>NC_080786.1:85119642-85419642 GCF_028018385.1 Neofelis nebulosa | reverse complement strand
GGGTAAAGATCATGTAGGAAAAAAAAAAAAAAAATAGGGCTTTCCTTGATGTAACATTTCAACATCTGTACATTCCATTAGCCCTCGACCAACTTCTAGCATCGTGAAGTAAGTTGCTTTCAGCAATAGGATGTTATTAATGAAGCATTCGAGGGTGAAAAAGGTAAAGAAACTCTCACAAGATCAAACAGTACGCTGATGATAGAGTTTTAAATAGAACCCAGGACCTCTGTGCTGACAGCAGGGAGCCTGCTTGGGATTCTCTCTGCCCCTCGTGTGTGTGCTCGCTCTCTCTTTCTCTCTCTCTCTAAATAAACTTAGATGATGGATGGGTGGGTGGATGGATGGATAGATAGATGATTAACTAGGTGGGTAGATAGATAGGTAGATAGAAGATAGACAGAACGAACCCAGGACCCCACCAGTCCTACCACCTGCTTCTCTCATGATAATCCAACATGTCCACAATGGGATTGATTCGGATTTGGAAATGCCATTATTTCAAAATGCATTCTCAAAGAATTGATTTCTCTATACTTACAGCAGGTAAATCAAACTGGCATAGAGCCTTTTTTAATGTTACCAGTTGAGTAGTAGCCACAAACCCTTCCTCTAAATAACGCATTTTATAAGAACATTGGCAGGAGGTAGCATGTCCTCAGAAGCAAAAGCTGTTGAGCTGCTGGTCGGTGCCCCCAGGTGGCCAGGACCTAGGGCCATGATTGACCGGCAGGCTCCCACAAGGACAGGCCAGGCTGATCAGCCCTTCCTTCTTCAGGACAATGCCTGTGGGCTCAGTGCCTCTGCCAACAGGAAATGCCTACAAGCTGTGGCCCTCCTGTTAGCTTTTCTTCTTGGCAAACTCTGAACCATGGCCAAAGAAACTTTAGCTTTAGCTTTCGGGTGGGGCAGCCACCAAGCCTCAGAGGAGCCTGCTAAAGGAACTGATTCACTTCCCGAGGGCCAACCACGGAAAAAGCCCTTTGGAAGGTCCTGGCAGAATTTGGGAGGGGTCCTAACTCCAGGAGGGAGGGGAGTAGATTAGCACATACAATCCTGAGTGTTCCCCACCGGATGAAGAGCTGGTGGGTGCCGGCAGCCTGCCTCTCTTGCCCCACATCTGCCCTCGCTGCAGGACCTCTGCCATTTGCAGGCATCCGCCAGCCAGCGTCTTCCTGCCGCCAGGACAGCTTTCCAAGATTGCTGACGCACTAATTGCCAAAAGCAAACTTGTTCTCCAAAGCCCAGCTCGTGGGTTTCTTGAAAGCCCTCCCAACACCCCCCCCACACACACACACACACAATGGTAGGGGCCACCAAAGCATTGTAAACATGCTCTCACTACCTTTTTACAGCCTATCTAAAAATCAATTCATTCGGTAACTATGTTCCTTATTACGTGCTAGGCAGTGAGTCAGGTGCTGGGGTACAGATCTGAAATCAGCAGCCCCGGCTGAAGACTCTCACAGCCGGGTTGAAAGACAACACCTGCCACACTGTAAGGGGTGCCCTGGTTGAGGAGGAGCACAGGCCCAGGGGCTTGTGCCTGTCCCCTATAGGACCAGGACACAGAGTCAGCCTGGGCAGGGAGGACAGCAGGTGGAGGCGCCTCGGGAGGGAAAATCACGAGTCTGGTTGTAGACGTGTTCAATCGGACATGCGAGTGGAGATGTCGAATAGGCAGCTGCGTATATGAATCTAAAGTCTGGGAAGGAGGTCTCATCTGGAGATAGATGCTCAGGAGGCACAGGCACAGGGGCGGTATTTAAAGCTAGAAGTTCAGATGCTTCAGGCGTCAGGTAAAGAGAAGAGAACCAAGACCTGAGCTCTGCGTCTCCACACCATTAGCTATTCATATTTTCTTTGAGCCATTATTATTATTATTTTTTTTTAGTGGATCAGAAGTTCTTCCCAGGAAAGACAACAGCAATAATAACTTCCAGATGCTTCACCTCCAGGGTTTCTACTAATCCCAGTTGCCCTGACGGAGGCACTATCATCCCCACTTGACAGGTAAGAATACACAGGTGCAGAGGACCCATGCTTTGCCCCAAGTCACAGCTGCGAGGAGGCAGAGTGAGAACTGCAGTCCGACTTGCGGGCTCCGAAGCGCCCATTCTTCCCATTGCATTTTTCTCTGAGCCAATGTGTCCAGTGACTGGCAATGGCTCCCCACACTTGTCCAAGCCACCGAGGGCCATCTCCACAAGCCCGTGTTCCTCGTATGAATCTCACAGGAAGCTTGCGGGAAGGCAGTTTAGTAGGCTGAATGATGGCCCCCCAAAATACAAGGTCTTAATCCCTGGAACCTATAAATGTCACCTTCTGTGACATCCGAACTCTTCACAGACGTGATTAAGGATCTTGAGATGGGGTGGGTAACATCAATTACCTGAGCAGGTCACAAGGGCCATCTTTATAGGAAAGAGACAGAGGGAGATTTCACACACACAAGACAAGAGGGAAATGTGACCACGAGAGGAAGAGATTAAGTGACGCGGCTGCCAGGCAGGTAGTGCTGGAAGCCACCAGATGCTGGATAAAGAGAGACAATGAAGAGATTCCCCTTCTAGGGTCCCCGGAAGGGTGGCAGCCCCGCGGCCACCTTGACCGTGGTCCAGCGGACCTGATTTCAGAATAGGGAGAGAATACGTTTCTGTTATTTTAAGCTGCTAAATTTGTGGTAATTTGTTAGAGCAGCCACAAGAAATGAATCCATGCAGATTCCAAGGACACACGCCCAGAGAGTTGGATTTCGCCGGGCTGGTTTTTGACAGGCAGTCAGAGTGATCCTGAAACCATGATCCATGATCTATGGACCACACCCCTTCCAACTGCTTTGGGAGGGGGCTCAGGATTTAAACGCTTAAACTAGGGGGTTTAGTCTGGGGTCTAGCCCTCCACGAAATCTACAGTTGAATTTCAGAGACTATAAATTCCTAAAGATTGTATGAGCACTGTGTGGGGGTGCATAGATGTTCAGATTTTTCAGGGACGAGGTCTTCCTCAAATTCTCTGAGTTCACCGCAAAGGCTGAGAACTAACCACTCTGAGGAAAAGCTGTTGAGGTGTGTAAACCTGGTCCAGGGTGTGGTGGGAGGAATGAAGCAATTTTTCATTTATTTTGTTTTTTGGTGTTTTTGAGGGAAAGAGAGAGCATGAGAGGCAGAGAGAGAGGGACCGAGGATTCGAAGTGGGCCCCACACTGACAGCACAGAGCCCGACGTGGGGCTCGAACTCACGAACCACGAGATCATGACCTGAGCCGAAGTTGGATGCTTAACCACCTGAGCCACCCAGGCGCCCCAGAATGAAGCCATTTTTAAATTGGGTCCAGCCTCCAAGGGCTTATACTGAGCCTGAAGGAGAGGAAAGTCATCATAAGTGAATCAAATTAAATAGCGGTATCTTCAAGTCTCAACAAACAGAGCATAAGGTAGCCCTGCCTAGGGCATGAGACGGGGAAGGTGTGTCCTCATTTCAGCAAGATAGTTAGTGTGATGGATTATCTTTCCAGAATAGTAAGTAGGCAACGTCACTAGAGAAACCGGGAAGCTGGGCAGTCACAGATCAGTATCCACAGGTCGGCTAGAAGAACCCACAAAGAATCAGCAGGCAGGGACTTCAGGGTACTTGGTTATCATCTATGAGACGCTTGGCTACTGTATGTTTCCCCTTTTATTTTAACCTTTCAATCTTGTCTTCGCTGGTACTCATTTTGTATTACTTTATCTTATCATCATTTTTATATTTTAATTTTGGCCCCTTTTGTCGAATAACCTATTTTAATTTTACCTTTACTCGCTCTTTTGCTTGTTTAGTGTCGCTCTCTCTCCTACTGGACTGTTAGCTCAGTGAAGGCAGGGACTTGTCTGTTTTTCTCAAAAATGTGTCCCCAGCTCCTCGTCTGACAATGTCTGACAAATTATGTTTCATGACCAAAAGCGGTCATAACTTTAAAAATAAATGAAACAGTAAAATAATGTAGCCCCTTTAGAAGAACAGTCTGGGGGCGCCTGGGTGGCTCAGTCCGTTAAGCGGCTGACTTTGGCTCAGGTCATGATCTCGAGGTCCATGAGTTCGAGCCCCGCATCGGGCTCTGGGCTGATGGCTCAGAGCCTGGAGCCTGCTTCCGATTCTGTGTCTCCCTCTCTCTCTGCCCCTCCCCCCGTTCATACTCTGTCTCTCTCTGTCTCAAAAATAAATAAAAACATTTAAAAAATTAAAAAAAAAAAAGTTCACCTATTGGATGGGATTGCATTAATAAGGAATTTTCCACAACAGGCAAGTCCGTAGAATCCTAAGGTAGATTTGTGGTTGCCTAGGGCTGGGAGTGTGGAGAAGAAAGTTAACCGCTAATGAGTACTTGCTTTTTTAACAAGTGATGAAAATGTTGTAAAATTAGATAGCGGTGGTGGTAGCACAACTCTGGATACACTAAAACACTGTACACGTTAACAGGGTGAGTTTTATGGTATATGAATGAGATCTCAAGAAAACTGCTGTTTTTAACAACGAAAATAACGAAATGACGGGGTCACCTTCTTTAAACAAACTTACTAAAATCAACAAGGACATTTTAAAATTATAATAGCTTGTTTTCAGGAACAGCTCTGCGTGCCAGGACTGGGTGGCAACGTGGCTGGATGGGACAGCATGAGGGCCAAGACCACGCGCCTCCTGGGGCATCTTCTAGGGTGACTTCTGGAAGTCCGGCTTGGGCGACTAGAGTGGGGGTGGAGGGTGCCGTTGACGCCTTCAGACCAGAGAGTGGGAGAAGATGCGTTGGGGGGCGGGGAGTGGGCTGTATCCTTCTGCCGCTCCCCGCCACCCCCCCCCCCCCCGGCCCCCTTTCTTTTGTACCTTTTGAAGGATCAGACCAGCCGCTCACGCCCGGGATCCCCAGCACCCAAGAGCTGCGTCAGGCGCGAAGCATGTGTATTGTTCGGGTCAGAAAAGGGGGCGCACTAATGGGCGGACAAAGCGCCTTACCGTGGCCGGGCAGGTCACGGTATTCGGCCCTGGCCGCCGGGAGACCGCAAGGGGTCTGCGAGCGGCGCCGCCACCGCTGTCGGGGAGCGGGGGCTGGGGCCGCAGCCTTTGTGCCGAGGCAGCTCCCAGCTCCCACCGCTGGGGGGCGGCCTCCGGCCCGCCGACCCCCGACAATAGCGCGCCGGGTGGGGAGCCGCGCGGTCCCGGAAACTTTTCCCTCGCGCCTCCGCCGCCGCCGCCAGCGCCCGTCTCCCGGCCGCGGTCGTGCGCTGGGCCGGGGCCGCCGCCGCCGCCGCCGCCGCGGGAGCACCGGGCCGGGGGAAGGAGGCGCGGGGAGGCTGCGCCCCGGCGGGGCCACGCGGGAGGCTGGGGCCCGGGCCGGGCGGAGCCACCGAGCCATGGGGGAGGCGGCCAGCCCCGCGCCCGCGCTCTGGGACTGGGACTACCTGGACCGCTGCTTCGCCCGCCACCGAGTCTGCATCTCCTTCGGCCTGTGGATCTGCGCCTCCTCCTGCTGGATCGCCGCCCACGCGCTGTAATGGGGACTGGGACCGGGCGGCGCGGGGGAGGGGGCCAGGTCTGCGGCGGGGGGCGCGGGGCGACGCCTCCCGCCAACTCCCTCCTGGAAACCTGGAGGGAAGGGGGCATAAAGGGGGGAGGTAGGAGGCAGCGCGGTGCCAGGATCGAAAGGACCCTTCCGCTGTGGACTGAAGTCGGATAGGACTTCTTTCCGGATTCCGTGCACAGGGAGGCTGGGCTGTGGGCCAGTAGGAAGAGGCCGGGTTGTGCGGTGCGTGGAGCCCTCGAAGGCAGCTGCGAGTCCTGGGTTCTATTGTCACCCTTTCCCCATCGACCAGAGGTGTGAGCTGGGCAAGCTGTAAAGCCTCAGAGCCTCATTTTCCTCACCTAAACGGGGTTAATAACTGATGGGACGGATGGCAGGATTAAATGAGTTAGTTTCTGTAAAGCTCTTAGTATGTGCTCATTAAACATCCTTATGATTGCTCCTGTCCTGCCACCAACCTTTGGCAGAGGGCAAGGACCTTGGACAAGGCTCTTGGCAGTTCTGGTCTCCCTTTACCCCAGGCCCTCTGATCTGGGGAGGGGGACTGGCTGTGATCTGACTCTGGCCAGTACCTGGAGCCATCTGGTCAGGTGGTCACCATAACCTGGGTTCTATGAAGTCTGGCTAAAGATGGCCTCCAGGTCTTCAGGCACCCTGTCCCAAGCTGGTGCAACCCAAGTATTCCCTGGCAGAGGAGAAAGGATCAGCATCCCGGGGGAGGTTGGCACCTGCTCATCTTAGGCACTCTTAAGATGATATTTGATATTGTTGCAGAGATCTGGCAACCCTCCTACCCAGTCATTGGAAACCAAATAAAAAGACACTTAGAACATTTAACGTGGGCCTAGTGTTGCATTTATTAGCTCGTGTCTTCCCTGCCACAACCCCACGAGGGAGGGACCGTTATTACTCCCATTTACCCCCCCGAGGAAGCTGGAGGTTCTGACAGCTTTACTAACTTGCCCTAGCGAATGGAAAGAACCGGACCGCCAGACCCTTTTCGAAAGGGGCAGACTTGTGAGGATTAAACTGTCCAGATCAGAGGTGGACACCAACAAGCCACTCTCTGTGCGTTATCTCATTTGGTCCTCACAGCCGCCCTGAAGTCAGCAGTATTAGACATTTCCTGAGCTGGAAACTAAAGGTGGGAGAGGTTAGGTAAATCCGTTGAGAATGCCCAGCCAGTCAGTCTGATGAGAGCCAAATCTGCTTTTTCAGCCTGCCTCAGTCTGGACACACCCATCTGTTGTCAGGACTTTGCCATCCCTGAGCCTCCTCTTGTCCTTGGGGAATGTGTATCCTCGGAGCTGTGTGTGGCCTGGGGTAGGGTCAGCCTGGATCCCTGACCCGAGGGCTGGGGAAATGGCTAAAGAACAGCAGGGTACAGAGAAAGCCTCCACATGTGAAGCCAGAGGGTCGGCCATTAACTCAGCTGGTCACCATCGGCCTCACTTTTCTCCACTCTCTAATGGGAGGGTTGAAATAAACTATTTCTTTTCTTTTTCTTTCTTTTTTTTTTTTTTTTGAGCCTTTGTTTTCTTGAGAGACAGAGACAGAGAATGAGCAGGGGAGGGGCAGAGAGAAAGGGAGTCACAGAATCTGAAGCAGGCTCCAGGCTCTGAGCTGTCAGCACAGAGCCCGGCGCGGGGCTCAAACTCATGAGCCGTGAGAGCATGACCTGAACTGAAGTCGAACACTTAACTCACAGAGCCACCCAGGTGCCCTGAAATAAACTATTTCTAATCTGAATCCAACTCAGAGAGTCTCTAGAGCCTTCACTCTTAAGCTTTGAATTGGTGCCAGGAGCTCAGGGCCTAGATGAAAGGTTGCTGTTCTCACTGTGAGCTCTGGGCTTCGTCTGGCAGATCAGGAAATGTTCTGGAACCCAGCAGCCTTCCATCCCCACCCATCCCCTGCTCCCAAGGGCCGACCCTCAGAACCAGGCAAACAGTCTAACCGTGAGGAGTGAGTACCACCCTGTGGTTGATGGAAATAAAACAAGAACTGCAGTTATCCCGGCCCAGATATGTAACATGGAAACATCTAGAACAAAGTGTTTCTGAGATCCGATCAGGTGTTTCTGAGCGGCCTCTGACTCCTTCCATCCTGTTGTGCCTTTCTGTGCTTGTTCTAGGGGAGTGGGGTGGGGCAGGAAGAGGGGAATAAGGGAGAGAAACCAGCAGTGGGCGACTCTAGGGAGAGGTCAGCCCAAAGTGCCATGGCATCTTCGAGGAGTTTTGCTCTCCGTGTATGTTAAGAACATGCTCGGGGCGCCTGGGTGGCTCAGTCGGTTAAGCGGCCGACTTCTTCGGCTCAGGTCATGATCTCACGCGGTCCGTGAGTTCAAGCCCCGCGTCAGGCTCTGTGCTTACAGCTCAGAGCCTGGAGCCTGTTTCAGATTCTGTGTCTCCCTCTCTCTGACCCTCCCCCGTTCATGCTTTGTCTCTCACTGTCTCAAAAATAAATAAATGTTAAAAAAATTAAAAAAAAAAAAAAAAAGAACATGCTCAACTTGACAAGGGCCAGCAAAAGCCCAGCCACCCCACTGCACACATGAACTCCTTAGCAGGATTTCACTTTAATTGAAAAGAAACAAGTTGCTGTTTTAATTTAGGCAATTAACTATACTCTGCAGTTAACCACAGTGATTGGGTTACTTTTATAACCCACATGCTTCCTTTCAAAAAATAAAACCCCAGGGGCGCCTGGGTGGCGCAGTCGGTTAAGCGTCCGACTTCAGCCAGGTCACGATCTCGCGGTCCGTGAGTTCGAGCCCCACGTCAGGCTCTGGGCTGATGGCTCGGAGCCTGGAGCCTGTTTCCAATTCTGTGTCTCCCTCTCTCTCTGCCCCTCCCCCGTTCATGCTCTGTCTCTCTCTGTCCCAAAAATAAAAAAAATTAAAAAAAAAAAATAAAAAAAAAAAAAAAAAAAACAAAAAAAAAACAAAAAATAAAACCCCATAGCTAGTTTGTTAGCACTGAGTGGTGGATCATGAACTTGAGTTGGCCAGATTTGTAGGAGGAAGGAAATGCCTCTTCGTTAGAGAGGCAGGTCTGGCTCCTGCCACGGGCTGGTTCTGGAGTCTTTGACCCTTTATTTTCCCATCTGTAAACTAAGTTCAAAAATACCTGCTGAATATCTGGGGGAGAGAGTGCCTCACGAGGACACAAAATCACAGTTGCCCTTTGCAGACACCTGCGTTGGGAACCCACTCATGGCTCCCGCTTTCCGTCCATACCCATCCACACCCCCGTCTGTCACCACAGGCTTCTCTATCTGAGGTGTACAAAGAAATCCGGACGGGACCAGTCAGCGCTGTGCGCGGCATGCTGCCTCCTGACCAGCCTGTGTGACACCATCGGAGCGATTCTGGCCAGACAGCTCACGATCCAGGTGTGTAGGGCCCACAGGGTGACAGTAGCTTCTGTCTAGTTCCCTCACCATTGAGGTACGGTCTCACCTCATGCCCGCGCCCCTGTTGGTCTGTCTGCCCCTGCCCAGTGCTCCTGCCCTGATAGCCACAGGGCTCACTGCTCACCTCCTTCAAGTCTTTGCTCAAAAGTCACCTTCTCGATGAGGCCTAACAAGAGCACTCATGTAAACTTGTGCCCTCCCTCTACCACAGGTGCTCCGGACTCCTTCGTCCTGCTCCGTTTTTTCCCAAAGCGGACCCCCCCCCCCAACCCAATACACCATCTATTTTACTGAGTGTGTCTGTTGCTCCTTGAACTACTAGTGTGCCAGTTCTCCGGGGGCAAAACTTTGTACTCACTACCATATCCCCATCCCTTAAAACAGCAGCTGGCACATTGTAGATGCTCCATAAGTAGCGTTTGTTGTGGTCATTGTTTTTAGAGCCTGGAGCCCAGCCTCGGTTCAAACAGGGGTGGCTGAGTGCTTTCCCAAGTGGTAATGCAGGCCTTGGGGCAAGTGAGAAACAGTTTCAAGCTCTTCTGAAGTCTAGGCCCTCAAACCTGTGTAGATGGGGCCTGTCCCAAAACACATATCCCAAAGGAATATGCCCTGGAGAGGCACCTCATGGGGCTGGCACCCACCCAGGTAGACATGGAGGAAGGCGGCCTCATGGCCGGGACACACACCTGGGAGTTCTAGACCCTGCTTCAAACAGTATTGTCTCACAAACAAACCACCTTTTATTCTGGGTGCCCATTCTCATTGGCTGCTGGAACCCAATGATGCTCAGCCCGAGTCCAAGAATAATAGCTGATGTTTATTAAATCCTTTGCTGCGGGGGTGCCTGGGTGGCTCAGTGGGTTGAGCGTCTGACTTCGGCTCAGGTCATGATCTCACAGTTCATGAGTTCAAGCCCCACGTTGGGCTCTGTGCTGACAGCTCAGAACCTGGAGCCTGCTTCGGATTCTGTGTCTCCTCCCTAACTTGTGCTCTGTCTCTGTCTCTCTCAAAAATAAATAAATGTAAAGAGAAAAAAAAAATCCTTCACTACGTGCTTGGCAATGAGGGCTTGGCATGCATTCACTCATTTAATCCTCGAATTATCTTAGGACGTAGGCTCTCTCCTTACCCCTGTTTTATACATGTGGACACTCAGACTTAGCGGCTGAACAACTTTGGGAAAGATCCAGTAAGCAGCAGTGGCAAGATCCAGACTCCAGAGTTTGCTCCTCACCACTGTTATACTGGCATAGTAGCTGGTGCGTTTGTAGGTAGGAGCCTTGTGCTTTCCTGCTTGCCGGTGCTGGTCTAAGCACTTTCCCTGTAGTGCTTCATGTAATCTGCTTAGCACTGAGAGAGGCACCATGACTACCCCTGTTTTACAGACGATGAAACAGAGGCTCAGAGAAGTCCAGCGGTTGGGCCAGAGTCACACAGCAAAGACTAACCATGCACCGGAAAGAGCGCGGCATGGGAAGTGGAGGGCGGGTTCTGCCGATGGGCCTCCACGTAAGGGATTGCTCGTTTCAGTGCCCCGTTCTCCTCGTCAGGCAAATAGAGGTGATAACCAGCCTTTCCTGGGGTTGGCAGGCGGCTTCGGTGGAAGTACCTCATCAGGGGCAGAGGAGATCCAGGATGACAGGTGCTGTGATTGCTGGAGAATGTTTGGACGCCATGACTCTATTTCCTTTGCCCCCAGGTTTTTACGGGTGCCTACCTAGCAGCTGTTGACTTGGTGAACTTTGTGTTCATCCTCTTCCCGGTCTGCGGCTCCAAGTTGAAGTCTAATTTGGGTGAGTGTGTGGCCATCTGTTCCTGTCTTCATTCATCAGTGCGCCAAGCGCCTACCCCCTGTCAGGCTTCAGCTGGGCCCCTGCCAGGCACGGACACATGAATGAGCTCGGAGACCCCACCCAGGGCCAAGAGACGGGGCCCTAAATGGTCATTAATGCTGCTTGCGAGGAGGTGCGTGCACACCGTGGGCAACCAGAGGAAAGGATGTGACGTTAGATCAGGGGCCGCAGGGAAGGGTATTCCAGGTGAAAAGAACAGCATGAGCGAAGGCCAGGAGGCTGGGTGTGCATGACTGTGGGGATGAACAGTGATATCTCAGTTTGTGAACCCGGGTTGGCCAAACACAGCCCTGTAACTTCCAGAAATGGATGCCAAGAATGGGCGCAGGCCACCTCAGACAGAGTGGGGGCTGGAAGTTACTGAGGTAGGATGGGTCGCCCTGAGTATGCCAGACTGGGCGTTCTGAGAAGGGGCAGCCATGTGCCCCCGCCGTGGTGCAAAAGGGGAGTGCTTGCATCAGTGGGGTAACGTAAGATCCCCAAGCTGCTCAGCGCTGCCCAGAGAAGACGTGTTCCTACTACAGTTCTTGGAGGACTATCTGTCTCATATTTTAAGGAGACTTCCAAGACCGTGCTCCTTTTTGGCTCACAGCTTCAGGCCCTGGCACAAACACCATGATGCATTCTCCAAAGCTGTGCCGGTTCAGCTCTGTGCCAGGCTCTGTGGAGATTATAGAAACTGCCGGCCCTCGGGGGGTTCCAGTATCACAGAGGCAACTCTGTGTGCACAGACACGTGTGAAAAGAAAATGCTTTGAGGGCCGAGGAAGGAGAAGAGCGCCAGTCGTGCGAGTGGGTGGAATGAGGTGGTGGGGAGGAAAGATTCCTCCAACGGGGTGGCAGAGCTACGGGGCCCTGAAGGGTGGAGAGGATCTGGCCTGTCAAGCAACGTGGGAACCCGCTCTGGCATCGGAGATGGGCGCACACTGGAGATGCAGCTCTCCGTTGAGTTCTAGACCCCAGGGGCCTGTGGGATTTTGGTGTTTGTTGCAGGTCGGGGCTCCCAGGAGAGGAAGAGGAGGCAGCGGCTCAGGGCCAGTGTCTTTGCTCTGGCCCTGCCACTGAGCCTGGGGCCAGGCTGGGCTCTCTGGGCCACCGTCCAGAAGGCGTCAGGCCCTGTCCGAGGGCCCCAGCGGAGGCTACTGGAGAGCCTGCTGCAGGTGAGGCTGAGCCTGCCCAGGAGGGCGTGGGGATATGCATTCCCTTCCCTCTTCACAGCCCCAACAAATGCCCTGGGCAGGGGCAGGGGCAGGGGCAGGGGCAGCCCTAGCCAGAAAGTACTAAAAGCCGGAAAGGATGGGCTGTCTCCTCAGGGCGCTGAGTGTATCACCTGTTCCCTCAGGACAACACCGAAATCTTCGGCTACCTGCTGGGTGCCATCGCTGCCTTCGGCTCCTGGGCTTCCCGAATCCCCCCGCTCTCCAGAATCGTGAGGCTGGGTCGGGGCTGGGACTGTGGGTCACCATGGCAGGTCTTAGGGCATCTGGGAGCGTCTTCCGAGCTCTGAGTCCTGGGGTGGAGGGGTTGTGTCGTGTGTGTGCATGTGTGCACGTGCAGGGGGTGGGGCGCCCACCCAGGGGAGGTCCTGAGGTTTGCGAGAGCCTCTCACAGGGGAGCGCACTGAGTTCTCTCCAGAGCAAAGGAAAAGCAGGCTGTCAGGAAGAAGGCATTGGGGTTCGATAAACAAACATTCCACTAGGAGACGAGAAGGTTTTAGAGGAGAGAATCCTGCAGGTATTTGGGTTCCATCTGGGAGCATTTTGCTGCAGATGCTGTCCAGGCATCCAGGGTGAGGAAAGCCCTGTGTTGGCCAGTTCTGTAGGGGACTGGAGATGTGACTGGAGATGTGACGGGAGATGCTGTGCTTACCCTTGGGAAGCTCCCAGTCTCATGGAAGACATGGAAATGCAAAGCAGAATATTTTAAATGTTTATTTATTCATTTTGAGAGAGAGAGAGAGGGAGAGAGAGAATTCCAGCAGGTGCCACACTGCCAGCACAGAGCCCTACTCAGGGCTTGATCTCAAGAACCATGAGATCATGACCTGAGCTGAAATCAGGAGTTGGATGCTCAACCGGCTGAGCCACCCAGTCGCCCCCCCAAAAGCAGGTTATTTTAATGCTCGAAGAAAGATAGAATCAGGTGTTAGGGGGTTCGCAAGAGGGAGAGAAGGCTCCTATGCTATTCCTATGAGTGAGGGTGAAAACTTCACACTGCCTGGTGGACGGGGCCAGAGACGCTTCCCGTTGGCTCTGAAGGGAAGGCGAGATTGGAGGAGGCAGAGGTGAGGGAGGGAAAGCGGAGAGCATGCGGGGAAAAGCCACTGAGGCAGGAAGAGCAAGATATCGTGGGTGTGCAGAACTGCTCCGCTGTGCCGGGAGGGCCTCCCTGACAGGAATAATGGCCAGGCCTAACACCGGAGACGTGATGGGCCATCACTAGGTCTAAAGAAACCGCTTGCCCCAGAGCATCATTTAACAGCAGTTCCAGGATTTGGGGGGTATGGGGGGCAGGTGCTTAGTTGATCATTGGTAGGAAGCTGATGCCTGTGCTGTCATGGCCAGAAACCTCACAGGTGACGGGGCCTCCCAGCAAAGGCGCTGCCTCCGGATCAAGGGAGGGGAGCGTGGGGAGCCCCTGGGACAGTGGGGCTCGAAGCTGCGTCACGTGAAGACCTTCAGAGGGGCTGGTACAGTGCCTGGCTGTATTAGTTTCCTGGGGCTGCCATTAGAAAGTATCACAGACTTTGAATAGCAGAAACGTATTGTCTCAAAGTACTAGAGGCCAGAAGTCCAGTATCAAGGTGTCCGCAGGGCCATGCTCCCTCTTGAAGGCGCTAGGGAAGGATCTCTTCCAGGCCTCTTTCTAAATTTCTGGAAGTTCCTTGGCTGATGGCCGCGTAACTGCACAACTCCAGTGTTCGCATGGCATTCTTTCTCCCTGTATGTGTCCTCACATGGCCTTCCCTCTCGTCGTGTCTGTGCCCAGGCTTCCCTTTCATAAGGACACGGTCATATTGGATGAGGGTGCACTCTAATGACCTCATCTTTAACGTGATCATCTGCAGGGATCCTACTTCCAAAGAAGGCCACATTCACAGGTTCTGGAGGTTGGGACTTCAACATCTTTTGAGAGAGGGGAACGCGGTTCAACCCCTGACACCACCCACCTAACATAGCCCCAGGCCAGCCCCACCACTGACCTTCACTCCGCTACATTTTATTCACGGCCTTGGTCACAACCTGAAATTAGCTCCTTCAGTTATTTACCAAGTTGGTCCCAGGTAGGACATCAGCGCCACGAGAGCAGTGGTCTTGTCTGTTTTATTTCCACTGTATTCCAGGTGCTGGGAGCCTGCTCATGGTAGGTGCCAGCACACTCTCAAATGAGTTACCTAAGGGGTACCTGGATGGGTGGCTCAGTCGTTTGGGCGACCGACTCTTGATTTTGGCTCAGGTCATGAGCTCATGGTTTGTGAGATGGATCCCTGAGTCGGAGTCTGGGCTGACGGCATAGAGGCTGCGTGGGATTCTCCACTCCCCCCCCCTCTGCCCCTCCTCCACTTGTGTGCGCATGCATGTGTGTTCCCTCTCTTTCAAAAGAAATAAATGAACATTTAAATAATAATAATGATGATAGCGAGTGACATAATGTGGTCTGGAAAAAAAGAAGCTTATGGATGCAGGAACCAGAAGAGCCGTTTGGGGGCAGAAAGAGCAGCTTTGTTCTCTGTGGTCTTGGGAAATAGAAGCAAAACCAAGAGTGGAGAGAGGTTATGGTGGGTCCACATCCACTTATGGGTTTGATGCTTTGCATGGCTTCTGGCATATTGAGAGCAATTAGTATTATTATTCTTGCCTTAGGAGCTAGTGGACTCCCCATCACTAAAGGCATTCAAGCCTGATGGCCCCTTGGCAGGAAGATAGAGTTAAATTGTATTAAGGATAAAGTTGGGCAATCTCTGAGGCACTGCCAGCCTTGAGTATCTCTGGTTCCATAAAGAAGAACCCAGAGCTAGGGTCCCCTTATTAGGGAGAAACTCAGCAGGGTTTGGGGTGTTCTAGGCAGCCTAGCCAGCATGGCCTTGAACCCTAGATCCTCCAGAAGCTGCTTCTAATTTATCCCTGCTGGGGGTGCTGAGGAGCAGAATGGCTGGGTGGCTTTGGTGGAAGAAGTTTCCATTCTTTCAGGAGTGCTTGAACAGAGCAAGGGGCATGACCCACCCGCTGACCAGTATGGGGTTGTGCTGGCAGCACTGGGACCCGTCGCTGCTGCAGGAGCTGACACACATCCTGCTTCGAGCACCCCGCAATGGTTTCGCCAGGTAGCCACCCTGAGTTCTGTGTGACCAGCCAGACGAAGCCCACATGTGCTGGACAAAGACCTGCCGTATCTCCAGTCGGCAAGCCAGTCCCAGTCTTCAGCAGCTGCTAAGCACCTACAGCGTGTCCAGCGTGTAGGCAGACAGAACCCAACAGGCCCCAGGACTGACCAGGAAGAGAGATGGAGTTTTGAAGTCAGTGAGCTCTGTGTGCGGGTTGGCACATGAATGATGGCAGAGAGCCCACGCAGAACAGCAGCAAGTGTGAGTCAAGAGGCAGAAGGCAGTTCTCAGCCCTGACCCTGCAAGTCACTGGCCATCAGTGTCCTCTGTAAATGGGGGGTCAGTAGCCTGGGGGACTCCTGAGGGTTTCTCACCACAACAGTGCTGTCTGGGACAGAGCCACTTCCTGGGCTGAGTCAGGTGGAAGGGGACAGGGCTGCTTCCCGGGCTGTGTCAGGTGGGAAGGGCCTCTGGGGCCAGCAAGTCAGGGGCCACCCTCCCCAGCCTGGCTGCTGTCTCTGTTAACCAGTCTTCAGGGCAAGGCTAAAAACAAAATAACCAAAAACAGGAAACCCTGGGAACCAAACCTGAAGAAATGCAAAGGAAAGTGTAACACTCCCAAGGAATCTTTTTGAGAGTTAAAATAAAAATGGGGAAAATCAGCCAAACCTTGCTTTTTCCTCTGAAAGCTTTTCAATCTCTAGCCAATACCTGTATGTCTCTAAATACAGTTATTTAATGAGTAAAATAAATTACATATAATTTATACTTCTATAGATTTAAATATACTATGTTATTATATACAATTGAAAATATACAGTATTTGTGTATATACATATAAATGTATATATAAGGTGACTTCATACCTGTAAAGGTATTTAACATATAAATATTGACTCTGTTTCTTTTTTTTTTTTTTTAACCAATATTGCCATCACTCTTTCTCCAAAAATATTCCCTTGGCTTCAAAACTTCCAGAATGTCACCTCTAATTTTCCTGACTTTCTCCGGCTGGCCAGGTTGAGGATTGGCGGTCCCAGGAAGAGAAGTCAATCCTTAGCTGTTCATACTTCATGAAAAGTCCCTCCCGTTCTCCCAGGTGACACTCGTGAGCCACTACCCAGTGCCAGGGGTTAGGGGTGCCAAGATGGGCAGGACCCCAGCCCTGCTCTCAGGAGCCCTCTGTCTGTTGAGATGTGTCATGTGTAATGGAGCCTAGAATGGAAGTTATTCACCCCTGTTAGGGTGGAGGTGTATGGAAGACTTCTTTTTTTTTTTTTTTAAGTTTATTTATTTATTGAGAGAGAGAGAGAGAGAGAGAGAGCACAAGTGGGGGAAGGGCAGAGCCCAACGTGGGGCTTGAACTCACCAACTTTGAGATCACAACCTGAGCTGAAACCAAGAGTTGGACACTTAGCCGACTATGCCACCTAAGTGTGGGGGGGCGGGGGGTGGGTTTGTTAGAGTTGAGTTTACGCCAGGTTTTGAGGCATGAATAGGAGTTCACCAGGTAAAGGAAGCAGCTTGAGCAAAAGCTGGAAACCTAATAGAAGCAGCACCTTTGGGGACTGGCCATGGGCAGAAGGCTTGCGCTCCAACTTGCCAAGGGCAGGACCAAAGGCCTAGATCTTAGAATCCTGCTCCGAGGGGGCTGGAGGACAGCAGTGTTCTTGCACAGCTCCCTCCTCTCTCTGTCCAGTGCCAGGGTAAGGCATTTCCCTCCATCCACCTGTGGACCCGGCTCCTGTCGGCCCTGGCGGGCCTCCTCTATGCCTCGGCCATTGTGGCCCATGACCGGCGGCCTGAGTACCTGCTTCGGGCCACACCCTGGTTCCTGACCTCCCTCGGCCGTGCTGCACTGGACCTCTCTGTATCCACGCTGGGCCTAGGGGGCTTGACTGCTGGTGTCTCATCTCCCCCTATCCCTGCGGTGCCCTCCTTCCCTATGGCTAGATGGCACTCTCTCCCAGGGGGGCCAGGGAGGAGGTTTGAAGCCTGGGGCAGACAGATGCAATGGCAATCATTTGCAATTTTGTATTTTGTTCCCTTTATATATATACTATATGGAGCAATTATCTCTGCAGGCCCCAGGAGCAGACCCAGGTTCTAGTCTCAGTGCTGCTCCTCACGTGGGCCGGTCCCCACCCTCCTGTGAACCCGTTTTCCTCATCTTTGCCCTGTCTTTCTCACAAGGCTAGGAAGGGGCTTTGCAAGCTGACCTGCCACGCAGGGGTGATCATCCCGTTCTGTTGTCTTTGGCACTGGAACCTTGGGTTGGGGAAGCAGAGATCAAAGCTGACAAGGGCCGCCCTTTGTCAATGACTGCTTTCTGGTTCCCCAGGGGTTGTCGCCTGATGTGATGACACCCCAGTGACCTTGACGTGAGAACCTCAAGAGCAAGCTAAGCTCAGACATTGGGCAGATAGAGAGGTGGACAGTGGGTAATTTGTGTATGAAGCACCTGTGGATTTATCATAAATAGTTTAGAAATCGTTAGAAACTGTGATTTTCTCTGTGCTGTAGTAGTTTTCTGGGGCTGCCCCATTAAGTTACCCAACGTTGGTGGCTTGTAACAACAGAAATGTGTTCTCACGGTTCCAGAGGCTACAAGGCCGAAGTCCAGGCAGGGCCACACTCTCCCCGAGGTCCTGGGAGAGAATCTTCCCTTGTTTGTTCCAGCGTCTGATGGCTCCTGGTGCTCCTGGGCTTGGGGCAGTGTAATTTCATTTTTTACCTCAGTCTTCACATGTTCTTCTTCCCTTCACGTAGTTCTGTGGGTCCACCCTAATCCACTGTGACCTCATCTTAATTATATGAGCAAACACCCCCCCTTTTTTTTTAAGATTTTATTTTATTTTATTTTAAGGGGGAGATGCCTATTTTCTTTTAAATGTTTATTTTTGAGGGCAAGTGAGAGCAAGTGGCAGAGAGAGGGGGACAGAGGATCTGAAGCAGACTCTGCGCTGATGGCCCAAAGCAGGGCTTGACTCATGAGCTGTGAGATCATGACCTGAGCTGAAGTTGGTCGCTCAACTGACTGAGCCACCGGGGTGCCCTTTAAAAGATTTATTTTTAAGTAATCTCTACACCCAGCGTGGGGCTCAAACTCACAATCCTGAGAGTTGCATGCTTTTCTGAGCCAGCCAGTTGCCCCAAGACCCTATTTTTTTTTTAAGCTTATTTATTTATTTTGAGAGAGACAGAGACAGAATGAGTGGGGGAGGGGCAGAGAGAGGGAGAGAGAGAGGATCCCAAGCAGGCTCTGTGCTGCCAGAACTCACAAAACTGAGACCGTGACCTTAGCTGAAACCAAGAGTCCAACACTTAACTGACTGAGCCACCCAGGCGCCCCTCCCCCGGACCCTATTTTTAAATGAAGTCACTTTTGGAGTTTCCAGATGGATATGAGTTTGGGCAGGGGAGGAACACTATTCAACCCACTCCATGTACTGTCCCTTCAAGGGACAAGCCAAGCCCTTCAAGGAAGGTGTTTTTCAAAATGCTTTTGATTAACAAGTATTTACTGAGTGCTTGCTGGGGGGCAAGGTGTTGCTGGCTGCTGAGTCCTCGTGGGGGAAATGTGGAGAAAGTCAGACCTGGCTCTGTTCTTAAATGAGCTCATGTCTGTTTTGGGGCCCACCCAGGCAGGATCATCTGGGGAGAGAGAGCCCTCGGGGTGCAGAGGCGAAGGTAGCCCTGGGTGGCTGAAATGCTGTGCTTTGTTGCACCTTAACTCTACCTCTCAGATCATTTTCCTTTCCTGGGTGATGAAGAGCAAGATGAGACGGGCCTTGGGGTTTGCCCCTGAAGCCAGAGGGAGTCCCGACACCCAGGCCCTTTTGACCTGCACAGACAAAGAGGAAGAAAGCCAGGAGGCAAGGTCTCGCCGGTTGGAAAACTGCTGGGCCCACCGGGGTCTGTGTGCAGAATGCTGGGCGTTTCTCGAGCTAGGACAGTTGGTCACTTTAAAAAAGTACTACTATTTTTTATGAAAAAAAACAAAAAAAAACCCCAAAACGCTACTGTTTATGCCCAGTGCTAAGGATGCCCTGAATAAATAGGATCTTCCACTTTCCCAACTACAACGTATTTTTAAATGGGTTTTTGAGACCATTTAATAAACTTTAATGTATTTTGAGCAATGTAGACGAGATAGTTAAATGTCCACTTAAGCTAGTTAGTAACTTCCTCATATATATAAGTTCACATACTACATAAATTAATAGGTTAATTTAGAAATAATATGATTTTACCCTATTTCATAAAAACACGTATTCCTAGTTGCACATGCGTCTCTGACGTATACATCGTCACCGTCACTAACACAGCCCTTTTTTTTTCAGTTGATCTTGCCAAAAAGCTGATCTTTAAAGGTGCTGTTTACAGTAACATCCCCCATATACATTGTACCAGAAAATGTGTTTGTCTCCTTACCGATTTTAACAGGTGACCTAAGTAGGCAGAACTTACTCTAACTCTCAGTTTGTCTTTGTCAAAAGTCCTTGGTTCCAAAAAGCTGAGAAATTGCTTCATGATACAAGAGTGCTTGTAAGGACTTGAACATAAGGCAGCTCCCTCTTTTCTAAGATAATTTCTTGAGGAAAAAGTCTCACCTGTTACCTAGGCTCCTCACTGTCCTTGTTTTTCTTCCAGAGAAGGTGAGTGAGTGAACTGGGTCCATCCCTTCGAATATTCTAGGTTTAACAATGTAATCTGACTGAGTTAACGAAACAGAAGATAGTGGTGGGCGCGGCCAAGGTAAAGGGGTTTATGTAAGAGCTTGAACCAAAGCTCCACATTCCCGTGGAGGCTCTAATGGGAGGTTATTTTCATTCCATTCTAGAAACTTGACGAAATTCTATCCCCAAAGGGAGCTAAAGTATTTAAAGAGAGAGAGCCCTGTGTGGCTTGGCATTCTGAAGGGATGACACAGAGCCTTTGCAATGGCTTCCACGGTTCTTTACGAGCGATGGTTTTCAACGTGAGGTCCCCACACCAGCATCGCCTGGGAACTTGCAGGAAATGCAATTCTAGGGCTCCATCGGCTCTACCCAATCTTAAACTGAGGGTGTTTTATTTATTTTTTTAAATTTAATTTTATTTACTTTGAGAGAGAGAGAAAGAGCAAGGGAGGGGAGAGAGAGGGGGAAAGAGAGAATCCCAAGCAGGCTCAGCTCAGATCCTGACAAGGGGCTCAGTCCTAAGACTGAGATCATGACCTGAGCCGAAATCAAGAGTCGGACACTCAACCGACTGAGCCATCCAGGCGCCCCAGACTGAGGGTGTTTTAATACGTGCACTGGGTGCTTCTGATGCACACTAATCTTTGAGAACCATTGCTTTACAAAAGCATGTAGCACCTACTGCAGTGGTTCCCAAACTTGGCCCAAACTTTAGAATCATCTGCAGGGGAGTGAGGGGCTTTGAAACTCTCCAGGTCACGTCCATACCAATTAATCAGAACGTCTGCTGGGAGAGCTAAACATCAGTTGTTTTATTTTCTAAGATGCCCAGGTGACTCCACTGTGCAGCAAAGTTTGGGAACCCCTGACCTACTGTGACATCAAAGACACAGTAGGTGTCTTTGTTTAGAAAAAGTGTTTAGAAAAAGTCTCCGGACTGGGCACCCGTCCCCACGTGGATTATCTTGTGTAAGATAAGATACAGCTTATAGGAAGCAGAAAGGGAGATGGGCCATGAAAAAACAGAAATAATATTTTAGAGATGCTTTTGAAGGAACAGGATCTTGTTTTTAGAAAAAGTCTCCTGACTGAGAATTCTTTTTACCTCCCCGTCTCCACTTGAAAGAATTCAGACTGGGTGCCTCTCACCACATTACCACCCTGCAAATCACTCAGGACAATGGCAGCCATCAGTCGCTACATGGAGCTGACCATCGAGCCCGTGCAGCAGGTAAGCGGCTGGAGTCCAGAGGGGTGGGAAGTGGCCATGGAAGGCTTCCCGGAGGAGGTGATACTTTAGCTGCAGGATGGGCAGGATGAGACAAGAAAGCATGTAAAAGGAGGCAGGAGGTCTCCAAGGCCTCAGTGGGGGACAGATGAAAGGGTGGAGAGGAGGCAAGCGAGAGATCCTCGTACCGTGCCACCTGACTGTCATCCTGAGGGACAGGAGTCCAGGAGGCATCAGGACTAGAGACTCAGGGTCAGATGCGCCTGTTAGAGGTGTCTCTCAGGCAAGGTTGGGGGGCAGACCAGGGGAGAGGAGGTAGAAACAAGGCAGTCAGTGAGGGGCGCCGATAAGTCTAGGTGAGAGGTGGTGTGGCCTGAAGCAGGGGCAAGGCTGGGGCAGGTGGAGAGGCAGAGACCAAGTGGGGGGTTGGCGGGCAGAGTGCTGAGGGTGTGAGGGTGTAGGGTGAGAGAGGCTGAGGGCTCCCGATGACTCCCGGGGTTCCGGCCTGCACACAGGGCTTCCCAGGAGCAAGAACGTTAGAGAAGTGAGGGAAAGAGCTGACAGGAAGTCCGCCCCGTCGTCCCACACCCACTGCGACTTCTCGTGGAGGTTTCCAGTGGCCTCAGGGTCACTAAATCCTGGGTTAGCTCTGTCTTTGTTGAGATTCAACACGCTCGGCCACCGGCTGCTTCTGGCTTATGGGGCACTCGCACTCCCAGCTCCCCATGCTTTCCTCCCCTCAGTGTTCAGTCTGGGCACCCGTCCCCACGTGGATTCTCACACTTGCGGTGTCCAAACAGAACGTGGGATTTCCGTGCCCTCTTCCTCCCCCATGCTCTCATCCTAGGAAATGAATTCCTCTCCCCCCCCTCAGTGCATGCCTATGCCCGTCCAGTCCATGTGTGAGTCTCCTATTTATTTGGTGTAAAATAGATCCCACAGCCTCCTACCTCATTTCCGTCTCCACTGTTAATCTTGTCCCACCCCCGCCACCTGCACCCTGCAGCCAGGAGGGGCCATTCCTTGTGTTCCTCCTTGGCTTGAAACCCTCTGGCTTCCCATTTCATACAGAAGAAACTCTAAAGTTACACAGACTTACAAGGCCCCACGAGCCGAGCATTCCCTCTCTCTCTGACTGTGTCCTCGTCTCTTCTCTCTTCGTTCACTCCTCCTAGCTGCCTGGGATTTCCCTCTGTTCCTGTGCCTCCAGTGCTCTTCCTCCCCATTTTTTTTATACGGCTGCCTCCTTCCTTTCCTTCAACCTAAATGTCACCTTCTCCAAAAGCCACCCCCGACTGCACACTCAAAAGTAGCCCGCACCCCTCTGTCCTATTTCTCTATGTTAAATGTGCCTTTTTAAATGCTCTGCAAAGTACTTCTCACTGTCTTTTACTTTTGTTTGTTGTCTGTCTCCTGCTGGGGTAGAAACTTTGCCTCTGTCTTGTTTGCCGAGACCCTGGTGCCTCGGGCCACAGGCCCTCAGTAAAGGATGTTTGGAGCGTAGCATGAAGTTCAGTGGTAGCAGCCACTGCTCAGCTGCCCGTGGGACATACGGGTGCTCAGAGAGTTTGGGCCTGAGAGATAGGTTTCAGTCTTTGCTGTGGTTCCTTGGAAAGTGGGTACAAGTAACGCTATGTGACATAAGTGTGTTCAGGGAGATTCAGCGCCTGCTTTCACAGGCCCACAGGTTTGAGAGCCCATTTCGGCCATGAAACCCCTCTTAGATGGGAAGTCTGGGGAAGGCACAGGGAACCCCGGCAGCATCTGGCCAGTGTTTTGCACTAGAAATTTTTAAATCCTCAAACCTCAGAAACACAATAGTGCAAAACTTGCATTCACTCTAACGCAATACCTGAAGCTTGAGTGGATTCTTCCTGCAGAACAGACTCCATTAAAGAAGAGTGTGTCTCTCTCATTCTCTTCCACTGAGGCCTCTGGCACGTTTTTTTTGAGCAAATACTCGCACTTGGCCTCTTCCTTCCGTGTCCACCAGAGGGCGAGTGGTGTCCCCGAGACAGCTCCCAGCAGGGAGTCTGCAGCCTGGCCATCCAGGGCTAGGGGCACCCCTTCTACAGTAGCCTGTTTATTGAGGGTTATTTGCCAGTCTCTGAGAAAATAATAACAGGCAACACTTCTGTGATGTTTCTTGTGCTGGGCGTAGTGCTTAGAGTACTGGTCTACGTGCTTTGTATACTCACGTAAACCTCACCACCAACCCCTGAGGTATTAACCTCATTTTACAGATAAGGAAAATGAAGCACAGAGACATTAAGCAAGTTGCCCAAGGTCACACAGCTTGTCAGTGGCAGAACCAGGATTCAGAGTCTATGCCCTTGACCACTATGCAACACTGCCTCTTACTTGGCATAATGTCTGACACCAAGGAAGCACTTGATAAATGGTTGGGTCTTTAAAAATTATTATTAATGCAAATTCTCATTAAGTATTATTATTTATATTGTTTTATTGTCTAATAATTAATCATTGTATTAGGATTTTAAATTGAGGCACAGAGAGGGTTAAGTAACTTGCCCAAGATCTCATAGTTAGAGAAGCACAGGAATGGGTTTCAGATAAAGCCCGTCTGATTCATAAAGAGAGCATGTTCAGGACGCCTGGGTGGCTCAGCTGGTAAAGCATCCGACTTCAGTTCAGGTCACAATCTTGTGGTTCATGAGTTCGAGCCCCGCATCAGGCTTTGCTGCCAGCTCAGAGCCTGGAGCCTGGTTTGGCTTCTGTGTCTCCCTCTCTCCCTGCCCCTCCCCTGCTCATGCTCTGTCCCTGTCTCTCTCTCTCTCTCTCTCTCTCTCAAATAAAATAAACATTAAACAATTTTTTTAATAATAAAAAAAGAGAACATGTTCTCTGTGCTCATTTCATGCCTGCTCAGTTGGCAAAATTTTCCTTTTTTTTCCATGAGAATGTCCCAGTGGGCAAGGTTGTGGTGAAATAGGTCCCCTGTTGGTAAGTGCATTGATGTATGTCCCATCTGCACAGCCACCTGGAAGTGGACAACAAGAACCACAGGGGCACTTATTGTCTGCTCAGCAGGCCCCCCTGGGCACTGGGCACTGTCCTAAGGAAGGGTCTTCTAGAAGATGCAGCTGGGTTCAGCTGAGCTGAGGGCTAAGGACCTTGGGGTCCTGGGGATCAATGGCTTGGAGCATCTGAAAACTCCATTTTCCCTCTTGATTCAGACCTGGTCGGGCCCTGAGGAATTTATAGAATCTATCGTTGATGTTGCCTGGGAGGCCCGTGCCCCCCGCCCCCTAGCCTGTCTAGCCAACTCTCATGTGAAACTGTGTACTTAACCCATCCAGGGCTAGAGCCCCACGTGATTTGGGGCCCAGTACGAGTAGCCATTCTCATGTGTCCAGGGCATTACATCTGAGCCCTGTGACACCCCTTCAAATGAGGCAAGGCAGGGATTACCACCCCCTTCGCTAGATACATACCTTGGCATGTGCTTCATTGTGGAAGATGTGGATCCAGAAGGCAGGCTGTTGCCCTGTGGTGTGTCAGTGGAATGACCCAAATCCTGCCCACTCTGAAACCCTAGCCAACAGAGCTTCCCAGAGCTCTGACAGCCCCCAGGAGCTCTGTGGGGGAAGCTCTCTCTGAGATGGATGGATGGATGGATGGATGGACGGATGGATGGATGGATGGATGGATAGACAGACAGATAGGTGATAGATAGAAATCTTGTAAGGCTCTTCCTCCCTTTAACCTCCCCACCTGTTGGTGGGTATGAACCCATACAGTGCATTTTGGCAGTTGCTATCCAAATTACAAATGCACATATCCTCTGATCCAGCAATTCCACTTCTAGAAATTGGTCCTTTAAAAACCCTGAAACCTTGGGTGTATGGTATAATTTATTGCAGTCAGTGTTGTAAAAGCAAGAGATTGGAGAGCTCCTGGGTAGTTCAGTTGGTTAAGCATCCAACTTCTGCTCAGGTCATTAACTCACGGTCTGTGAGTTGGAACCCTGCGTCGGGCTCTGTGCTGACAGCTCAGAGCCTGGAGCCTGCTTCGGATTCTGTGTCTCCCTCTCTCTCTGCCCCTACCCCACTTGCACTCTGTCTCTCTCGGAAAAAAAAAACCAGCCAAGCAAACAAGCATGAGACTAGAAATGCCTTCAATGTCCATCAGTTTGAGGACAGGTTAAGCAGATTGTGAACACTTACATGATGCCACAAAAGAAACAAAAAGAAAAACAAAAGCCTCTGCTCTAGAGCTATCTCTAGGACACATTGTTAAGTGAGAAAAAGAAAGGTGCATAGGAGAGTGTAGATGTGCTGGCAGCCTTTGTAGAACTAGGGAAGTCATATATCTGCATTCGATAGGTTATGTATGGACTATCTGTACAGATACACAAGAAACTGAGCGCTGGTTGGCCCTGGGGAGAACTGGGTGCCTGGGGGATTCAGGTGGGAGCGGACCTCGCATTCTACACCCTTTTGTACCTTTTAAAAAACATAAATGTTCATTTATTTATTTTGAGAGAGAGAGGGGGGAGAGAGAGAATCCCAAGCAGGCTCTGCACTGCCAGCACAGAGCCAGATGCAGGGCTGGATCCCATGAACCAGGAGATCATGACCTGAGCCCAAATCAAGAGTCTGAGCTCATCCGACTCAGCCACCCTTTGGTACCTTCTGAACACCAGCGCATGTGAATGCTTCGACAATTCAGAAATAAAGTAGACTAAGTCTCCCTGCCTGCCCTTTGCCCACACACCCTGCAGGCAGGCTGCAACACCACCCGGCTGCCTGGCGATGGACAGATGAACCCTGGAGACGCGAACCTGCAGGAGCCGCCCTCTTACCCTCCCGTTCAGGTCATCCGGGCCCGCGTGTCTTCCAGCAGCTCCTGCGAAGTCTCCTCCATCAACTCCGACCTTGAGGTACTCACACGCTGCTGCCCGCCAGGTGCATGGCTTGTCCTTCACTGACACTGGCCGGGGCTTCCACGGTGCTCGCGCTGCTGTGCCCTAATCTGCCCACGCTGGCCTCCCACCTGCCAAGCAGTGAAGGGGTGTGCATGGGGCAGCGCCCACGCGGGGTCTGTTGAGAAGAGGTTTCCACGGTCAAATGAGTCAGGGAAGCACTGCATGTCACGGTCCCATCTTAAAGAGTCACCCGCACGTTCAGGTCTTACAGAAATAAACACACGCGTAATTAACTTTATTAGAGTCTGGGTGTTCCCCAAACCCACTTGACCGTGGAGCATCCCTTCCAGAGAGGAGAAGCAGCTACACCTGCAGTGTCCTCAGGGTCATACACAGGAGCCCCGTGGTGGACACCATGCCTGGCACTGTCATCATTTTGAGTTTTTAGATCTGTGAGCAAGACACATGTCATATTTTGGACGCCAGCGACAGGTGTAACTCCCTGGTCCGAGCTCTTGGGTCACTGCCTGTCCCCCAGCTGTGGCTCCCAGCCCTGTTCTGTGAGGAAGTTTCCTGTTGTGGAAAATGAGAGCAAGGACAGGGTAGTGGGCACATGATGTCAACAGGAGAGTGTCTGCTGTCTTTTGGCAGGGGTTGGGTGGGGGAAGGAGGACAGTCCTTCACCCTGGGTTTGCCTTCTACTATTTTGGAGTTCAAATGCCCTTTTATAAAATGATGATAATAGGAAGGGGGTGGTTGGTGTTGGTTTTAATGGCCTTATTTTGCAAAACAGCCACTTCGCCATCTTGGATAAGCCCCCAAACTTGTTGAACTCGTTGTGAAACCCCAAATCCAAAAAACTCAGAGCCACTGATCTGTGGGATAAAGTCCCGATTTGTTAATATGAGGTTCTAGACCTTTCACAACTACCCCATCTTTATGTGCCTTGCCCACCCACCCCTCCCCACTGCCCTAGCTGTCCACCTTGGCCATGGACTGTTCCCTGTACCCAGGCCTCTGGGCCTTTCTTCCTGGGGTTTTCCCTGGCCCGTGTGTCAGTTTCTCTTTCCATGTGTCAGAATCCTACTCAGATGCCACCTGCTGTGTGAAGTTACTTCCATCCCGCCAAACTCACACACACACACACACACACACACACACACACACACACAAGATTAATGGCTCTTTCCCTTGGGTGCCAGAGCACACAGGACTCTCTTACACAACTTCCATTGTTCGCCGTGTCATCTGGTGAGCTGTAGCGGCTTGTCCCCCAGCCAGGCTGGGCATGAGCTTTTTAGGAGTGGGGCCTGAGCCACCTTCACCTTCCTCTGCCCCTCGATTCCAGAACACAGCTAGCCATTAAGAGCTGGGTTTTAAGGGAGCAATTCTGCACCAGACTGAGGACCCTTTGGGGTCCGTGTATCTCCATATCACTCGGTGTTGTTTATTTCTTGGATCCAGTCTCAGAATCTATAGGACACCCAGCGCACGTGGCTTGGCAGCCTGGATCCAGCGGCCTTGGCAGAAATCTAAGGTTCAAGGGGAAAGAATGAGCCTGAGGGCAAAGTGTGTTCAGTGAGAAGAAAGGACAGTTAAGTCAGTGAGTCAGGGAGGGGCTGGGGAGACCCAGAGGCAGTATTTGCTCTGTGGAAACAAGGGCAGCAAAAGCTGAGGTAAGGATTAGACAGTGACCTTGAACCGTTGGGAAGTTGGTCTTGGCGGCAGGTTTATGCCCTTCTGTGATTTGTGGTCCTTGTCCTTCTCCCTTCTAGTATCTCTATCTTTTTAGACATCCATGTTTTTCAAACTAAATAAGTTCCAAGGGGACAGGGTCACGCTTTTAAATTAGGCAAATGGGAGACTCCTGGGTGGCTCAGTCAGATGAGCATCTTACTCTTGATCTTGGCTCAGGTCATGGTCTCATGGTTCGTGGGATTGAGCCCTATGCTGGGCTCTGTGCCAACAGCACAGAGCCTGCTTGGGATTCTCTCTCCCTCTCTCCCTGCTCCCTCCACCCCAAATAAATAAATACACATTAACAAGATAAATTAGGCAAATGGAAATGAAGGCTTTTGCCCATGCTAAAAGGAATTAATGTTTATAAAGTCACCTGCCCCAGCTCAGCCCGCAGAACAGCCCTCCAGCCCCACTCAGGGCTTTCCAGAGTGGCCTGGCCTTCTCACTTTCCGGGGCAGCCAGCACCTGTGTGCTGAGCACCTGGTGGACTTTCTTCCAGCATTGAAACCATTCCTGTGCTTTTTAAAGGCTTTTTCTTTTTCTTTCTGCCTCTGGGATGCAAGCAAAGATTTGAGTCCAGCTTTGTGATGCGAGAGTGCTTAGTCATTTCTCCCTGCTGTGCTTCCTAGCAATGCCATAGACGTGGTGGAAGAAGCTTTGTAGAAATTTTGCAAGAAGGCTGTTTCTGTCTATGGAACAAAGTCTGTGTTGTGTGTACATGTGTGGAGGATGAGAAGAGGGCCAAACACAGACTGCTGTCTCTGAAGAAGGTCAGGTCCTTGTGTGTTCCTGATAATTCTGTGCCTAAGTCTCTTGACAACCAAGATTGCTCGTTCCCTCTCCAAACCCTGCCTTTGCACCAGGAAGGAGGACACATTCCTTTGGATGTTTGCCATTTTTAAGTCCAAGTCATTCTTTTAAGGAAAAAAATTATATATATATATATATATATACACACATATATATATGACATAGTTATATATTATATATGTAATAGAATATACTTAAATAAAAATATTTTAAATATATATTTATTATATATACATTTATATTTGTGTACACATTTATTACATATATTTTTATAAATATATATTTATATAGGCTATAAAAGTGCTAACTTTAGAAGAAAATACATACAGATATGAAAGACGCCAGAAATAGGTACCAAAGGTCAAAATCAAGTCCAGGAGGGGGCGCCTGGGTGGCTCAGTCGGTTAAGCTTCTGACTTCGGCCCAGGTCACGATCTCACGATTTGTGAGTTCAAGCCCCACGTCGGGCTCTGTGCTGACAGCTCGGAGCCTGGAGCCTGCTTCGGATTCTGTGTCTCCCTTTCTCTCTGCCCCTCCCCTGCTCATGCTCTGTGTCTCTCTCTCTCGCTCAAAATAAATAAACATTAAAAAAATAATAATAAAAAAAAATCGAGTCCAGGATGTGGTTTTACACCCTCTGTGCATCTGGGTCTTTCCCAGAGGGGGGCGCCACCTGCAGTGAGGCAGTGAGAAACAATACTTCCTGAAATGTGTGGTCAGTTACCTGGTTTCCCTGGGGTGAGCAGAGAGGCTCCCCGGAAGGCCCCCAAAGGGAGACAGGCTGTGGAGGAGACCCAGCCCTGACCCAGGAACCACACAGGCTCGGGGGCTTTTGACCTGCAGCCTTGGGTCTGCACCAGACCTCCTGAGTTTTAGCTTCTCCTGTGCATAGGTATCCTGAGACTTGCCCTACCTGTGTTGCAGGGTGATTGGGAAGATCAAATGGGTGCAACTGGTGCTTTGCAAGACTTCCAGAGGTGCTCCACATAGCGTCGTGGGAAGCAGGCTGGGGGTGGGCTCGGATATGCACTTTTTTTTTTTTTTTTTTTTTTATTTATTTATTTTTGGGACAGAGAGAGACAGAGCATGAACGGGGGAGGGGCAGAGAGAGAGGGAGACACAGAATCGGAAACAGGCTCCAGGCTCCGAGCCATCAGCCCAGAGCCTGACGCGGGGCTCGAACTCACGGACCGCGAGATCGTGACCTGGCTGAAGTCGGACGCTTAACCGACTGCGCCACCCAGGCGCCCCTCGGATATGCACTCTTAAGGCCGTGGAATTGGGCAGCACTCCTTCATCTGGCCCTTCTCTGAAGGTGGAGATAATGACTGCAGGGAGGGTGGTAAGGCTCCGACAAGGTTGGGATGTGAAGAGCACTGTTCCCATAGATGCTCACCCTGCAACCCCAGCTTGGGACCGGGCTGTCTTGAAGTGACCATGCCCTTAAGTGTAAGAGTGTCTTTGTGGAGGGGTCGCAAGTAGAGGCTAGCAGTGCCGAGTCACTTCCTAGAAGTAGGAAGGCTTCCATTGGGAAAACAAGAGTCAAACCTGTTAAAAGTATCATGATAGCACAGCCGCTCGGGCTGCTGGGTCTGCCTTGCTGCCGCCCTCTGAAAACTTCCTCTGGACCTGAAGTCCAGGAAAGAGCCTTCCACTTCCACCGGGACCAGCACAGGCACTCCTAACTGCCTTCTGTCTCCGTTCTCCTCCTTCCATTGCTGTCCTGCCGGGATCCTTGCAACACTGGACCTCCGCCCCATGCCCGCCCTGCCCTAAGGCCTTTGTGGCTTCTACCTGCTTATAGTGTAAGTCCAGCACACTTCACCTGCTGGCCTGGGCCAGCTCCCAAGTTCTTCTCTGCGTTCCTCTGCTTTTCCTCCCGCCTTTCAAGGCCCTGGCTAAATCCCGCTCCCTCCAGGAAGCCTTTCCTGTATTCCTGAGTACAGTTGCTAGATTTAGCAGACAAAAAACACAAGATGTACAGTGAAGTTTGAATTTCAGATAGACACACTTATTCTAAAACATTATTTGTGATCTGATCTGAAATTCACGTTTACTGGGTGTCCTGTGTTTTGGGGTTGTTGTTGTTTTTATTATTTTATTTTTAATTTTTTTAACGTTTATTTATTTTTGAGAGAAACAGACAGAGTGTGAGCAGGAGAGGGGCAGACAGAGAGGGGGAGACATAGGATCAGAAGCAGGCTCCAGGCTCTGAGCTGTCAGCACAGAGCCCGACGCGGGGCTCGAACTCATGAGCAGTGAGATCATGACCTGAGTTGAAGTCGGACGCTTAACCGACTGAGCCACACCGTCGTCCCTGTTGTTGTTGTTTTTAATGTTTATTTATTTTTGAGAGAGAGAGAGAGAGAGAGAGAGAGAGAGAGAGAGAACAAGTGGGGGAGGGGCAGAGAGAGATGGGAACAGAGGATCTGATGTCAGGTCAGTGCTGACAACAGAGAGCCCGATTTGGGGCTTGAACTCATGAACTGTGAGATCAGGGCCTGAGCTGAAGTCAGACACTTGACCAACTGAGCCATTCAGGCACCTCTCAGTGTCCTGTGTTCCTGAATTAAACTTGATCATGCCCACTCTGGCCCTTCCCTAGACCACTTCGGTTTTTCAGGGAAGCATCTGAACAACATTTACTGCAGTGAGGAACACACTGTTTGCCACATGTGTCAATTCTATCTCAATAAAACTGGAAAAAAATGGTTAAAAAAAAAATCAGGAATAGAAGCCAAAGCTGCCAAGGCCTTCCCACTGGGAATTGACCTAAATACAGTGTTTGTCTCTCCTTGTGGCTGGAGTTTGGAGGTGCACCTGCCTAACCCTGCAGCCCACTGTTTTAATACACAGGACTTCTCTGTCTCGGCCCCTTTGTCCCAGCCTCAGAATGTCCCTGACGTGAAGCTGTCTGTCGTCTTTGTAAAAGAAACCAGCCCGCTGTAGGTCAGAATTCTCTCGCTGATCCAGTTTATAATGGGCCCGTTCAGCCCCGAACAAGGAGAGGTTGAGCGGTTAAACGACCCAGAGCCACCAGTAACAAGGGGGGTGTTGGGGGGGGGGGGACACTTTCTATAGAAGCCCAGCTCTTGCATACAGACTTCATGGCCTGTGAAGCATTTTCCCATCCCCCATTCCATCTTCCCCACAACAGCTGGGAAGGAAGGGCAGGCAGAGAGGGCAGTTCGGGCAGGTAGAGAGGAGGAAAGAACACGTGGGGAGGTGAATCCCTGCTCGATCTGGGGTAAGTGCTATGGAACTGCTTAATGAACTAGAGAAATAGGAAGGGTGCAATTTTGAAGCATACAGTAATTGTTTTAAAGTCTGTAAGGCTCTAGGTCAAAAGGAAATCCACTTAGTGAATTCTGGGAGAGAATCGTAGCTGGTGTGTGTCTGGCCAGTCTTAACGTTGTATAGTCAGAGGAAGCAAAAAACTTTATGATCTGTCCTGAGTCCAACACCATGTCACTTCCCCAGTCTTGGGAAAAATCGCTTCTCCCTAAATGTAAGATGACACTGTCTAAAATGTAATCCTGGAAAGTGACCCTGTTTCCTCAATGGTTTCCTAAAAGCCTTCCGGAGCAAAGGAAAATATACTGCGTGCTTGGTAAACAGGGGCTACAGGTTGCTTCTTGGTTTCAGAAGCAGAAAGAAGTGTGCGTTTAGAAATGAGCTGAGTTGAAATATTACGTGCTGTGTGGTCCATGGAGGTGATAGAATCATGGTTCTAAAGACAATTTAAAGATCTGTGGTAATACTCGAGGGAGAAAAGCCATTGGCACATTTTGGGTTGTGTGTGTATGTGTTTGTATTTCAGAGGGCTAATCAATAACTGTTCATGGAGGCTTTTTCTTGGGGTAAAATTCATGGGCTAGAATCATTTTGTTTTTGAAGAAAAATCTGTACAAAAATTAACACATTTTGCTCTTGAAATTAAGAAAGGACTAGAAAAATGTTATTTTATTTTTACTTTTACGGGCGTGGAGAGAGATCTCAGTTACCAAGATTTGGGTTAATTGCACTCCTTAGGCACATTATCATCGTTGGCTTAAAAAAGGAACTTCTCCTACTTCCACTAGAGGGCAGCGTTCTTAAATTTTAGATTATGATGCTGAAGATTTGGAAAGGAAGTTTCAAGGTTTCTTATCAATCCATTTGAGGGACACGTAAGCCTGTTTAGTTGTTTGCTTATTTATTTGCTTGACTTTAAATAAAGTTTTTTTATTTTGAAATAATTTTATATTTACAGAAAAGTTGCAAAGGTAGTACAGAAAGTTCCTGTGTGCCTTCACCTGTTTTCTTATAATGTTAATATCAAAACTGAGTAATTAACACTAGTACATTACTATCATCTAAACTAGAGACTTTATTTGGATGTCACCAGTTTTTCCATTAATATTCTTATTCTCTTTCAGTATAGCACATTGCATTTAATAATTTTTTTAACAAACAAAACAGCTACTCACTGTGGTAACATCAGATTACTGTCGCTGTTTTTACATGAACATCTGTATTTTCTAAAGAAAGGTGAAAGTTAGCATCTTTTCTTTTGTCTCTTTAGTTCGGTTACATTTGTAAAAGTTACTTCACTTTTCAACCACTACATTCTCACCAACATTTCTGTCTGCAGTGTGTGTAGAACTGTCATTTTTTTGTGATTTCATATCTTTTCCAATTAGTCCTGTAGTGTTTTTTTTTTTCAGTTTATGTCTCCCTCCCCCAGTAGGATGTCATTAAAAGATGAATACTATGGAATTATCACTAATTTTGTTAAGTCTAATAATGGCACTGTTCTTAGGATTTTTTTAAAAATGTCCATGGGGCACATAGGTGGCTCAGTCAGTTGAGTTGCCAACTCTTGATTGCAGCTCAGGTCATGATCTCAGTTCATGAGTTTGAGCCCCGCATCCGGCTCTGCTGTGCGGAGCCTGCTTGGGATTCTCTCTCTCTCCCTCTCTCTCTGCCCCTATCCTACTTGCACTCTCTCTCTCCCTCAAAATAAATAAATAAATAAATAAATAAATAAATAAATAAATAAACACTTTTTAAAAATGTCCTTATCTATGAGAGACATACTAAAATATTTACAGATTAAATTATTTATTTACAAATATTTAAACAAATAAAAAAATTGGGGAGCTAGAGCAAATAAGATAAGGTATGTCCATGGGTGTTCATTGGATATTCTTTTGTTGATGTATGACTGAAAAATGTACAATTAAAAATTTGTATGTATACTTTTTTAATGTTTATCTTTTAGAGAGAGACAGAGACAGAGAATGAGCAGGGAAGAGCAGAGAGAAAGGGAGACACAGAATCTGAAGCAGGCTCCAGGCTCTGAGCTGTTAGCACAAGGCCCAACACAGGGCTCGAACCCGCAAACCGTGAGATCATGACCTGAGCCCAAGTAGGTTGCTCAACTGACTGAGCCACCCAGGTGCACTTTTAATGTTTATTTATTCTGAGAGAGAGAGAGAGAGAGAGAGAGAGAGAGAGAGAGAGAGAGAGAGAGAATGAGCAGAAGGGGGGCAGAGAGAGAGAAGGAGAGAGAATCCCAAGCAGGTTCCATGCTGTCAGTGCAGAGCTATATGAGGGGCTCGATCCCTCGAACCATGAAATGATGACCCGAGCTGAAATCAAGAGTCCGATGCTCAACCAACTGAGCCACCCAGGTGCCCCTAAAAACTTGTTTAAAATGGAGATTTAAGGAGCACCTGGCTGGCTCAGTAGGTAAAGCATGCAAACTCTTGATCTCAGGGTTGTGAGTTTGAGCCCCACATTGGACATACAGGTTACTTTTTTTTAAAGTGTTGGATTTGGGGTACCTGGGTGGCTCAGTCAGTTAAGTGTCCGACTTCAGGTCAGGTCATGATCCCATGGTTCGTGAGTTTGAGCCCCACGTCTGTGCTGACAGCTCAGAGCCTGGATTCTGCTTCAGATTCTGTCTCTCTCTCTCTCTCGCTCTCTGCCCTTCCCCCATTCATGCTCTGTCTCCCTCTCAAAAATGAATAAATGTTAAAAAAAATTTTTTTAAAGTGTTGGATTTTTAATTAGAAAATAATTATTAAAAATATTTTACACTTAAAACAAATCTTTTAAATGGAAATTTAAAATAATTGAACAGTAGAGGCTTTTTAAAAAATTTTTAAAATTTACATCCAAATTAGTTAGCATATAGTGCAACAATGATTTCAGGAGTAGATTCCTTAATGCCCCTTACCCATTTTGCCCATCCTCCCTCCCACAACCCCTCTGGTAATCCTCTGTTCTCCATATTTAAGAGTCTCTTATGTTTTGTCCCCCTCCCAGTTTTTGTATTATTTTTGCTTCCCTTCCCTTGTGTTCATCTGTTCTGTGTCTTAAAGTCCTCATATGAGTGAAGTCATATGATATTTGTCTTTCTCTAACTAATTTCGCTTCACATAATACCCTCTAGTTCTATCCGCATAGTAGCAAATGGCAAGATTTCATTCTTTTTGATTGCCAGGTAATACTCCATTGTATATAAATACCACATCTTCTTTATCCATTCATCCATCGATGGACATTGGGCTCTTTCCATACTTTGGCTATTGTTGATAGTGCTGCTATAAACATGGGGGTGCATGTGTCCCTTCAAAATAGCACAACTGTGTCCCTTGGATAAATACCTAGTAGTGCAATTGCTTGGTCATAGGGTAGTTCTATTTTTAATTTTTTTGAGGAACCTCTATACTGTTTTCCAGAGTGGCTGCATTGGTTTGCATTCCCACCAGCAGTGCAAAAGAGATCCTCTCTCCCCGCATCCTTACCAACATCTGTTGTTGCCTGAGTTATTAATGTTAGCCATTCTGACAGGTATGAGGTGGTATCTCATTGTGGTTTTGATTTGTGCTTCCTGGATGATGAGTGATGTTGAGCATTTTTTCATGTGTCAGTTTGCCGTCTAGATGTCTTCTTTGGAGAAGTGTCTATTCATGTCTTTTGCCCATTTATTCACTGGATTTTTTGTGTTTTGGGTGTTGAGTTTGATAAATTCTTTATAGATTTTGGATACTAACCCTTTATCTGATATGTCATTTGCAAATATCTTCTCCCATTCCATCAGTTGCCTCTTAGTTTTGCTATTTTCTTTGTTGTGCAGAAGCTTTTTATTTTGATGAGGTCCCAGTAGTTCATTTTTGCTTTTGTTTCCCTTGCCTCTGGAGATGTGTTGAGTAAGAAGTTGCTGCCGCCAAGATCAAAGAGGTTTTAGCCTGCTTTCTCCTCGAGGATTTTGATGGCTTCCTGTCTTACATTGAGGTCTTTCATCCATTTTGAGTTTATTTTTGTGTCTGGTGTAAGCAAGTGGTCCAGGTTCATTCTTCTGCATGTCGCTGTCCAGTTTTCCCAGCACCACTTGCTGAAGAGACTGTCTATTCCATTGGATATTCTTTCCTGCTTTGTCAAAGATGAGTTCGCCATGTTTGTGGGTCCATTTCTGGGTTCTCTCCTCTGTTCCATTGATCTGAGTGTCTGTTTTTGTGCCGGAGGATTTGTCTTAATGTGAGACAATGGCAAGTCCTGTGGACTGTGCAGGTTGGCAGCTATTCAATTTGACAGACATTGAGAGATCGGTACGACAGACGTCTGTAGGTTCATAAGCGCTCTATGTCAGAAACACACGTCTCCCAGGCACTGCGTGAGGTGCCAGACGAACCAGAGAGGACCGTCACACCACCCTTCAAGAACCCGAGTCAGACATGTTTGAGCCTTGGGGTGGAACCACCCATGCAGTAAAGGCTGATTAAAAGTGAATCTTGGCTGGTAGCAAATGTCCTGTATTTTTGAGGTGGGGATTTTATTTGCATCTCTTTTAGTTTTATGGGTTTGAGTTGACTCATCTCAGCCATGTGGTTAATAAATGGAAGATTTATTATTATGCCTGATAATAATTCCTAATAATAGTAATTTTTAAATCTGTATAATTTTTCCAAGGACCTGCAGCCCTTCATAATTATCACAATTATCCTGTTGATCATTTAGCTAAATTGTAGCCACCATAGCTGCTGCCTTTCTGCTTGCTGAAGTCAGCTTTTCCTCTGCCTCCAGATCACTGAAGGGCCTGCCTCCTCGCTCACCAAGCAGACAGTGCTGGTGCTGAGCTCTGCTCTGCTCTGCTGGCAAAATCCTTCCAACACTTTTTTTTCCATCTCTTTTTTTTATTCTGCAGCAGAAGTATTGGGAAGCCTTAAACTTGGAGCAGGTATGGACAATCATACTCTATTCCAGAAGGGACATCCTGTGGCTTGATTCCATTTCCTGTTTTTGTTACCTCCCCCCCCTTGGATGGCCGGGCCCATGCCACATTCCTTTAGTTAAAGAAAGAATGAAAACGGAGGCGAGTCAGAGGATCAGGGGATTTTCCAGGCTCTCTCAGTTCAGAGTTCTTTCTGCTGTGCCCAAACCATCTGGTAGGGACTCCGAAGATGTGTAACCCAAGGAGAAGCATGTTTTGGAACAAAGGTCCATGGACAAGTGGAGTAGCTGCAGGTTACCACGGGTGGCGGTGCTGGGGGTGGCTGCAGGGGTGGAGATAACCATTCCCCAACACTGTCACCTTGGGCAGCTGGCAGCTGTCTCCCTGCCACCCTTGCCTGCGAGGGACAGATAAGCACATGTTTTATGACAAACACCTGTGCATGTCGTCTCCCAGGATTATTTCTGGTAAGATCATCTTTTGCTCAAATTTTCTTTATGCCTGGATTCCAGCAATGTTTTTTTATTGCTTAAAGTGAGATTTTGAAACACGTTATTCTGGGGATTCAGAAGAAAGAGATTTAAAATGCTTTCAAAGGCTTAACCCACTTCAAAGAGTGCACTTGATCAAAGTGGCTCTGTTTTCCCGCAGCTGAATTGGTCAGGAGTAAGTAGCAAGAACAACTCTTAAGACGCCATTTCAGGAGCTGGAGCCAGGGTTCTGAAATATCAGGGCAGCTAAAAATCATGCAAGGAGCTTGGTAAAATGTTAAACCTTAGTTCCCAAACCAGATAGGGTCTAGGATGCCTGGCATCACCCTTCCTAATGAGCATCCTGGCTGCTTCTGGTGAGGTTGATCCATAGCACACTCAGAGAACTGTGATCTAGAACATGGGCCTCAGCTTGGAAACAGCATATATTGAAAAGCATACTATCCATCCTCAAAGAATGGAACAGGCCCCTATTTCCACTGCTGGGCACCTGTACCACGGAGGCTGAAGGGCCAGGGGGACTCTTTAACTTGGGATTTGCTTGCTGTTCCCCCAAGTCTGCAACCACAAGTAAATAAGAAGTTAGCACTGGAGGGGCTGGCAGAGCCCCAAACAGGTACTGGGGGTCGAGCAGCACCAACCCGATCAGCTTAGTCCCTGGCCTGCAGGGTCACTGGGGATGAGATGGCTGTTTTAACATGATGCTATTTTTCAAATTATTATTATTTTTTTTAATGTTTATTTATTTTTGAGAGGGAAAGAGTCAGAGTGAGCGGGGGAGGGGCAGAGAGAGGGAGACACAGGCTCCAGGCTCTGAGCTGTCAGCACAGAGCCCAACGCTGGGTTTGAACTCACAAATCATGAGATCATGACCTGAGCCGAAGTTAGACGCTTAACTGACTGAGCCACCCAGGTGCCCCAACATGATACTATTTTTTTTTTTTTCAACGTTTTTTATTTATTTTTGGGACAGAGAGAGACAGAGCATGAACGGGGGAGGGTCAGAGAGAGAGGGAGACACAGAATCGGAAACAGGCTCCAGGCTCCGAGCCATCAGCCCAGAGCCTGACGCGGGGCTCGAACTCACGGACCGCGAGATCGTGACCTGGCTGAAGTCGGACGCTTAACCGACTGCGCCACCCAGGCGCCCCACATGATACTATTTTTAGTCAACAAGTAGTAGAACTCAGTTATCAGTAAATCACTAATTGAATTGGGCTCTTTCTTTTCAAAACAAAGCCACATTTTGTATTTCACAACTGGCATGGTGGGGGCATTTCTCTCAGTGATGCCCAGAGTGGCTCAGGGAGCCTTGCAGACCTTATCCAGGACCCCTAAGGACTGGGGTGTTTTATTCAGCTTAAGTTTGAGCTGCTGGTGGAGTGTTTTTCGTGGAGAGCATGTCCACGACTGGCTACGTTTTCTTGTCCAAACAGATAGTCAGGTCTAGGCTAACACATCCTTTCCTATATTATTTCCTGGGTCTTTTAATAATGTCAAATGTAACCTTGTCATTCAGAATCATTAGTCATAGAAACTCAGAAACTAAAGAGATCATATGTAGTTACTGATCCAACACTCTAGGTTACCCCTGGAGAAGCTGTGAGGCCCAAGAAAGAGAAAGCAAGTTAGTGGCAGAAAGAGGATTTGAGTCCAACCCCCACTTGCCCCCATGGCTAGACTCACCAAGGATTCCCTGCTCTTGGCCACGTGCAAAGTTCTCTCTGTCATTTGTCACATGAGAACAATAGGAGGACTTTGCAAACAGTGTCCTCAATGCTATGACTGCTTCTCTGTTTTTAACCTTTTATTCCTAACCTTTGCCATACTTGTCTGAATCAGAGTAATGAAATATTCTCTGCCAGTGACCACCATTCTGAATCAAGCTTTAAGTGTTTTGGACAAGTCTGCTGAGCCTCAAGTTAACAGGAAATGCATGGTGGGAGGAGGGGCAGGTAGCAAGGGCAAACTGGTGCCCTGCTCTTAATAAGCTCATCATTTCCCTGGAAGGACAAGGTGGTGCCCAGAGAAAGGGCAGGGCTGTGCATGTTCAGCTGCAAATGAAGGGTATGGGCAGTACAAAGACAGAAGGGGGTGAGCTCAATGGGTGAAAGCAGTCAGGGTAAGCTTCCTGGAAGAGGAGGTACTTACCTGGGCCGTAAAGAAAGGGTTGAATTTGCCTGGTCTATTCCAGGAATGAGTTAGGCATGGAGGTGGGAAGTCTCAGGATAAAAGGAACATAACTCAGTCTCACTAGAGTAAAGACAGAAAAGGGGGTAGAAAGGGAAGTGGGGCTGGTCTGTTCAGGGTGGCTGTCCATTAATTCCTTGATTTAAACTTATACTTGTCCCATTAGGCCTGATTAACCTGTCCTTATTTCTCCTTGTCTGTGCCTGGGTCATCAGAACCAGGACTGGAGCTATTGTTTGGGGTGGGGCATTGTAAGAGATGGGAAGAGTCTGTTCCACCAAGGTACCATTTGTGTCTTTTCTCCACAGTGGGACCCTGAAGATGTAAATCTTGAAGGGAACAAAGACAACATGGAGATGCTCAGATCCCAGGTGCACAGGTGCTCCATGGGGCCAGTGGTCTTGACATCTGATGAGTAACACCTGGAGCAAGCCCATCAGCTCAGAGCCCTTAGTCAAGCCTGTATCAGGAACTGAGCAGGGATCAACCTGCAGTGACACCCATGGTGGGAATTTAAGCTTCCGCAGAGGCTGCCCGTGAAAGCAAAGAACCAGGAGCTGTCACTGAGCTTGGTTGGTCTGCATCACAGCTCAGAATGGAGCTAAGACCTTGGGTCCTGTGGACAGACCCGGGCATGTGGTTTGTTTTGAAGATCAGAAGTTCACAGACCACTCTTGCTTCGAAGTAGAAACCTTCATCTAAAGGGCATTGGACCTGCTCTTCCCTTTCCCTTCAGATTCAGCCATACTCTCAATATCTGCTAGGTGACAGGAACATCTAACAAATAGTTAATGTGTTTGGATCTCAGTACAGCCTCATTCTGCAAGACCTGGCTAAGCCCAGGAGACGAGAGGGGTGGGAACATGTGCTGGAGATCTGAGACATGATCCCTGGTATTAATGGGACCTGGCTCCTGCCCTTCCAGTCACCCACTTGGGTTTTCTTCTGGAAGCTAGAGGTAGGACTTCTTGGTCAACCAGGAATTTATAAGATCCGTGGTGTTGCAAGGGCAAGCAAAACAAATTGCCTTAGATACCAGCCCCTGCTCCAACTTGGCAAGGTGTGTGCTGGGCAGGGTTTGCAGGTGAGGGGGACTGTCTGCTTCAGGAGCTAACATGAAAGCATGTGGAGGGTGGGAGGCATGGTGGGAGGTGTCAAATTCAAGCACAGCAATCCCGTTTTAGGATTATTTTGATACTGTGATCATGGGAGGGGGTAAAGAGGGAGGGAATGGGGCCAAGGTGGGAGGAACACTGGAGTGAATAAATCATGATTGAGTGAGTTGAGGCATCTCACTGTGTAGTACAGAGATGTCTGAATCCCAGCACGGCCACAAAAGCCAGCCACAAGGGGAACTGGGAGACATGCCGAGAAACACAGCTCTGCTCCAGGATGGCCCCTGGCAGCCTGTGTGACTCAGTCACACAGCTGCCCAGTTTTCTCCGAAGGAGTAGTGCAGATCCCAGCACAACGAAGAGAGTGCCTCAGGGAAGCAGATTGGTTCCATAGATCTCTGTGGAGATACTAATCCTCTGAGTGCCTTCTAAGCTGGAAGTGAACTCTATCCCCTTTATCCAACTGCTTTGATCCCTGGGTGTCTTGTAATGGAGTTTGCTAAAGCCAGTTTTGCTTTGTTAACTTAACCACAGAAGCTGTTCTTTGAGAGAAGATGAAGATTTGAGTGGGGGATGGGGTGGGGAGAGCATTCCAGATGAAATCCTACAGAGGATTGGACACCAGGAAGGATGGAATCTCATCAAGGAAGGATGAGTCTGATGTGGCCAGAATGGGTGGTGCAACAGTGGCTAAAAGGTGAAGAGGCTGGCAAGGAACCAGACCGTGGAGCCTAGGGAGCTGGCACTTAAAACTGTGGCTAATTGGTAGCCATGACTGATACCAGAGTAGGAAGGTGATGGACATGCCTCAGGTAGGCCACACCTGGTTGGTGAGGCTTTTCTACCTATGGCCACAACTTTTCAGGAAGCAGAAATGTAGTCATGGATACAGTAGGAACATGGAGAACATTTAATCTGAGTGATAACAGCAGGGCAGGAGGAGGGCTCAACTTTAGAAAGATAAGGCACAGGGGCAGGATATCCTCTCTGGAGTCTGCCTGTAGCACAGCCTCCCTCTCTCAAGGGGAGGCTGGCCCGTGCTCCCTGGAGCATCAGAAACTGGCTGGATCCTGATGGAAGTGGCCACTTACCCAAGAACGTCAAAACAGTCTTGCTGATCGAGCAGCACAAACTACTTGAGTCCCAGATGCCGTCTGTCTCCCTAGATCCCATCGTCCCAGGCTTCCTTCACAAACCAGTTCCTATGGCTGTGGTCCAATCCTGCCTCAAAGCTGAATCCCAAGTCTCTTCACCCAGAGTGAACTATTAAACTGAAAATGTTGGAAGCAAAGTTTGGTCTCATTGTTCAACGAGAACGTGCCTGTTATGCAAAGCTCTGGAACCCTGGAGCCTCTGTGAAGAGGTGCCAGCCAAAATGCCTTTCTCCTAGTAGGAGTGTCCCTGCCCCAGGCCCCCACTGTAGCTTCATCCGCACTGTTAGTCACACTGGAAGGATATGGGAATTCCTTGCTCTGAAGACTCGCCAAGGGGTAACCTACACAGGGGACAAACTGCCCACTCATCCGGATATGAGAGATGGTGTAGTATGGTCTCAGTGGTGCTGCCTGTTATCTGCGTGGCTTGGAGCAGGTCACCTAACCTTTGTGACCTGAGGTAGACTGAGAATAATACCTATCTACAAAGCTTGTTGTGAACACTAAGTAAATCAACATATATGAAATGCATAACACAATACCTGACTCAAAGGAAGACCTTGAAGAGGGATTGGTTCCCTTCCTCCCTATACTTCCTGGCCATTTATGTGCTGAAAGGCAGTGAGTAACCCAAAATAGCAGCTCCACAGATAGAAGGGACTTCAGCAGTTTGAATCCCTTTAACAATCCTAAGAATTGACTAGCTAGCCTTTACTTAAGCTCCTCCCCTTCCAAAAAAGATTTCACCATTTTCTATTCCAAAGAAGTCTGTATCCTTTAGGGAGAGTTCTGATCACTAAGACTTTCTTAAAGTCCTGTCTAGACCCTGAAGAACCACTGTCCCCTTATCTCCGCCAGTACTTTAGCATGAGGAAGAGATCTTTGAACAACATCTGATGCCACACTCACATCATGTTTGTCACAATGGGGTATGAACTCCTCCTACAGAGTAAGGAGAGGCACTCAGCCAAGTAGCAGGGCTGGGCTCTAGCTCCCAAATCTGATTAAGTGTGATCCTGGTCATTTCCCTTTCTGGGTCACAGTTTCCTCATTTGTAAAACGGAAGTTAGGCCAGATTTCTTTCCTGTATTCCCTTTTATGAATATGCCAGTGAGTTTGTTTCCCACAGAAGATTGGCATTTTTATAAACTCTCAAAAAGATATTAAAACATAAAGACAAATTTCAGATTTACTGTGAAAATAGATTTCATTATATAATATATACTTCTGTTTGAGTTTTGCTATCCAATTAAGATAAAATCTGTCTATGCTATAACACGAAGATATCACAACATTTGACATTTAAAAATTTTGCAGATTCCATGGTACCTGGATGGCTCAGTCAGTTGAGCACTTGACCCTTGATTTCGGCTAAAGTCATGATCCCAGGGTCATGGGATCGAGCCCCGCATCAAGCTCAACACTGAGCATGGTGACTGCTTAATATTCTATGTGTGTGTGTGTGTGTGTGTGTGTGTGTGTGTGTCCCCCTCTGCTCCTATCCCCCGCTCATGCACTCTCTAAAAATTAAAAAAGAAAAAATTATTATTATTATTTGCAGGCTCCTTCCAGTACTGAAAACCAAAAACTATTAACACCTTGTTTCCAAACTTGGGGATTCTGGTGACTTCATTTAGTTTATTAATACTAAGAGCCTCTATTATTGGCAGGCTCAAGGCTCACTCTTGCTAAACCATCTCTCATATTGAAGGATATATGAAAAATATTTTCCACAGTGCAAGAAAAGGGATCTGTATCAATCACTGAGGAAAAGGCTAGAGATGTCTTAGGAGTGTCTCAAGACTGACTTCTAAATATTTCCAAGATTCTGTCCACTTCTTTTTCAGTGCCTACTTGATCATCCTCCGCATTTTTCAACCATGAGGGCATTGCTCTACTCTCTCCGACTTTACACTGTTCATTGTTCCCCTTCCCCCCAAGTTCAGGGTGATGCTTTAGCAGACACCGCTCTGCCTTGAAACAAGCCAAGCTATAATGCAATGTTGACAAAGATCTTTTTCAAGTTTACACATCCTGTGTGATATTACCCCAAAGGTCACCATCAGGTGAGAGGGACGACCTTAAACAAGAAAGAAGTTCAAGAAGCGGTGCTAAATCAAATGACTTAGAGAACATCTGATCTGCTTTTTCCTTACCAAACTCTGAAAGCTAAACAAGCACCAGGCATCCAGGACTGCTCCTCTGGGGCTGGACACTTCAACAGCGCGTTCACTTGAAGTGCCTTCAGATTCACTTCAAATTAATCCATTGCTTGGAGAACTCATCATACCCCCACCCCCATTCCGTTGGAAATTTTCCACCAGCTGCCGGCATTGACGACAGAGGTTCCCTGCTCTTCCTTTCCGGGTCCTCAGGGTCTGCAGCTGTGACTGCAGCAGGGCTTAGTCCCTATGAGGTTCAGGAGCGCTGGCCCCTCTTCAAGCAACGTAGGACTACAAGGGGAGGTGCGGGACCGCTGCTGGCCCTGCCAGAACTTAACCCCGGTTCCTATCGGCGGACCACTTTCCCGGGGAAGCCGCCAACCCCTCGGCGTCCAGCGGTCCACTCAAACCACCCGCCGGGCACTTCCGGGAGGAGAGGAACTGGGCGGTCTGGCGCATGCGCACTCTACACCCACCGCGCGGCGCGCAGGTTCCCGCCTCGCGGGCTGGCTGCGGTCGGGAGAGTCGGCCTGAGCGGCGGCCGGTGTGCGAGTCGCCCGGCTTGCGTTTTAAAGGGATGGCTCTAAGATTATTCTACCGTACCTAGCGTAGTTGAGGCCACTAGACATCCTTTATGGTGTACTGTAAGTCACTCTCATCTTTGTTTTTAAATACACATATTTTTTGAAAGAAAGGTAGTGCGGATACACAGTTTTTTAAAAAAGAAGCAGGTTGTAACAAAAAGTTTATGAAGAAAAGTAACAGTGTCCTGCTCATCCCCTCCACCTTTCTTCCTTCCATTTTCAATTCCTCCCTCCCGTCCTTCCTACCAGTTTTACCTTTTTTTTTTTTTTTTAATGCTTATTTATTTATTTTGAGAGAGAGAGAGCGGCCTATGTGCAAGCAAGGAGAGGGGCAGGGACAAAGGAGAGAGAGAGAATCCTACAGGGCTCAGTCTCACAGTGAGATCATGACCTGAGACAAAACCAAGAGCTGGATGCTTAACCAGCTGAGCCACCCAGGTGCCCCAAGAATTCCCAGTTCTAACACGGTTAACATAAAAACTTAACAAAAGACAATTTCAAGTAACAAAAGTAGTAGAACACAGGACAGTGTGCCACTGTTAGGAGCTATTTTGGTTTTTTTAGCAATTAAAAAAAAATTTTAGGTGTATTTATTTTGAGAGAGAGAGGGAGAGAGTGAATCCCAAGCAGGCTCTGCACCATCAGCATGGAGCCCAGTAGGGCTCAAACTTACAAACCGTGAGATCATGACGTGAGATCATGACCTGAGTGAAAAACCAAGAGTCAGGTGCCTAACCGACTAAGCCACACAGGTCCCCCCTTTTTAGCAATTATTTTAAGAACATCATTCACTAGTAAGATCAGAAGAGCCTTATCAGTCATTCTTAGTCTTTCCATTGCAAAGGGATGATGTGAATTCTTGTAGTAGTGGCTTCTCCACTGTGGAAGCAGTTAAATACACCCCCAACTAAAAAATATCTCCCCCTAAATTCCCTTTCCTTTAACGTTTGCAGCATAAACATCCTTGTTTCAAGAGAAACCCTGTGGCTCAAGCAGATGCTGTTGTTCCCATCCAGCTCATTGCCAAGTATGTCCCCCAAGACCAGATAAAGGTAATGTAATGGGAGACCAGATAGTAAGTACTCCCAAACTGAGGAAAGTAAGCAGGAGAGAGCCCCTGGGAAAATATGACAGCCTAGTTGCTATTTAAAGGCAGGGCAGGAAAGTTAAAAGGACAGAACTTTTTCAGAGTTCTTAGTATAAATAAAAAAAAGAGGCATATGGAAAAGAAAATGTATGCACAACTTTGCCCGGGATATGTTTATTATGAATTTTATAATTTTTAATGCTTTTTGTTCTTTATAGACTTTTTCAATTAGTATATTTCTATTATATAATTAGACAAAATAAACTAAAGAAAGTTGTAAATGAATATATGCTACCCCCCCAAAAAATCTGCATAAACATTAGGAAAAGGGGAAATTCATGTGTAACTGTATTGTGTGTTGTGCATGCATTTTTATCTTGTTCTCTCTGTGTATGTAGAAATTATATTTCCTTTATACTTTTTGGTATTTTACACCTTTTCTATAGTGAGAATGTATTTTTTTTAAATTAGGTAAAGACAAAGTGATCCCCCATAATAATAATTGATGGGCAAGGATCTCAATAAATGCTAAAAGCATCAGGTTATTGGGAATATTCACAGGGTCTCAAATATCACCCCACAAATTATGAATTACAAGCAAAAATGGGTTTCTTTACAATGGTAAAATCTGGAAGATGTTACCTTGACCGAGTAATCACATTCACATCACCAAAATGAGACAATTTGGCATCATTTCCCTCCTGGTGCAATATCCTGAACAGGATACAACATCACCTGTGAAATAGTCTTGTCCAGTATTTTGATTGGAACCTATATATACTTTTGAGGAAACAATCAGACAAATCCAAATTGTGGGACATTCTGCAAAACAACTACCTTGGGTTTTTTTAAATGTCATGAAGGACAAAAACAAAACAAAACAAAACAAAAAACAACCAAACAAAAGAACTAGAACACTGTACTGGTATAAAGGAGTCTAAAGGGAGGGATGGGACACTATATTGGCATTATTGGGGCAATTGAGGAAATTTCAATACGTACAGTATATTAGCTAACATTGTTTCATTTTTTTGAGAGTGATAATAGTGTTAGGTTGTATAGGAGAACACCCTATTCTTTTTTTTAATTATTTATTTTTAAATTAATATCCAAGTTAGCATATAGTGCAACAATGATTTCAGGAGTAGATTCCTTAATGCCCCTTACCCATTTAGCCCATCCCCCCTCCCACAACACCTCGAGTAACCCTCAGTTTGTTCTCCATATTTATGAGTCTCTTATGCTTTGTCCCACCTCCATGTTTTTATATTATTTTTGCTTCCCTTCCATTATGTTCATCTGTTTTGTCCTCATATGAGTGAAGTCATATGATATTTGTCTTTCTCTGACTAATTTCACTTAGCATAATACCCTCCAGTTCCATCCACGTAGTTGCAAATGAGAATGCCCTATTCTTAGGATACACATGCCACACTACTTAGGAGAGAAGCATTATGACTCAGCAACTTTTCAGTGGCTTGAGGCAGGTGAGGAATATATATTTTTCAGGTGTGTATGTATATGGAAAGAAAGAGATAAAGTGAATGAGATGAAATGAACAGCTAGTGAATCTCGGTGAACAGTAGGTATGTTCGTTAGATGATTCTTTCAAATTTTCTGTAGGTTTGAAGTTTTCCCGAGTAAAAAGTTGGGGAGAAGTTACAGGAATAAAGGCCCTCACAGTCAGCTCCACCAGGAGATGGCTTTTCATCATACTCGCCAGTGGAGGACCCTGAAACCTTAGGGCTTTGTGAAGGAACCAACCAGATTACTGCAGGCTGCTTTTCAAGCAGCTTTCCAGTGTGGCTGGATTCAGAGCGGGCTAATTGTGGGATGATGTCAGGACACAAAAGATGGACAGATTCCAGTTTGTCTGGTACTGAATAAAAAATAGGTCCTGTATCTTAGACAGCCCTGATAAGGCGCCTCCAGGGATATGAGTAATGGTCAGACCCAGGGGATGAACCAGGGCTAAGAAAGCTGGACAATGGAGAGCCCAGAGCACCGTGACAAGGAAATTCTTCCCCTGAATTGCCTTTTCCTATTGAGATAAGATAGTTCACAATAAAGCGCCAGGCTCAGAAGTGCTGCATCAAACCCAGCGAGAGCAGCCGCCACTCAGGCCTGTGAGCCACAGGACTGCGTGCCTGGCGCTGTGGGCACCTGGATGGTCTCCAGAGGGCCTCGGGGGGGAGTCATTGATCTTGGACCCAGAAGGCCTGGTGGTGAATCCCAGTCTCACCACTCCCCAGCTGTGAGACTGATTCCTGCTATTCTTGTTCACAAGAAAGTTCATTCCTCTCCTACCTGCCTTATCGGTGGGCCACAAAACCTGAAAACAAACCATGAAAGGCCTTTTCAACTCCTAAAGGCCAGTAAAATATTGGTCATCATCATTACCTTATAGGAATGAAGTAGTTTGTTTTATAGCTTCTCTCCTCCCCCCCGCCCTTAGGGGTCCAAAGTGAGTTGGGCCTTGAGTACATTTGTATTGTGAAATTGTGTGAGTAAAGCCCCTTTGAACCTCTGAGGAGGCAGGAGTGAGATACTTTGAGATGCTCACTTTCTCCTGGGCAAAGAAAGAGTAGCAGAAGATGTCACTGCTTTGGGATACCTTACCCAGGAAATAGATCCCCATAGACAGGTGGTGACTCATCCACGCTGTCCCAAGCTAGTGAGTAGCTGAGCGAACACTGGGAGTGTGGGTCATTGTGCTGCACTGGAGGGGAAGCAGGGCCTCCTCCTTAGTCCAAACTGTGGACCTTGGGGTCTCATGTGAGGTAGAGCAGAACCGGGAGAGTGGAATGGGAGCAATGCCTTTGACCTTCAGGAGGAGAGGACTGAGCTGCTACAGAGAAGAGTGTAACTTAGTGCAAGCGAGAACATTCACGTGGGCCTGCCCCAGCTGCTGTGGTTGCACGGAGCTCCCCGGCACTAGAGTTATTCCAACCCAACTCCATCACCTCTCCTTGAATAGGTTTTGGGAAAGATGCACCATTGCCCAGAGAGTTGGATCAGATGATATGCCACGGCTCTTCCAAACTTAAGAATCTGAACTCCTTTTGTCTAGCCAAGAATTTGGATGAATCTGTCCTCTGCTCACTAGCCACATGACCTTGGACATGTTTATTAGCTTTCCGAGCCTTCATTTTCTCAGCTGTAAAATGAGGTTATTATCTCAAAAAATTGTTATAAGCATCAACAGAGATAAGGAATGATTCCTGGTGAAATCATAAACGTCTTCTCCTGTCTCTGTACCTTACCCAGTTCTGGGGTGACCAGGTGAGTGCCTGGAGTGGCTGTCCCATGGGTCAGAGCAAAGGTCACATGTGCTCGAGGAATCAGCACTAAATCAGATTTCACTAGCCATCCTCCCTCCAGGATGTTCCCTTTGGCTCTTTTTGTCTTCCCTATCTCCTGTCTTTAATCTCCCCTTCTTCCTTTCCCTTGTGTTCACTCAGCTAGCACTTTCTGAGAGGTTCTCTGTCCCAGATACCCTGCTGGCTGGGGCAGTGCATGAATCACATGCAGTTGAGAATGTGAGCAGTGTCTTGCCTGGTGCTGACAGAGAACGGAAGAGGAGGGCCATGGTCTAAGGGAGGCCTGTGCTGTGGGCTTACAGAGGGGCAGTCCTTTGGCGGGGGCAAGGCTGGAGGAGTGGTGGCCAGACAGGGGAAGTTTACACTAGGAATAAGATGTTTGAGCCTGTCTTTGAAGAACAGATAATGACTTTCTACACAGAGAAGATGAGGGGTGAGTATAAACAAGCATACGGGTCTGTCTTGAGCCCCATGGCCTTTGGTTCTCTGCCCCAGTCCTTAACCAGCTCCTTCCCTCTGGTCAGCTTCTACAAGCAGCTTCCTTTTTTTTTTTTTTTTTTTTTTTTTTTTTTTTTTTTTTTTTAGGTAGGCAGAGGGAGAGGAAGAATCTTTTTTTATTTTTATTTTTATCTATTTTTGAGAGAGAGCCAGTGAGCATGCTGGAGTGGGGGAGGGGCAGAGAGAGAGAAGGAGACACAGAATCTGAAGCAGACTCCAGGCTCTGAGCTGTCAGCACAGAGCCTGACGTGATGTGGGGCTCGAACTCACAAACTGTGAGATCATGACCTGAGCCGAAGTTGGACACTTAACTGACTGAGCCACGCAGGCACCCCAGGCAGCTTCTTTCTAAGCGAGATGATGTGAAAGCTAGCCACAGTTCCTGGAATCACTGCTGCCTGCTCACTGGGGGCTGTAAAACATCACTGTGAAATAAAAGGAGTAATTCTTAATGCTGGCTGTGCCCTAGAATCACCTGTGGTTTGTTTTCGTTGTTTTAATTCAGGTTTCCTGGCTCCACCCTTTATATATTCTGATTCAGTGTATCTGGAACAGTACCCCTCCCCCCCTCCGGTTATTGGTATGGCCTGCTCTCACAAATCCAAGGTAGAGATATTGTCACACCCACTTTGTTTCTCCAGTCTCTCACTAAAGACTGCCCATGGTTTACCTCAGGAAGCTCAGCATCCCCTCGTAAAGATCTCCAACTCTTGCTTCAGTTCGCTGAGAACCCGAAAGGCTTAGATAGTCCAAAAAGTGAAGGTGCTGCGATGGGGTTAGGTGGCATTCTTCCAGCCTCCATTCCCAGAGAAGAGAGGACGGATGATGAACGGTCCACTACTTATCTATCTTCCCCATGCCCCACTTTCCCCATCTGCGAAATGGGAATAAAAACAGTCCTTACTTCATAAGATGGCAGTGAAGACTAAGGGAGCACGGAGCACACAAGAGCACACAGTGAGCACTCAGTAAATGATGGCTGTGGCTGTAGAGGCAGCTGGGCCAGCCTGTTGTTAGGGGTGTGGGCTCTGGAGCCAGACTCTCTGGTTCACAGCCTAGCAGCTGTTCTCCGTATAACCTCCATGCCTCGGTTTCCTTCTCCGCGCAATAGAAGTGGTCGTGACTCCCTCCCAGAACTGATACTGAATGTTATTAAATCAATGAATAAGTGCAAGGCACTGAATTCAATGCTGGGCAAACAACACTTAAGAAAGGTTAGCAGTTACCATTACTTCTGCTGTGATCTCTCGCTGCCTCATGGTGTCACTGTTGGACACCGATCCCCTCGGTTCTCAGCTGGTGCGCGCCCCCTGCTCCCTACAGCCTTTCAGGCCCAGCTGGGGCCCTTGGAAGAAGGGACAGCAGCCTCCCCCTTTCCTAATCATGGCCAAGGGTACCCTGACTTGGTCTCCTAAAATAGCAGTTCACCTACACAGCCTCCTCCCCGGGAGACCAGCTAGCTGAGCAAGGCTGAGTCAGACTGGTTCCAGCCCCTCCAGCTGGCGAAACCTGAATCTTCACTCTCTTCCCCACAGAGACCCACCCTGCGCCCGCAGCTTTTCTGTCACCGTCTTGGAGTCTAAGGATCTGAGCGTATCCCTTTCCCCAGTGAGGCTACTCTTTGAAGGAAGTTACCAGGGTGAGTCCTGGGGCCCCACACCCCATTTTGTTCAGAAGGCTGTCTGTCCTCTGTGGTGCCAAGTGACTGACCCTCATTAGGAAGATTCCCCAAGAGATTAATTACCACGTGCCAGCACGTGCCCTTGTGGTGGAACCACGGCCAGGGATCCTCAGGCACTTTTTTGTTTCCTAGAGAAGAGGGCAAAACCCCACACATCTACTGTCTGCTTCGAAATCACGTCATGTGCAATTTTTACAAACCGCACGTGTGATTCTAATAAGCAGCCAAGGCAGAGAATCACTGAAATAAGAAGACTGACACCTAATGGTTATTAATACCCACCTGTGCAAATGGCTGTGCGCTTATTCCCCAGAGGCTGCCATCCCCCAGAACATTTTGATCCTAAAATATTGGAGCTAAATCCGTCCTTTGAGATCAGCTGACTCGATGATTACCAGACTCTGTGCACAGCCGAATCATCAGGTTGGTCTGTTTATCATATAGAGTCTCACGTATTGCTGATGCAGTGGGTCTGGGAGTGGAAGAGGGCGGGGACCCCAAATCCTACTGAGAATGCAACAAGGAGGGGACCTGTGAGGAGGGTGTGGACAAAGTGGATGGAAGGCTGCCCACACAGTCGTGCCCCGGCAGGGAGTTGTTAGAGGCAAGGGCAGCATCCCAGATAGAATCAGAAAGTTGGCATCAGAAGCTGGAAACACAATGCAGTTCTCAAAATTAAATCTTTTTTTTAAAGTATTTATTTGTATTTTTACCTTTTTTTAACGTTTACTTATTTTTGAGAGAGAGAGTGTGTGAGCAGGGGAAGGGCAGAGAGAGAGAGTGCGGGCCTCGAACGCAAGAACCATGAGATCATGACCTGAGCTGAAGTCAGTCGCTCAACCAACTGAGCCACCCAGACGCCCCCTCAACGTTAAATCTTAAATCTCTTGCCAATTAATATATCCCCTGTCTGGCTATTGGAGCATAATTTCAGATGGAAGAAAAATGTATGTCTAAAGCAGGAATCCCAATATCAAAACCCTCCGCAAGAATGGAGGTGAGCCCTGGGAATGCAAGCTAGGAAACCATTGCTGCCAATGGTCAGTGAGGAAAGCCTTGGGCTCCGATGACCTCATGGCTCTTTTCTGTCGCCGGTGACTGGACACTCCCTTCCCTTTGCCCCCCTCCACCCACAGGCATATCAGACAGATGACCACAGGAGCACAGGAGAAAAGTGCTCCCCATCGATAACACACATTCTCATGTGCTGCTGTGGCCTCATCTCCTGAATGTCCTGTGATGTCAGGCTGAGCAAGCCTGAGTGAGGTCAGCGGGAACTCTCTCCCTGGAGACCCAGGAATTTTTTGAAAAGTCGTACAAGGACAAATGCCTGGTCATGCCTTGAATTCTCTGTGTGAAACCTTTAGCTCTGACAGCTCAAGTCCCATTTGCTCCTTGGCTTACCGTGCATGGTTTTGTTTTTCTGAGCAGTGTTCGCTGTGAGAGGTGAAAGAGTATTTTCATCTGGCTCCAGAGGAGTCAGCAAGGCAGGCTATCCAGCCAAGAAGGAGGTAATTGCTGAACCAAACTAGGCTCAAATGCTACTGCCTCCAGAGCCCTTACCTCAGAAGGGGTCTCTCCCACTCCTCTGCATTCAGGCAGTGACCCTAAGTGACCTTTCCTGAGCTCCAAAAAACTCAGTTAGTGATAAGGAACTCAACGTGCGTGCGTGCGGGGACCAGAGCCTCCTGGGTGTCACCATTCCCAACATAATGCCAGAGCCTCACCAAAGTCCTTTCCCCACATTCTCATGCTCTCAAACCTCTGACCGCTCCCCAACCTTCCCCACCTCCTACTTAGCTAAATATTTGGGAGCTGAAACAATAGCCTTACTGAGGCAGTGGTGGGCAATTACTGGAAAGCCATGTGATTGTCCAAATTGAACCAATTTGTCAAAGACCGTTTTCCTTTCACTCATCACCTCCCCCACACCCCATGATAAGATAGGGTCCCCAGAGCACAATAATCCTTTCCTGAGATACAATGTAGAGGCTCCTGAGAAAAGGAACAAAAGTGAGGCTAATTTTGGCTTTTCTGGGACTAAAGGAAAGGAGGCAGGCCAGCCCCATCCAGCTCCAGGAAGCCAGGGTGGGCCTTGTTTCATTGCTCCAGGGTATCTGCTCAGACCACCAGGGGATTTGGAGAACAATGCCAGGAGGGTGGGGAGGAGGGGAGCAGAGTCCTGGCCCTGGCTGCAGTGTGGGAAGCCTGGTCCCAGCTCTGAAGAGGTCTCTAAAATGACAATCCGTGACTTCAGATTTGAAATGGGTTTTAACTGTAAACTCCTCACCACTGCTCCCCAACTAAATCAGTAATGAATTAAGATTTGGGGATCCTGGGGCGCCTGGGTGGCTCAGTTGGTTAAGTGTCCAACTTCGGTTCAGGTCGTGATCTGGTGGTTCGTGAGTTCGAGCCCTGCGTTGGGCTTTGTTGACAGCTCCGGGAGCCTGGAGCCTGCTTTGGATTCTGTGTCTCCCTCTCTTTCCCTTCCCGCTTGTGCTCTGTCTGCCTGTCTCCTTCTCTCTCTCTCTCTCTCTCTCTCTCTCTCCCTCCCTCCAAAAAATAAATAAATATTAAAAAAAAAGTATTTGAGGATCCCTACAGACAAGCAGTGGTCTTTATGCTCTTCAGGGCTCCGTGATGCCCCTAAAGTTGTAAGCTACTGTTGGTATGCATCAGCACTTTTTTCCAGGGTGAGGGTCCTTGACTTTCCTCTGATTCTCAAAGGGATCCACCGTCACCAAAAGATGTGTACCACTAGGAGGAGTGTGACACCCAGGCAGAGCTCCTGTCCTTTATGGCAACGCTGGACAGATTTCAATGTGCATTAGAATTGGCCGGGTATCAGGTTAAAACGTAGACTATGATTCAGTAGGTCTGGGCAGGGCTCAGAGTGTGCATTTCTGACAAGCTCTAGGTGACTCAGAGTCGGCTGGTCCACAAACCACATGCTTGAGTAGCAAAGCTTGAGGGTTTGCAGTGGGTTTCTTTTTTTTTTTTTTTTTAAATTTTTTTTCAACGTTTTTTATTTATTTTTGGGACAGAGAAAGACAGAGCATGAATGGGGGAGGGGCAGAGAGAGAGGGAGACACAGAATCGGAAACAGGCTCCAGGCTCCGAGCCATCAGCCCAGAGCCTGACGCGGGGCTCGAACTCACGGACCGCGAGATCGTGACCTGGCTGAAGTCGGACGCTTAACCGACTGCGCCACCCAGGCACCCCTGCAGTGGGTTTCTTACTCCAAGTCTGGATCAGGGCCATAGCCTCCTAACCCAACTCTCAACTACCTCCCAATGGCCACGGGAAGTGACATAATTCTAATCCCATTCTTCCTCCTTCCCCCCACCCCCACCCCAGCGTCTATGTTAAATAATGGCACTGAAGAATCCATAAACAAAATGTTTCATGATTTGTCTTCATCCTATGTTTTCTCCCATTGTCTCGCTCCACGATTAATTCCGTTCATGCTGGATTACATAAGGACAAGGACAGGGGAGAGCTGGACCAGGGTCTGAATCCTGTTCCTGTCATTTACTAGTTTTGTGACCATCTGAATTCCAGTTCCTTCATACATACAATGGGAATAAAAATATCTACCTCATGGAGTTACCATGAGCAGCAAATGAGATAGTGTGTGTAGAGCATTTAGCACAGCGTTTGCATGTAGCAAATGCTCAATAAGCAGAAGCTGTTGTGACTTAATCACCTATGCCCTAGAGTTTCCATTTGTCACATAATGCCCATCTTGGATTGTTCTCCCAATCCTGCCTGCATCAACTGCCATCTCCTCCTCCCCCTCCCCCTCCCCAGGTACCATCCTGTCTTTCACCCCAACTGTTAACACTATAGGTGATTTCTTTCTCTAGCCTGCCTATAGACGTGGCTAACATAGTTTGGGGCACATATTTTTTTTTTTTTTATTAAAAAATTTTTTCTTTGTTAATGTTTATTTATTTATTATTTATTTTTTAAAAATTTATTTATGTTTGAGAGACAGAGAGAGACAGCGTGAGCAGGAGAGGGGCAGAGAGAGAGGGAGACACAGAATCAGAAGCAGGCTCCAGGCTCCAAGCTGTCAGCACAGAGTCCGACGCAGGGCTTGAGCCCACAAACTGCGAGATCATGACCCAAGCTGAAGTCGGACACTTAACCGACTGAACCTCCCAGGCGCTCCCTGAATTCAGTGTTTTAGATTGAGGGGTTAAAAGGTCTCTACAGTTTGGTTCGTTGGCTAAACCATGGATCTAAAGGTGGCCTACACAAAATGAAGTTAAATGCCAGAACAGCTTTGGCATATTGTAGAGGAAGGTAGCCAAAAGCTTAGGGAGACTGGTATGTTAAAGTCAATTTATCACGTAAGACCTGCTCACCAACATCAGCAGGGCCAGGAGTACAAACCTTTTGCTCTGACTGTGAAAATAAGTTTGTGAAGGGAGCCTCAGCTTCCTTGTGGTCACTCTTGTCTGTAGGTCAAACTTTATAATAGGAACTGCAACCACCAAACTTATATCCCTCATGCAAGGGGATAATGGGATCTCGGAGCGGCAGGTACCAAGTGATAATTACTTAATCACCAAAGACAAGCTGTGTGTGGTTACCATCATGGACAATTGAGCCCAAGCAATAATCACAATATTATGATTCATAGAGGCCTATGGTGTTTAGCTGGTGGATCACGGTCCCTTTGGGGAAGACTGAAAGAAAGATTAACAATGTTAGTAGAGTTCTTCCTCAAGGGAACCTGGTCTCTACTTCATTCAAGAGGTTCTAGGTCTGCAAACTGGCTCAAGTCTAGGAATTGATTGAAGGGCCATCATGACTCTGTTTTTGGTGATCCAAGATATACTACTTTTCACTCAACTCAGAACTCTTATGCTCATACATAGGCAAGATTCTATGCTAATTCATGGGCTGTGGTCAGTGGTTTGGCTGGATGGTCAGGGACTTGAAAGGAACATTATTGGAAAGTTAGTGACAAGGAGGTCTGGGAAGGAGGTAAGTGTATAGACCTCTCTGAATGGGCAAAAGATGTGAATGTATTTGTATTCCATGTGAATGTTCACCAAAGGGTAGCCTTAGCAGAGGGAAAATTTAATCAAGTGGATAAGACACCCTATTTTATGGATACCTGTCACCTTATTTCCTCAGTCCTATCATTGCCTACTGGGTTCATGAACAAAGTGAGAATGGTGGCAGAGATGGAGGTCATGCTATGGGCTCAGCAACATGGACTTCCACTCATCAGTGCTGACCTGGCTATAGCCACTGCTGAGTGCCCAATGTGCCAGCAGCAGAGACCAACACTGAGATCATCTGGGGTGATCAGCTAGCTACCTGGTGGCAAATTGATTACAATGGACCATTTCCATCATGGAAACTTTGTTCCATCATGGCACTTTGTTCTTATTGGAATAGCCACTTAGTCTGGGTATAGATTTGCCTTGTTGGCACACAATGATTCTGCCAAAACTACCATAGGTGCACTTACAGAATACCTTATCTGTCATCATATTATTCCATACAGCACTGCTTCTGATCAAGGGACTTAACTTTATTGCCAGTGAAATGTAGCAATGGGCCTATGCTTGTGGAATTCACTAGTCTTACCACGTTCCCCCATCATCCTGAATCAGCTGACTTGATAGAATGGTGGGATGGCCTTTTGAAGACAGTTACAGTACCAGCTAGGTGACAATATCTTGTGGGGCTGGGGTAATGTCCTTTAGAATGCTGTATATTCTTTAAACCAGTGTTCAATATCTAATGCTATTTCTCCCATAGACAGGATTCATGGTTCAGGAATCAAGGGGTGGAAATGGGAGTCCCTCCACTCACTATTATTCTTAATGATCCACTAGAAAAATTCCTGCTTTCTTTCCTCGTGCTCTTAGGCTCCACTGGTCTAGAAATCTTAGTTCCAAAAAGAGGAATGCTTACACTGGGAAACACAATGATTCCATTGAACTAGAATTTGAGACTGACACCCAGCCACTTTGGGTTCCATACGCCTCTTTATTAACATGCAAAGGAGGGGCTTATGAGTGGCCTAAGCAAAGGAGGTAAACATTTTTAAAGAAACTTGATACATGCAGGCACATTTTCTATCAATTCTTCCTTTGCTTATAGAAAAAGGAAATAAGCACATATATAGAACAAGTCACTTCCAAAGTTCCAAGATAGGTCTTTGAGGGATGTATTGGGTCTCTTTTACATGTCCACTTGGCTAGATCACAGTCCCCAGTTATTCAGCCAAATGTTAATCTAAATGTGGTGTGGAGGTAATTTGTAGATAAGATTAAAGTTCTTAATTGACTTATGTAAGAGACATTATCCTAGATAATCAGTTGGTTCAAAGAGTTCAAAGGTCTTAAGAGGGTAGCTGAGGCTTGCCTGGAGAAGAAGGTCACTTGAGAGTTCCAGCTCACCTTTCTCGAAGGTCTGCCCCATAATTTCAGGCTTATCTAGTCAGCCCCCGGAAATACATAAACCAATTCTTTGCAATAAATGTCTTAATATATTCATATATATCTCCTACTTGTTCTTCTCTAGTTGAATCTTGACTGATAGAAATGCCTGTCTCTGAAGTCCCTCCTATTTCCCACCTTCTCATCCAGCAGAGAAACCCAAGAGTTAGGGAGCATGAAGGCATGATTTTCTGAAGTAAATGGAAGAGTACCTTGTATTGAAACTCTAGGATTGGGAAAGCAGAGGGACCTTTGTTCCTCTACAAAATGAAAGATAAAAATTATGTTGACAAAAGGAACATGAAGTACTAACATAGACTCATTGAAGGATTAATTAATCCTTTTTAATCTTTTTTTTTTAAGTTTATTTTGAGAGAAAGAACACAACTAGGGGAGGGCCAGAGAGAGAGAGGGAGAGAGAGAATCCCAAGCAGGCTCCTCACTCTCAGCACAGAGCCCGATGAGGGGCTCAAACCCACAAACTGCAAGATCATGACCTGAGCTAAAAAACAAGAACCAGACATTCAATGAACCGAGTCACCCAGGCACCCCTTTATCTTGTTCTTTTTAAACTGAGATATAATGGACATGAACATTATGTAAGTTTTAGATATATAAGGTATTGATTTTATACATTTATATATTGCAATATGATTACCATGGTAGTTTTAGCTAACATCTCCATCAGGCATGCACATAACATAATTATTATTTCTTTTTTGTGGTGAAAACCCTGAAGATCTAGTCTCTTAGCAACTTTGAAGTCTATAATACAGTATTGACCATAATCACTATCCTGTGCATTATTAGCTCCCCGTGTTGTATTCATCCACTAGTTGCAAGTTTGTAATCCATTTTTTAGTCCAACATTTTTGGGGGAAAGCAAGCTGCATTCTGAAGTGGAAGTCCCCTTTATTCTAGATGTCCTTTATTTTCATTGTTGGGTCTCAGAACCACCTCTCCTCTGTACCCAGTGGCAGAAAGTGGAGAGAGGAGAGTGAGATGCCAGAGGCTGAGTAATTTACAAGCACTAGAAGGGACTTAGACCCGGAGATTTCTGGTGAGAGTGTTGGTAACTCAGAAAAATGGGGTGGGGTGATGCAGGGACTCCGAGGACAGGGGCTATGAAAAGGAAAGAGAGACTAGGAGAAGGGAGAGAAAGGCTAATATTAGAAAAGGACGGGACAACCACAAGGTATAGGTCAGGGCAGTGAGGCTTCAGACTTACACTCAGGGCAAAAGAACAAAGCAAAGGGATTCAATATTTGACTTTCCACACTCCTTATTCTATATAGTTCACATTTATCACTGCAGCTTTGAGTAAAGAAGTGCTCACCCTTTTCCAGGTTCTGAGGTCTCAAAGAGGAAGGGGGAGACTCCCTCCCCCAAGAGCAGTGTCTTCAAAAAAAAAACAACAAAAAAAATCCGTGTCAGGAATTGGAAGCGCTTTCATTGAGGCTGCCCAGGGGGCACTGAAGGGAACAAGAGAGTAGTGCCTTTTACATGCCCTTTGCAAAGTGACTCAGAGTGTGGAACTCTGGGTGGAAGTTACAGGGTGACAGATTTCACTTCTGTGAAGAAACGTCTTTTAAATGCTCTTTTTGGCTAAAGGGAAATGGGCTGCTTTGGGAGGCTTCTTGTCTCTGAGGTGTTAGTAGGTACTGGGTGACTACCTAGTGGGGGTAGTGCAGGAGGTACCGCCTAGTTCAGGCGGTAGACTCTGAGGTATTATTCAACAATGACATTTTCCAGTTATACTGAGATAACTTAAAACAGTTTTTTAACATTTATTTTTGAGAGACAGAGACAGAGTGTGAGCGGGGAAGGGGCAGAGAGAGACACAGAATCCAAAGCAGGCTCCAGGTTTTGAGCTGTCAGCACAGAGCCCAACGTGGGGCTTGAACTCATGAACTGTGAGATCATGACCTGAGCCAAAGTCGGACACTTAACTGACTGAGCCACTCAGGTGCCCCTATACTGAGATAACTTTAAGAATATTTGGGACCGGGGGCATTCACTTTCAAATGCCCCCTCTCTGTAAAGAGAACTTTCATACTATTCTTCCTTTCTGATCTTATATTCTAATAAACTTTTGCCTGCTGCCCCCCCTCCAAAAAAAGAATATTTGGGACCAAAACCATGAGATATTCTATTATAATCTCAGGGTTAAAACTCATCATAGAGAGGCAGAGATGGACAGGATCTTTAAAATCATCTCGTCTAACCTCCTTCCTTCTCCCCTTTTATGTAAGTGAAAAAAGGTAAGGCTCAGAGAGAGGTGACTAACTCAAGGTCATATAGCCAAAAAGTGGAAGATCTGGACTAGAATCTGGAACTTGGAGGCAGATCCGTTCTCTCAATGTCTTTGCTGGCCTCAGGATCAAATCTACCCAGCAATGATCTGGAAACTTACCAAGAAAAAAAATAACGGAGACAATTAAACCTTGACAAATGACAGCTTCTTCAGATATCATTTAAACACAAAGAAATATAAGGAACTCAACTGCTGAAGCACCCTGATAACATCAAGGAAAAGGAGTCATTTCACATAAATCTCAGAGATGATGTCATCTAAACACAAGCAGTTAGTGGAAGTTCCAACTCATTATGAAGGAAATGATTCTTATAAATAGTTTTGATCTAGAGATACTGTTTGGCGTCTTCAAGCCATAGATTCTTGAAATAGGAAGACCTACCATAGAGGTCATCTGACCGGGGCACGTTGGTCCTACACACACCGGGCAGGGTGAATGCCACTCTCAACTCTGTGTTTCCAGGGTACCTCATACTGGCCACTGCTCTGGCATTTTGAACATTATAGTATGCCAAATTGAATGGAAGCTTTTTCTTTCAAACTGAAAGTCCTTTTTTCCTAATTATAAAATAAACATGCTCATTGTAAAATGTCAAGCAATACAGAGAAGAATAAAAAAGACTTACCAGAAATCTCACCACCCAAAGATAACCATTGTTAGCATTTTGATGAGTATCATTCAGTTATTTCTCCATGCACGTGTGCTTAGACTTGCACATCCATAGTTTTGTAAAATCGGGACCAGAGTAAAAGAATCGGCAGTTTTGTCACATTCTTTTTTTCACTTTTAGTATAGATCTGTATTTTCACTTTAATGGCTTTATGATAAACCTTAATATGCTGTATGAATAAACCTTAACATAGTGAGCCAGACCCCGACTGATGGATCAGTTGTTCCCAGGCTTTTGCTAACTTGGGGGTTATTTCCTGCTTCAGGGAGAGAGGTCATCTTGGTCACCCTTGGGAGGATGAATCATCTGTGGAGACTAAAAGTAGCTTGCTTCCTCTCAAGTGGTGAGGGGAGTGATAGTGGGGCTAAGGCTCCCTGGAGAATGAGGGGGTCGGGGGAGGCTCCCTGAGAAAGGGAGTATAAGGGGCCTTTGGTTGGCTGGAGAAGCTGCATGCTCCAGATGGAAGCCTCAAGGAGAGGCCGGAGACTGGAGCCCATCTGACTTTGGCTGACTTCTAGGTCAACTTGCAAACCTGCCCCCGCAATGCCCAGAGCAATCGCCAGAACAGACGACTGGGCCACCTCCTGGTCCAGGACTCAGCCCACCCAGGCCAGCCATTGCTCTGGGATCAGGACTCCACTCCTGGCCCCAGTAATAAATGTGGCTCCCTAATTCCTTGGTCACTAAATGCGACCAAAGCTTCATTCACTTCTGGGTTTTTGGGTACCGATTACTTAAACCATTGCTACTCTGTTTCCCCTCACAACTATAGTAAGAGGCACCACCATCAGCTAATTTGCCGCCCCACCCCCCACTCCCAGGTGCTATATGAGGCAGGGCCTGCGGGGCTCTAGCACCCACCCACACTCTGGGGATACAGAGCATCTGTATCTGTGTCTGCATGCGATACAAAATTACCACCACCACCTTTAGCTGAGGAAGAGGGCAGACGACTTCAATCATGAGCACCTTTCTGCATATGTCTTTACATACTTAGCCAATTCTCTCCTTAGTACAAACTTCTCTAGGTGGAATTGCTGGGTCTGTGGGAAAGTGCTAAACAAAGCTTGCAGTAATGCTGGGAGAGCCCAGGAAAGACCAGCAGGCCAACTGCTGACTGCCTTCAGAGGGTAGTCACATATTGTAGACGTAGCCGCTGTCCAGGGTCTGGCCTTGAAGGTTCAGAAACTTGATCTCCTCAGGGCCCCAAAGTTAATGGGACTCAGAAAGCTGACTCACTCAGAGGAGACTGGAGGGGATAAAGCAGAATGCCAAATGATTAATTTATAATGAGATGTATAAACGCCTGGTGAAGCGGGCATTTGGGTCAGCCTGACCAGCCTGTTCTTTCTCACTGTGGGAGGTTGCTTGCAAAGCCAAGTCATAATCAAGAGGCTAATGATGGCCCTAGAATGGAGTGAGGGGAGTTAGTTCAGTGATCTGAATGGTGACCTGATGGGGTCACTCTCCAACCAGGAAGATATACACCTCTCAGGTGACGGTGGTAGCAAAGGGAAGTCAAGTGAGTGGTAAGTACAGAACTGCTCTGTGGCTAGGGTGAACCCCACGCCATTCTCCCTGCAGACTTCTTTTTTCTGGCAGTCTCTAGGAGTTAGGAGACTCACAGGTTTTCTTGGAAACAAAGAGGGTACAGATGGGTCAAATGACAGCAGAGGACCGTGTGTGTGTGTGTGTGTGTGTGTGTGTGTGTGTGTGTGTGTGTGTTTAAGTTTATTTATTTGTTTTGACAGAGACATGAGTGGGAGAGGGGCAGAGAGAGAGGGAGGAGAGAATCCCAAGCAGGCTCAGTCAGTGCTGTCGGTGCCGAGGACCCCAGGACCCTCCCCCTTTTTTTTAAATGGTCTATCCAGGGGTGCCTGGGTGGTTCAGTCGGTTAAACATTCGACTCTTGATTTGGGCTCATGTCATGATCTCACAGTTTGTGAGTTTGAGCTCCACATTGGGCTCTGCACTGTGTCAGTGTGGAGCCTGCTTGGAATTCTCCCTCCCTCTCTGCCCCTACCCTACTCATGCTCTCTCTCTCTTCTTCTCTCTCTCATAATAAATAAACTTAAAAAAATTTTAATAGCCTATCCATATCTCACTTTCTCTATTCATTTATTCCTTTACTCACTCGCTTAACAAGCGATGGTTGGGTGCTGTTCAGGTCTTGAGGGGAAAGCAGTGAACAAAATAGATAAAATTCCTGCTCTTGTGGAGCTTACATTCTGGTGGGGGAGAGAAACAATAGACATAGAGTCTAATAAACACACAAATATTAAAGCAAACACACCAATAAATAAAACAATTACTAACTGCAAAACTTATGTGCAAGATGCCAGATGGCAATATTTGCTATGAATGAAAATTAAATGAGGAATTAAAGAGTGATAGGGTGGTAGTGGAGAACAATTTTTTTTTAATGTTAACTTATTTTTGAGAGAGAGAGTGTGCAAGCAGGGGAGGGACGGGGGGTGGAGGGGCAGAGGATCCAAAGCAGGCTCCTCACTGACAGCAGTGAGCCCGATCTGGGGCTTAATCTCATGAACCATGAGATCATAACCTGAGCCGAAGTCAGATGCTTAACCAACTGAGCCACCCAGGCACCCCATGGGGAACAATTTTTGTAGGGTGATCAGGGAAGTTCTTTCTGGTAAGACATTTGAGCAAAGACCAAATTACACAGATATCTAAGGAACAGGTATTTCAGGTGCAGGGAACAGCACATGCAAAGGCTCTGAGTCTAGAGCATGCCTGGAACAGCAAAGAGGCCACCTTGGCAGGAATATATCTATAAACAAGGGGAAGACGTGGTAGGAAATGGGGTTAGGAAAGTAACGGAGGGGGGGAATCAGATCGTATTGGGCTGTAGAGGCCCATATGGTGAAATTTGGATTTCATTCTGAATTACATGGGAAGAAACCAATGGGTCAAACAAATGTATCTTTTATAAGGAGTTCAGCTGCTGAATAGCAAATAAACTGATTATTCTAATGTGTCAAAAACAGAGCCATTGAACATTAGGAAAGGGACCTTTCCTGTTGAAACCTCTGCTTCTCAAAGTGTGGCTCCCAGACCAGAAGAACTAGCATCACCAAGAGCTTGTTAGAAATGAAGAAACTTGGACCTCACCCCAGACCTCCTGAGTCAGGACCTGCATTTAAAACAAGATCCCTGGGTGATCTGTGTCCACACAGAAGTGTGAGAAGCACTGGTCTAGTCCGACTTCCTTATTTTACAAGTGATAAAACCAACTATCAGTCTGCATTAGTGACTTGCTCATGATCACACGGTTGAGCTCATAACAGGGCTAAGGCCGAGGCCCAGGTCTCTTGACTCTGGCAAGCCTGCTTTCCACGGCCCTCACATGACCGTGAGGCTAGTGGATTATAATATCCATTCACTCAATCAGTCAATAATTCACTCTCTCCAGCATCACAAAGTCACCATCCAATAATCATATACTATCATTTCACTAAAGATTTTTTACCCTTTGATCAACTTAAGAGCAAGTGAAGAGGAACCAATAAAAGACTAGGTTAATCTACCTTAATTGAACACCTACAATGATTGGGGGAAAAAATCTGCATTATAGGTTTCAACTGCCATATTTTTCCCACCACATCTCATCATCTGCTGAGATTTGCTGGAAATGCCCAGGATGTTTAGGTGTGGTGCCCCCTGAAATGTTTCTTCCTCCAGAAGGGTGGGAAAAAGCACAAATTGCATTGTCTTCTCAGCACAAAATTCCCCTATGGCCTGAAGCAATTGAAAAAAAAAAAATCTCTATGTGGGTACCACCCTAGGATCTTAGAGATTAGACACAGAAACCCAGGTCATGTCCCAAAAGGGAAGAGTCGAGATAGGAAGGACTATTTTAAGGGATTGATAGGGTGAATGGCTGGAAGTTTCTACAATGGAAAAAAAAAGGCGGGGTTATCATCTCTGTCATTGCTATTATTGTTGTTGTTATCAAAAACTTGTAAATAGTGCTCTTAAATTATTGTCCCTTTAAAACAATAAAGGACATAATGGAGATTTCTGCATGCATTTGCAAAGAGAATATTGCTATTCACTAACAGCTTTAAGAAAAGCGGCCCAGAGATGACTGTTGGGATCCAGGCAATTCTCAGGGCAACGCTAGGTGTGTTGTTGGAGGACTGAAGAGGGTCCAAGGGCCCCATAAAGAAATGGTTCCGGCAGCGTGGAAGGGTGCTTCCAAGAGAAGCAAGCCACCCTCTAGAAGGCCATTTGAGCCATCCAGGTGGTAGCAGCAGGGGAGAGGGGAAGGGAAGAGAGGAGAGGTGGGAAGGAGACACTGTGGAATGAGACTTCCATGAAGGGGCAGACAGGGAGGCTCCAAGTTGTCTCTGAAAGATCAAGCCTGAGGGACTGAGGGGTGTGTGGGTTACCAGGAAAGTTACTCGATTTCTGTATTAGCCGGGACTGTTGGCACTAGCTGCTGGTCACCCTCCTCCACCTCTCATCTCAGTGTTCAGCACGACAAAAGCTTATTGCGTCCCCCTCATTGCAGGAAGATGTGGGTGGCACGGGTGGGGTAGGGCTCTCACACAGCTGTCTCCCAGAGACATCGGCAATCTTGGCTGGACCCCTCTGGCAACTTTGCCGTCTTGGAGTCCTTCGCTTCCAGCCACATGGACAGAAGAGAAAATGAAGCTTTTTCTTTGCCACCACCAACTGGCAGTGACCCATACCTTTCACTTGTTTCTGTTGGTAAGGATTGGTTACATGACCCCATCTAAGCCCCAGGGGCTGGGAAACCTAGTTTAGGTGTAGACCTGGAAGTGAGCCTGGGTAGGGAACCTAGCCAGCACTGGCCGACTCACACGAAGCAGGGAAGGTTGTGCTGCCCACACCCTGAGCGGCTGCTCCGTAGGCTGGCAGGGAGCTTGCCCTGCTAGGAGAGGGGAGGTGGCAGGTGTCTCCTCACGCCACATTACACCCTGGTGCGCTGTCTGGACCATCCTTGGTTAGGTTAGGTTTGGAGGTTGCCAGGGGCCACTGTGGCTTTGGCAGTCCCCGCCTTATAAATGGCAGAGCCGTGAACTTTGCTGTTTATCGTGGCAGGACTGTACAACCTTTAATGCTCCTTCCAGCGCTGAGATTTGATGACGTATTCAGGAGATTTGGATTCTCACGCTGTCTCTCTCAAGGGAGTCTCCTCTTCCTGGGTCTTACTTTCCCAGCTGCAGAGGGAGTGGATTGGCCCAGATGACCTTTAACGTTCTTCCCAGACCTGAGAATCTACTTCCCTTGGGGGGCTAGCTTGAACTGGCACGTTTCCACCTCTCCTGAGCCCTTGGAAAGGAAGTAGGCCTGAAAAACCTGGAGTTACCACCATGAGCTTCAGCCCTACCCGATCCTGCCCAACGTCATGTAACAAATTCAAGAGATTCCTTCAACGTCCCAGCTGCTGGCATTCAGTTATCAAAAAAAAGCGGGATCTAAATGGATAGAGGGGGAAAGCCATGGGCCTGTGCCAGGGCTAGAGGTCAGATTTCAGGGCAGCAAATTGTTCTGCCTTCCTGGACCTCTGTGAGGTGCAGGGCATGAGCAAGGCCTAGAGCATCCATGGATGTGAGAGCAAGTCCATCATTCAGGGTCCCGTCAGGCAGCAGGTGCATACTCAAAAGTGTTTAACTGGAGGGAGGGAAAGAATAAGAGCTTCATGAAGGAACTGTTTACAAAGGTATGGCTAAAGTTAAGGAACCAACACAGAATGGCAAGAAACTAGGACCAGACCTGAAGGGCCCGGGGAGCAAATGGTGTGCCAGGAGGCCTTGAGAGCTTCAGCCATGAGAGAAGGGCCTCCCCTTCCAGAGCCGCAGAGGACATGACCACTGCTGGAACTGTAGTCAAGTGGGTGGGATGGAATGGAGTGGGGAAGCAATGCGTCAACCTGGAATGTTTTGCCAGTGCCTCCCATTGGCTGAACCCAACAGGAAGCCAGAGGAACTGGGAGATTAGTGTTACAGTTATAGGAAACAGAGGGCACAGAGCAGGGCAGGGAATAGAAGGGGAGGAGGGATATGTGGAGAATAACCAGGACACTGGTCTCGGGTGCCACCCAGTCTTTCTCCCCAACAATGTGAGAAGAGTCTGAATGGCTTGGACCCGGTGGCACACTCCCGATAAAATTCCTTGCCACGTGGGTGATGACAGTGATAATAATGAAGGTGGTGACTTTATCTTAAATGTATCTAACCATGTTCTCCTGAAATAATATCCCGTGACATGGAGCAGCTTTCACAGCATGTGAAGGAATCAGGTCAAATCTTCTCCATCTTTCATTTGAGATTTCTTTTAGACACACATTTGGACCCCATTCTGCCTTTTTCCTGAGCAGTGACACTGGCTGCTGTCAGTCCGGTGAGAGCTGGAGGAGGGGGGATAAATTTAGACCAGAGGGTTATTATTCTGGAGCCAGTATTTTAGATACTTGATTTTTAACATGACCTTGACCTGTATGCCTTGCGTAACTGCATATTCCCTGTCCTCAGCTTGATCAGCTTCTCAGTCTCTTGCCCCCACACTCCTGTGTATCTCCCGCCCCCGGTGGCTATGAATAAATAGTTGGTGTGTACAATGTGACTTGGTCGGGCTGAAATCAGTTCCCACTCTGTCAGATACCATCACTGTCAAAACAAAGTCAGCTATGTGAAAACCCTCACCATTCTGCCTGCCTCCTTTTGGAATGCACTGTTCTGACTGCAAGTACAAAGCAGCAATTTATAAGCATGAGCTGGTGCAGAAAACAAGACATAAAACCAAGAAAATGAATATGACACGGCATAGCATGAAATTCAGAACTGTAAACAGGGAGACAGGGATGGAATCAGGAATAAGATGACATTTTGAGATTAATATACATGAGATAGGAGAGCCAAGAAACCAGACCTTAGGGATTTCTTTTATTTCTTTTCATGGCTACCTTTACTATGGAATTACTTTCAGTAGATTGTTTCCTATGGCATTTTAAACGTTTTAAAACAGATATGTCTGTGCATCAGCCATGTCTTTTAGTACTATAACAGTGGAAAAAGGTATAGAAAGTTTGTTTGTTTTTTCCTTCCCCTGTAGCATAGCATATTATTTGCAAACTCTGGGTCACAACCCATGAATAGCTCCTGAAGTTAATGAATTTCATGGAGTGTGGTCAGCTTTTTTCACAAAATGAAATTGAGTTAGAATGGAATATGAACATCAGAGTGTATTACACAGTAAAGTTAACTAGTGGATAATACACACGAACAAATGTGTGTGTTGGTGTTAACGTAAGAACGCCTCTTGGCTGCGGGCCTCAGTTTAATAGAGTTGGCTGGTTGTCAGGGCACTTGGGTCCTTGTTTCAACAGAGCCGTTAATCTTCTAAGTGGCCTCCTCTGGACAGTTGTCCTCTGGCCTTGGTATCTTCGTGTGTCAACTGACATGTTTGGACTGAATGAACCCTGAGAGCCTATCAGTCCCCCTTTTAAAACACCCTTATTGAGCACCTACTAAGTGCCAAGCTCTGGGGATTTAGCAGCAAAGACCTTGCTCTCACTGAGTGTATATCCTGAGGGGTGGGGGCGGGGGGGGCAAGCAACTGACAAACAATAAACAAACAAACCAACAGGTAAAATGCCGAGGGGTGATCCGTGTGATGAAAAAAAAACAAAGCAGGATAAGGAACTAGAGAACACTGGAGAGCGTGGGTGCTGTTTTAAAAGGAACGGCCCTAGGAGGCCTCTCTGGTAAGGTGATATTTCAGTGAAGACTTTAAGAAAGTGAAAGGATCAAGCCCCAAAGATATCTGCTGAGTCTGGAAAGTGTTTGCCTTGTTTGAGGAAGAGGCCAGAGCAGCTGGAGCAGAACCAGGGGGTAAGGGCAGGCTGGCTGGGCCGAGGGAGAAGGGCAGGGCCGGAACCAGTGAGGTGGTCTGACCCGATCTGACTCAAGTTGCAAAAAGATCCCTATAGACTTTAGGAAGTGAGCTCTGAGGCTCTTGGCATACTCCAGAAGCAGGATAATGATGTCTGGCTCTAGGATGATAGAAAGAGGAGGTGAGAAGGATTCTGAATGTATTTTGGAAATAGAGCAAGTAAGATATACTGATGGTTTATATATGAAGTGAAGCAGAAAGAGGAATGTGGGATGAATTCAAGGCTTGAGGCCTGAACAGCTGGAAATACAGAGTTCTGATTTATGGAGGCAATGAAGAAGATGAGAGAGAGGAGAAGCTTTGAGAAAGGGAGGGCAAGTGATCGGGGAGGGCAGACTTACTTATTGGACATGCACGAGGTGATGGATGTCAATGGCACTTGGAAGTCTGGATCTGGAGAGAGGCATTTATTTAAGAGTAACCAGCAGGGGATGATACAGAAAGCCAGAGTGCTGGATCAGCTGACCTAGGGAGGGGCTATCCAGTGATCAGAAAAGGCCCCGCGGCTGATCCCTCCTGGACCCCTCCAACAGAGGCCTGGAAAATGAGAAAGAACCAACCAATGTCATTCGACTCTTATGATTCTTTTTAGAAGAGGTTGCTGAATAAGAAGAGGAAAATCTGAAAAATGTGGGTTTTGTTTTGAAATAATTAGCATGGCTTTGCTACCAATCATTGCTAAAATTATCATTCCTGATTACAACGAAGATAGCTTCTTGTGTAAAGCTAGGCAGAAGATTGCTGGCGGGTTAAATGGAAATGCATATGGATTGACTCCCAGTTTTTTCTAGTTTCTTGGTGTTGTGAAAAAAAAAAGAGGGGGGGGAGTAAAATTCCAGCTTATTGGCTTTCAGCGACCCTTTCAGACCAGAACAAACTGACCCCCAGGGCTGCCCCATGCTTTAAGGGCACCTGTAGACTGGATTCCCCAACTCTGCTCCAGTCCACATCATCTCCATCTCAAAGTATGATTGGAGTGACCAGGTCCTGAGCTCTCTGGGGTCCTGAGCTCCTTTCATTCCATGAAGGCAAGACAGCCCAGCCGTGTGATGAAGCCCTCAGCACATGCTTTCCAGTGGTTTCCTCAGGCTTCAGCACTAGCTCTCCAAGCGAGCAGAAGAATTTTCAAGTGGAGGAGGATTGAATACGAGCCTCAGCTTATTAAAACTTGTCTGAAAAAGGATTCCAAACTGCGGTGTTCAGCAAAACATGCAGGGTTGCGGGGCGTGTCTTTCTGTTGGTGCTTAATTTCAACTGCAATTCCTATTGGCCACTTGGACACAGCAGCTGGAAGGCTGTGGTAGCCACACCGAGATTAGAGGGGAGAGAGGATTGCTATATTAGGAGCAGCCACAACGGGAACTAGCAATTTTTGCACCCCAGGAAAACTTCCTAAACTGCCCCCCGCCAACCATTGTCCTCTGCCCGATGGGCCTCTTTCCTCCCTCTAGCAAACCAATTCTCTGATTCCATTGTGACATCTCTGGGCACTCAAGCCAGGACCCGACGCATTCCAGAAACTGTTCCCTGAGCCTTCAGCCTCCTCTCTTCACCCCCTTTGCCCTTAGAGCACCAGACCCCTGAAATAATTACCCCTGGCCTGCAAGACAAGTTGAATTTGGAGGCTCACCACTCAATAGACTCAGTGTAGTTAAATATTGTCAGAATCAAAAGGGAAGATGTGTTGAATATTTTTCAGCCTTCTGAAAACGTACTTGTCAGGTTGAGGCAAGAGCAGGCAGCTCCCTTCTCCTAACCACCAGGGTGGAGGGAGAAGAGGGGAGGGGAACAACACTGGGGCCAGTGTATAACCTCACAGAAAGTCTGGTTTTGTTTCTGGCTTTACCACCCTGATCAGACTAAGCATTATTTTTAAAAGTCCTTCCTTAGTTTCCAGGTGCCTGTAGTACAGGGACTAACCTTGGTGGCTTCTCATTCAAAGCCTCACACCATTTAGACCCTTCACAATAGTAAATCATATCCGTTTCATCATTTCCTGTGCAGGCATGCACACACACACATTCTAACATTCTATCCACGACGGCCACAAGGTCTTTACCCCAATGTCTTCCCACATCTCCAGGCCTTTGTCCAAGTCTTTCCCCTGTCCTTTGGCTCTCAAATCCACCTTCCTAAACCCTAAATTACCCCTGTTCTCCTCTCTGGGCTGTCAGAGCACTTTATAATATGACTCCCCACAGTCTACATGGCACTCACTAACTGTGTGGGTTCCTGTCCCAATGTCCGCCCTCCCCACCACTTCATGCCCCTGCACACAGGAGGTTGAGCCCTTTGAGAGCAAATCAGCACTGGTGACAGTCACATGGCAGGGGCTCAGGCCCTTTTACAGAGTCAGAAGAAAGAAGACTTTGCTATTTCAAAATGGCACCAGGCTGGCAGCTCCATTGTACTTTCTGCTAATTTCCTGTATGAGGATTCCAGGAAAAGATGAAACTTGACATCTTCAAAAACAAAGAAAACTTGGCACATAGTCTGGGACTTGGGCACATCAAATACTTTCCAACTATGGTTCCAAGAAGGTTGTGGCCGGAAACTTGATCAAGGCAGCTACCTGAACACAGGCTGAGAAAGGTGAGCACCCCTCTATCTACATCTTTGACCCAACAGTTATTTTGCTAGGAATTTCTCCTGAGGAGTAAGTGTGTATGCTGATAAACATTTAAAAACAAGGGGGAAATAGGAGCAAAATTATATGCCCACTGGAAAGGATAGGCTGAAAAATTGGGATAAATATGTGTGAGGGTATATTGCACATCAATAAAAATTCTGTTTTATTTTTGTCTTTTCTTTGTGCGCTAGGGTGCCAGAGCGTTTGCTAAGACTGGGGAGAATCGGAAGGGATTTGGAGACCCAAGCAAAGTAGAGAAGTTTTGAAATGGTCTCTATGGAGAGCAGGACAGCCGTAGACTAAAAACTCCAGAGGGACCATCAGGTCCTTATCTGTGTGGGAGGGGTCCTTCTTTGCCACCTGTAATTCTTCCCCACCTCTAGTTCCATAGCCAAGGATGCTGAGACCCAGAGAGGGGAAGTGATTTGCCCAAAGTGAATGGCAAAGCTTTGGCTGGCAGCAGGTGTCTGGGCTTCCAGATGAGGTCACTTCCATCACATGGCAGCAGACATTTTCCCAGGTGTCTGCTCTTCATGCTGAATAGTCATATCAGGCTCTTTTCCAAGGATGGGCTCCTGGATCTTATTAGATGTTTCATCACCTCCTCACGCAAAACCTCACAAAAAATATAGAAGAGATTCAAGCAATATTTTCTCAGTAGATGAACAATCAGGCCCACTCTTCTTCTGTCTCACTCTCCCTTAAAGGGAAGTCCACCTTTTATGTGATTCCCCACTTAACCCTACACCCGTATTTCAGAATAAGCCAAGGGTAGAGCAGAAATAGGGCGAGCAGTCTCTTTGTCATTTATAGTAACAGACATCGATTCCCATAATATCTCTTTCCCTAAGTTGGGACATGGATAACATTTATTCATATATACCCCACCTGGTTCTGGAAAGGAATTCATGCCTCTAGTGTGTGTCAGTCTAGTCGCTAAAAAGTAACAAGCCCTCCCTTCAGTTTATGGTAGGTGTCCTAGGGATGAGGGACCATAAGGCAAGCTGAGGGCCAAGCATGAGCTAGAACAACGCCCCCCGCCCCCAACAGGTGGGATATGTGTGACATTCCTCAGGCACTCCTGGCTGCCTAAGAACAAAGGAAAGGACAGAACACAAATGGTTAAACTGATAGTCTCCATCAGTTTACACATATCTCATCAATAGCCTAATTTCCAGGAACTCTCTACTATCTTAATGATAATGCTTTGCTAGAGGGAAAAACAACCTTAACTTGACAACAGTTAGGCCTCCAGTAAACTGTAAGTCCACTTTAGCATATGGAAATGACTTTAAGAAACTCCCTCTTGACTTTACCTCCCCCAACTCCACAATATATAAGCAATCATTCTGCACAACCCCAGTGCAGCTCTTCCTGCCCACGGGTCCTGTCCCCATGCTTTAATAAAATCACCTTTTTGCACCAAAGAATTCGTAACTGGTCATCAGCTCTGAACCCCCACCAACACCCCAAAACCTCATCACTAATGTTCCACATAACTGGATTTGGCTATTACAGGCTCCATTAATTAATTTATGGTATTTCCTCCGGGGCTGGGGGAACTCATTTACCTATATGAATGCGAAATAGGTTGCAAATTAGAATTCCCATCCTGTAAACATGCCATATTATAAAGATAGAATCAGGAAGGAGTGATCACTATTTATCCACTCAACAGGCTAGCTGAGCTAATATGGTTTTCGCAGTTACAAAGATGTAACTCTATATAAATGCCAACAGAAGACCCATAACCTTGCGGTGGTGGGTGGCAGGCCTTTGACTGTGGGATACTCAGATCATGGGATCAAAGATGCACAGTGTGATAGCGAGAACAATGAACATGTGGCTATTAGGAGAACTCTGTTCTAGGCTTGGTCTTGTTACTCCACTTCTAAACTCTTCTGAGTCTGTTTCTGATGGACTATAGATAAAAGGAAGCGTTCTAGCTGCTTGGACACGGCAAGAACTTTTGGGAATCTAAACTATTTCTGGCTGTGGGCCAAGCCTTACACAGCTTCCGCGTCCCTTCAGGCACAGCAACCAGTTGCTTGTCCCCAGGGCAGTCAGCATTTATCAGTGCACGTGAGGAGCAGGGTCCTGATGGTCAAATCACTTGCGCTGAACTTGCGAGGGCTGAGTCTGGTTCTCGTGATTTGTTCCGGTAGCTGAAGCTCTGACTGGAGCGCTCTAATGCAGGGTACACTGACAAGTGTATTTAGCTTAGTGGAATCGAATGCTCCCCATCACATTTTAACAGCTGAGCAGGACTGACACTCTAAGACTTTTTTCTAGGAAACTTCTGGTTTGAACTTCTCTGCAGGCTTGACTAGAGGATTATATATGTGCAGATAAGGTAAAGACCACAAAGTGACCTGACTGGGGGTGAGGGGTAGGGAAAGTGTGCCTGTGGCCTGGGCTACTCTGTTTCTGCATTTGTTTCAGGAACCCCAAGTCCTTACTATGAGCAAGATACTGCCCCAGGGTTGAGTATTCAGGCTCAGGCAGGGGGAACGAGAGCATGAAGAGCTTGTAGTATGGTGGGTGATTTCTGTCCTCAGCAGAGGGTCAGGCCATGTGAGAAGCGAGATGATTCATTTTCAGGAATACCAAAGAAAAGCTGTGCTGTCTAGTCAACAGTAGGTTTACAACTTACTGGAAATATGTACAACACTCCCCCCACCCCTGCCAGTGGAGTCCCAAATCCTTATCACTACCAGATTTCTCTTCCCCTCTTTATTTGGCCGGCTTCGGGTAAGGCTGTAACCTCTGTCGTACTCAGCCAATGAGGAATCAGGGGAGGGATTTGCAAGCTAAGAGGTAAATTGCCTGCTGTAACCGCCCCCGAGTGTTCCTGTCCATCAGACACCTGCTCTCGCAAGAACATGAAGCCTCACTTCACTGTGCTCCGAGTCTCTGCGTCCCTCTTTGATGGGGTCAGTGGGCTTATTTCTCACAGGCCACCAGGTCCTCAGAAAGGAGCTCTTCCTCCAGAGCAGGAATGGATGTTTTATTTGGAACACATGAGTATCCAGGTTGCCAGGAAAGTCTGTTAACTGTTGTTGCAGGTAGGACTTTGCTAGGCACTGAGAATTTGGAGATGGGTAAAAGATGATCTCTGTCCTCAGGGAGTTCACAAGTGGCTGGTCATTAAGAAGTGTTCTCTCCATGCCAAGAAAGCTGCAGGGGAGCATCCAAAACATGTTCCAAGACATGCAAAACTGAGGATCAGGCTGATGCAGCCTGGCTGGGTCCGAGGACCCAGAGGGGGTCCTGCAGGACCAGCCAAGAGAGTCCTTGGCTTTGCACAGGATAGAAATCAAATGTGAACAGGGAGGAAGTGAGAACAGAGGTTAATGAAGCCAAGCAGACAGAGCAGATACAGAGTGTCCAGGAGACTCGGAAAGGAAAGGAGAAGAGAGTGAGTCTCATCTTTGCTTGGTGTCAGGGGTTTTTATTGAGGATTGTGGTCCCATGTATGTGTCTTCTCAAGCATCCAGGAACTGGTTAAAACAAAGACGAGTGTTTAAGTGTCCTCCATAAGTCACTTAGGCCCTGGAGCCAGGGATCTTGGGAAGTCAGCGGTTTGGAAAATGCACATGACAACCCGCCCACCCAGTCACTCCTTAGATGTTATCTATTGGGTTGCAAGTCTCCAAAGAGATCATTAACTCCTTCACCTTTACAAGGAGGACATACGTTAAGACATGTGTAAGATAGAGCTGCGTGTCCTAGCAAAAATAGAGGCAGCAAAAATGCAGTCCTGGGGCACCTGGGTGGCTCAGTTGGTTGAGCGTCTGACTCTTGACTTCTGCTCAGGTCATGATCTTGTGGTTTGTGGGTTCAAGTCCCGTGTCAAGATTGTGGGGGCAGTGCAGAGCCTGCTTGAGATTCTCTCTCTCTCCCTGTCTCTCTGCCCCCCCGCTACCCCCGCTCATGTCCTCCCTCTTTCTGTCTCTCAAGATAAATAAGTAAACTTAAAAAAAATATGCAGTCTTTCATGGGGTCCCTTCAGTTTCCCTATCCACAAGACCCTCAACACCAGAAAGGTGCTGTTGTGGCAGGAAGGGCTGGAAAGCCAGCTGGATTTTGCCCCGTCTCTGCTCAGTCAGTGGACTTTATTGAAGTAACCACTTTCCTCTCTAACCAGTCACAGATTTATAAGAATGTTAGAAAATAATTGTTACCTTTTGTACTTAACTTGCTATTGACAGTGACTCTGCCCATATTCACTTGCTGTCTCCAGCTCCCACCCTTAAGGAAGGAAACAATGTCCTTTAAGCACCTCTGCCTCCTTTTAAATTATGAAATGCATCACATTTGCCAAAGTATATGCACAGTTTAAACATAAATAATAAAACAAAACACCTGTTACCCACTAGTATCTGAAGCCCAGATGTGGGCCTATCTCCAATCTCTGCCTCTTCTGACTACCCCCATCCTCCTCAGTAAGCATTGGACTGACATTTTTTTTTTTTTTGGACTGACATTTATGTTAATCTTTCCACTTTTCTTTACAGTTCTCCCCAAGTTACACAGCCCTAAACAATCTATCACTCGAATTTGAATAACACAAAGCCAGCTGTGGAAGAAATGAGCACTCTTGCCAGTATTTGATGAGATTTCCCAGAAAAACAAGCTAAATAGAGTCACTGGGCTAAGAATTCCTTCCCTGAGTTTTCAAAACCCTTTTCTGGGGGGAGGGGGTCGCCGGGGTGGCTCAGTTGGTTAAGCCCCCAACTTAGACTCAGGTCCTGATCTCACAGGCTGTGAGTTTGAGCCTCACGTCAGGCTCTGTGCCCAAAGCTCAGATTCTGTGTCTCCTTCTCTGTCTGCCCTCCACTGCTCGCACTCTCTCTCTCTCTCTCTCTCTCTCAAAAATAAAATAAAAATGTAAAAAAAGTTAAAAAAAAAAAAAGAAGACTTTTCTGGAGAAGTTGGAAGGCAAAGTGATGAGTAGAGAAAGATTCAGGATTTGTGGGGGTCTAAAGATTATGTAATTTGGAAAACTCTTTAAGAAGATTATGAGTTTAGGGGCACCTGGCTGGCTCACTTGGTAGGGCGTGGGACTCTTGATCTCAGGGTTGTGAGGTCAAGCCCCACATTGCAAGTGGAGCCTGCTTAAAATAAAGGAAAAAAACATGATTATGAGTTCAAAATTAGAAATACTGAGTTGGGTACAGGGCATTGGGTGGGGCCCATATGAGTAAGGAGCTTAAGTTTATAAGTAAGTCTCTAGCGATGAGGGCTCACCTGTGTCTAAGCATCTGGGAGATCTACAGTATGGGCCAGGTGCTGAACACCCTATAGAGATAGGGGCAGAGGGAGAGGGTTGCTTGTATTTTCTGCTTACAAGCTTACATGGCCTATGTCCAGCTCTCAAGGGTAGGTCAAAGCAGAACACCTGAGAAATGGGATTTTTTGGGGGGAAATTAATGTTCTCAGCTAATTCTAGCAGCAAGGCAGAGAGAGATGAGCAGGAATTTTCTTAATACATGTTGAAGGCATGACAACACAGATAAACCTGTCCTCACATCTAAGTGAGGGTATAACGTCAGCGGGAATTTTGGTGGTAATAGTTCTCATAAGTATTTGTTTCTTGAGTCACACTTCTCCAAATGGAAGTGGTTGCTCTCTACATCTGGTACACAGCTATTATGGGATTTCCCTTCACCATCCTCCTGGGAAACCTCTTTGTCTCTCTCATGTTTTAGATCTTTCTCCTTGATTTGCTTTATTTTTTAGTGGTTTTTGAGAAAGCATGCACAATAGGAGAAATTGGACTTTGCCTACTTGAAAATATTGTTTTCTACTCTCATGCTTGATTGGTAGTGTGGCTGGGTGTAGAATTCTAGATTGGAAATGACATCCTTCAGAATTTTAAAGACTTCATTGTATTTGGGTTTCTAGTGAGAAATTAGAAGCCATTCTGGTTCCTAAACTTTGTGTGTAACCCACTTTTTATCCTCCCTGGAAACAGTGAAATCTCTTGGTCTCTAAAATGGTACTGGCCACTTACAAGTCCTTCAATCTGGCCTTCCTTCATTCTGTTTTTTAATTATACCATTGATTGCTTCTGATGCTTTTTCCTTTTTTCCTTTTCTCTCTTTCTGGAAACACTGCAATTTGGATGTAAGACCTTCCAAACTCGTACTCTAATTTTTAACCTTTACTCTCCTATTTTCTTCCTTTTGGTCTTTTTGCTCTATTTGCTGGAAAATTTCCCCAATATATTATTCAAACCATTATGTTAGTTTTGTATTTACACTTAGGCAGATAATATTCCTTTCAAACTCCTTGTGTTTTTTTACTGACAATAAAAGTATTAGATGCACATTATTTAAAAATTAACTATTACAGGGGCTTCTGGGTGGCTCAGTCGGTTAAGCATCTGACTGTGGCTCAGGTCTGTGAGTTTGAGCCTTGCATCAGTCTCTGTGCTGCTAGTAGAGAGCCTGCTTCAGATCCTCTGTCCCCCTCTCTCTCTGTCCCTTCCCCTCCCTCCCTCTCTCTCTCTCTCAAAAATAAATAAAAACACTAAAAAAATAATTTAAAAAATTTAACCACTACAAAAATATGTTCCATAGAAAATGAAAGGTTTCTATAGTTCCATCTAGTAGATCATGGAACAGACTAGAGTCCAGAAATAGACCCAGGCATATGTAGCCTAAGCCTTTGTATATGAACTATATTGTTTGTTTGTTTGTTTGTTTGTTTTAATGTTTATTTATGTTGCAAGAGAGAAAGCATGAGCAGGGGAGGGGGAGAGAAAGAGGGAGAGAAAATCCCAAGCAGGCTCTGCGCTGTCAGCACAGAGCCCGATGCGGGGCTCAATCTAACGAGCCTGTGAGATCGTGACCTGAGCCAAAATCAAGAGTTGGACGCTTAACCAACTGAGCCACACAGGAACTCCATGAACAAACATCCTAAGGAGGATATACATATGGTATACTTTGTTGGTAGGAATGGGAAATGGTACAGTCACTTTGGAAAGCAGTTCAAGAGTTTTAAAAATAGTGTTAAATATACATTTACCATATGACCCAGCAGTATTACTTCTAGGTTTTTATCCAAGATAAATGAAAGCATATGTCCACATTTAAAAAATCTGGGGGCACCTGGGTGGCTCAGTCGGTTGAGTGTCCGACTTCAGCTCGGGTCATGATCTCATGGTTCATGGGTTTGAGCCCCACATCAGGCTCTCTGCTGACAGCTCAGAGCCTGGAGCCTGCTTCAGATTCTGTGTCTTCCTCTCTCTTTGCCCCTTCCCCGCTTGTTCTCTCTCTGTCTCTCAAAAATAAGTAAATGTTAAAAAAAAGTCTTTTAAATCTGTACATAAGCTATAAAAGGAAAAAATGGATAAATTAGACCTCCTCAAAATTAAAATAATTTCTTCTGTAAAAGACCCTGTTAAGAGGATGAAAACACAACCTAAAAAGTGGGAGACAATATTTACAAGCCACATATCTGACAAAGAACTAGTTTCTAGAATATATAAATAACTCTCAAAACATAAAAAAAACCAAATCCAATTAGAAAATGGGTAAAGACAAGAACCAAACATCCTTTTTTTTTAAAAAAAAAATCCAATTAGAAAATGGGTAAAGACAAGAACAAACATCCTTTAAAAAAAAAAAAGTTTATTTATTTTGAGAGAGAGCAACCGTGAGCAGGGGAGGGGCAGGGAGAGAGAATCTCAAGCAGGTTCTGTGTTATCAGTGCAGAGCCCAATGTGGGGCTTGATCACATGAACTGTGGTGATTATCAAGCACTTACTATATACCAAGAAGTAGTCTAAGAACTATATATACTTATGTAATCATCACAACAACCCTCTGAAGTAGAAACTGTTACTACTGGTCCCATTTCACAGACTCCCAGGCTGGACATTGTAGGATGAATAGGAGTTAACTAGGTGAAGAAAGGTAGTGGTGGATTAAATGGGATCCAGGCAGAATGAAAAGTGTGTACAAAGGCACTGAGGCAGAAGAAAGTGAGGACTATTCAGAGGTCCTGTGAGTAATTTCAGATGGCTGGCACCCAGAAAGGACCAGGGGAAAAGAAGAAGCTGGAGAGAGATCACAGATGGATGGATGTAGATGTTTCTCATTTCCTCTTGCCAAACACGCACACACACACACACACACACACACTGCATTTGGCTGCCTCCACCTGACTAACATGCAGTTTCTAACAGAGCCTAGGAAGCAATGCTTGGGTTCAGACTCAAAGGTTGGGTAAGTGTCACCCAGACACAAAGGAGGAACTGAGTGTTTGTGTAGAGGAAGTGGCATGAGATGTCTAGGCTGGAGTGTTTAAGGAACTGACCGATACTGGGGGTGGTTAGCTATGAAGTATGGAGGGAGAGGAGCCACAAATGAGCCCAAAGAAGGATAACTGGTATAGGACCTGTAGGCCACATTAAGGAGTTCACACCTCATGGTGATTACAAAATCAATAGAAAAGAAATGATCAAGTATCTACTCCAGGCAGGCCCTGTGGTAGAGGCCTAGGGAGATACAGTGATGTGCACAGCCTCTAAGGAGCTCACAGAGTAGCTGAAGAAATAAAACCTGAGTGAATATAAGAAAACTAATTGATGATAAAAGGCCACATATAACAAGGAATACTTATGCAATGTTGGAGTTTATGGGAGGGAAAGACAATTGGCTGGAGAGGCAGGGATAATCGGAGTGGGGAAAGGAATGGGGCCTTGATGGACCACTTGGGAAGGAGACAGGGAGACAGCCTTCTGGATAGGACAGCCCAAGCATGAATAAATAGATCTATCAGACATATTTGGACAAGACCAAGTAAGCCCTTGGCCAAAGGGTAGGTATGTTCAGGGAATATGAAAGAACCTTAGAACAGGTGCATATCATCAAATCGTGAAGAGCCCCACATGCAAGAGTAAGGAATTTGAATTTAAATCTCTATGGGCAAAGAAGGACCATCCTGTCCTTTTCAGCGTGGAGCAACTTGATTAAGGTGATCTTGTTTGGTGATTAATCTGGAATAAAAGAGAGAGCCAAATCAGGGAGACGATTTAGGTTAGTGCTTATGTCAAAGTTTGGAACAAGGTTGGCAGAAATAAAGATGAAATGCGAGGCCAGAGGGAAGAAAGTGTGACCCATCATTTCACTTTTTTTGTATGAAACTTTGGTCCTCCTCACCACCAGCCCTGAACCCGCTGTGTTACTGGCTCTTGCTGGACATGCTTTCAAGGCAATAAGTGGTTTTTGAAGGGCCTACAATGTGTCTGACACTGAGCTGGGCACCTGGGGTGGGGGAAGAAAGATAAAAAAAGACTGCCTTGTTGGAAGTTTATAGCTTAAAAAAGAGGAGGATGGGAGAAAAACAGATGTATATTAAAAAAAAAAAAATCACAGGGGCCTGGGTGGCTCAGTCATTAAGTGTCTGACTTGGGCTCAGGTCATGATCTCACAGTTCATGAGTTCCAGCCCCACATTGGGCTCTGTGCTGACAGCTCAGAACCTGGAGCCTGCCTCAGATTCTGTGTCTCCCTCTCTCTCTCCTTCTCCTCTGCTCATGCTCTCAAAAATGAATAAGCATTAAACAAAATTAAAAAAAAATCACACTGGGGCACCTGGGTGGCTCAGTCAATTAAGCATCCAACTCTCGATCTCAGCTCAGGTTTTAATCTCAGTGTCATGAGTTCAAGTGCCACACTGGGCTCCACACTGGGCGTGAAGCCTACTTAAAATTGCAGTAATACATGACATGAACAATGTGTTAAAACAGACCTGCAGGAAAGATGTGGAGAAGGGAGGCGGCATTAATTGTGCTGGGAGGTGGGACTTGCAAGGGGCCCTGAAGAATGCGAAGGGTGTGCAGGCACTTTTCTTGTCTTCCCCCATTAGCCACAGGAAGAGGGACTTGCTGGGTCCCCTTACCCGCCTCCAGCAGTCTCATCACCTGGACTCCATACCAGCTGTTCCCAAAGGAGGAAAGGTCAAAGTGCATGCATACAACCTTCTCTTCAGTAATGAGTAGAAGTGGCTAATCTGTGCCAGGGACTCTGCCAAGAGGCTTCCAGCTGTCATTTCTAATTCTCATAACAACAAAATGGTGGTGGCATTGACTCCATCTTACTGAGGAAACCGGGTTCACAGCTAGAAAGTGGCTAAGCCAGGACTGAAGCTGAGTCCTTTCTAGCTTCAAAATCTACTTCCTTTCCTCTATGCCATATGGCTGCTTTGGGCCTGCATTAAGTCTTTATGAAGTCATGTGGTACACTTAAAAGACACACACATAGCAAACATTCAATACTTGTGCAGGGAACTGGGTATTTACCCCAAAAATACAAGAACACTAATTCAAAGGGATACATGCACCCCTGTATTTATTGCAGCATTATTTACAATAGCCAAATTATGGAAGCAGCCCAAGTGTCCATCAATAGATAAATGGTATATATATATACCACATCATATATATATATATATATATATATATATATATATATATATATATTCATTCTGCATATGTATATGTATATATACATATGTGTATATACATATATTATATATATATGTATATATACATATGTGTATATTATATACATATATGTATATATACATATATATATATATATACACACAGACACACAGACACAAATGAATATCATTTAACCACAAAAAGAATGAAATCTTGCCCTTGCAACCATATGGATGGAGCTAAAGAGTATAATGCTAAGCAAAATAAGTCAGAAAAAGACAAATACCATACGAGCCTGCTTATATGTGCAATTTAAGAAACAAATGAGTAAAGAAAAAAGAGATAGAGAGAAACCAGAAAGCAGACTTGTGGCTACAGAGAACAAACTGATGGTTACCAGAGGCAGGGTGGGGGGAGTAGGGGGAGGGGGTGGGAGGGTGGAGGATGAGCGAAACAGATAGTGGGGATTAAAGAGTAACTCATCGTGATGATTGCTGAGTAATGTACAGAATTGTTGAATCACAATACGTACACCTGAAACTAATATAACATTGTTAACTATGCTGGAATCAAAATTAAAAAAAAAACTAAAAAAAACCTTGTGCAGTGAATAAATGGGTAAGAACAAAAGACTAAGCTTCTCAGGAGGGGCAGCCGCTGGGAAGTGTGTCCCTACATCCTGCAGAATGAATTTACTTTCCTTGCTATTGCCAGATCAGCCATCAGACCCCAGGGTGCAGGGAGGCACTCCCCAAGCCCAATGGAAAGGCACCTCTCAATGGAAACTAAACCACCAAGTTGAGTGGATTTGTCACACGGTTACTGAAAGTAGCCTGTCCTTGGTGCTGGCAGTTCAGAAGGGGGAATACTTTTCCTGAGTTTCGACGTCATTGACATAGCTCCTCACTGTTTATTTATGCCACCAGCCCGATAGCACAAGTTCACTTGTTTTGTTTTGTCAAAGTTGGCAAATCTAAATTTCATTTTGTGGTATTCTAATATATTCGCGAACATCCAAGAGAAATCTGCCAAATAAAATATATAAGATACATACTTTAATGTTTGAATTTCTGTGCGTCTTTAGGATGGTTTCCTAGGAGTGATATTTCCGGGCCAGAGTAAACGGCTATGTGAAATTGTTAGCTATTGCCAGCTTGTCCAGGAAACTGATTTCCATCTGCAGTGAATTATAGCCATGACAATACAGCGACAGGACTGTGGCACGGAGGAGACCCAGCGGCGATCCCACCCTCTCTGCAGCAGGGGTGCACCTTGACCGACAGTTTGCCCAGTGCTGCTGCACCTGGGGCACTTCCCAAATCCTGGCCCGAGAGGAGACACCATCCCGCCACCCCGCCACCCCACCTTCCCGGCCCAAGGCTTCGGGCTGCTCCGTGGCAGGCAGGCAGAGGGCATGTTAAAGCAAAATCAGCCTCATTAAACGGAAAAGTTCAAGCAAATGTAGCAATTTGTTATCAGAGGGCAGTCAGCTCTCTCAGAAGACTAAGTGGGGACCAGAAGACGGGGCCAGGTGGCCTACAGCTGTGCTTTGAAGAAGACAGTCCGGGCCAGGGCTGGTCACCTGCCATCTCTGGGAAGACAGCAGCAGCCCACGTTTCTCTCAGCGTTGCTCTTTCAGCCTCTGCTGACATCAAGGATCTCCTGCAGAGGTCCTGACAGCTGGAGAGCGAGCTGCTTTTGTTTCTGACAGCCTCCCCTCTGCGATGGTGTGTGTGAGCCTCTGCCGCAGGGCAGGCACCGAATGGTGCCGAGTACGTCTCCCCAGCCTGAAGCTGAGCATGCGCTCTGCTGGGCCTTGCCACCGGCTGCCCGGATCGCCACCACGTGCGGAGAGGACAGGGCTGTGAGCTTCCTGAACATGGGGTTCCGATCTGCATCTGCACGCTGCTGCCCACAGTCCCTGGGACTGACACTCAAACAAAAGCCGCTCGGAAGTGGGAACTGGCGTCCCTCCGAGGCTTTCAGTAGAGATTCACAGGACAGAGTTGGGACTAGAAGCCCTTTGTAAAGGCTAATGTCAAGTGAAATTATCGTTATTATTAGATAGGTACTCAATAAATGTTTAACCGCTGATTAAATAAATGATGTGGAGAAAAAGGGGATGGTAGGAGTAAGTGTTCCAGAAACTCCGATTAGCATGGGGGGAGGGGCTGCTGAAGAAGGGTGACGAGGATGGGCTTATGGGAATGGGGAAAATTTCTAGCCAGGGAAACGCTGCGCCAGCACTCAGCTCAGCAACAAGCACAATTTATCTGCAGCAACATCCTGGTCAGCGGGGCCTATAAGGAAGTTGTGAGAAATAGAGTCCAAAGGTAACTCAGTGATAGCTAACATTGATCAAGAGTCATTTTGTGCTAGGCACTGAGGTAAGAGCTGTACCTTGGTAACCTTGCTCAATCCTCAGAACAGCCCAGTGATGCAGTTACTATTATGATCATCCTCAACCTATAGAACAGGTAATTGAGACCCAGAGAAGTTAATTAATTTACCTGAAGGCTAGTGAGAGCCAAACCATTTAGTGCTTTCAATGCTAAATTAGGACTCTGACTTTCCACAGTGGCACAGGGGAGCCCCTAAAGGTTCTTGAGCAGAAGAGTAACATGGTAATGTAAGTGCTTCTGAAAAAAGCAATAAGGCACAGCAGTTAGGAATTTGGACTTTGACACCAATCTGGTGTTTTAAAAATCCCAGTTCTGCCAGTTGCTAGCTGTGTAATCTTAAAACACTTAAAAAAGTTTTTTGTGTGTGGGGGGCAGGGACAGAGAGAGGGAGAAAAAGTGAATCCCAAGCACAGCCCACACTGTCAGGGCAGAGCCCCAGGAGGGGCTCGAACTCACAAACTGGGAGATCATGATGTGAGCTGAAATCAAGAGTCACTTAACCGACTGAGTCACCCAGGTGCCCCCTAGCCTAATCTTAGGCATATTATTTGACAGCACTGTACTTCAATCTCCTCATCTATAAAATGGGGGTAATAAAAGCATCCAGCTGTTAGGATTTTATGAGGAATAAATGAGATAGGGAAATGCGGAGCCCTTAGAACAATGATGGCACGTATGTGTATGACAAGTGTCAGCTATTATCAATGTGTTATCTGTCCACTGGATGGACTAGAGAGGTCAGAGGCAAGGGAGGCAAGCAGAAGGTTGATGGCAACTGGAATAGAGAGCAAGGTATTTTTAGGGGTGCCTGGCTGGCTCAGTTGGTAGCATGTGACTCTCAATCTCAGGGTTGTGAGTTCAAGACCCACATTGGCATGGAGCTTACCAAAAAAAAGAGAGAGAGAAAGAGAGAGAGAGAGCGAGCAAGATATTTTAAAGTAAGATCCAGGGGCACCTGGGTGGCTCAGTCGGTTAAGCACTTGACTTCGGCTCAGGTCATGATCTCACGGTTCATGGGTTCGAGCCCCACGTTGGGCTCTGTGCTGACACCTCAGAGCCTGGAGCCTGCTTCGGATTCTGTGTCTCCCTCTCTCTCTCTCTCTGCCTCTCCCTCACTCACACTCTGTCTCTGTCTCTCAAAAATGAATAAATGTAAAAAAAAATAAAGTAAGATCCAGTGGGAGTCATTCACTGGAAATGTGGGATAAAGAAGAGTAGTTAATAAGGACTTTCAGGTTTCCACTCTCACTAACTGGGAGAAAAAGGAATTCTGATAGCAACAGAAAAACTAGGAGAGGGACTAGTGCTTCGAGGGCAAGACACAATTTGGGAACCATGGGAGTGATGTCAGGAGGACCTTGGGTTCTACAGTGGCCTATCACCTTGGCAAAAGCCTCCTTCCTCCTCCAGGCCTGTTTTCCCATCAGTGAAATGAAACTTTTACCCTTGAGATCTCAAAAATCTCTCCCAACTCAGATATTTTCCAGTCTCACCTGGGAGTGCTCTAACGGGAGAATAAATGCTGATGGCCTGGCTCTTAGGCTTTATGAGGTTCAGGCCTAGGTGACAGGAGGAAGGCAGTAATATACGAAGAGGACCACCCCCCCCCCTTATTTTTTCACACCCCCTTAGGTGTTATACCTCGTGCCCTGTGATAGCGCCCTCCTCCAGGCTCTCCAAAACAGCTCGTCCCGTAGATCCTTGCACCCCTCAAGAGATTTTAGGCACTGGTGTCAGAGAAAGTGAAGTTCAATGTTTATTTGATTTAGCCACACTCTCTTTCACTTGATTGGTTCCTGACTTGGGCTTTGTTTTTCTCCCAGATTAGAGAAGAAAGAGGAGGTTGTTTTTAAAAGTTCACTGTCCTTAGCACTGGCGTCAGACTCACAGCAACAGTGAAACTGAACCCTTGTAGTGGCAGCAGACCAGGAGAGCTTGTATTTACAAGAGGGTGCACCTGAGGGATCAGAGCACTGTATGCCCAAGTGTGCGCCTACAGATGGCCTCCGGCAGGTGCCTGCGAGTGACTTCCATTCAGGATGGCTACAGGAGAATGGGCAGGCACTCTTCTGAGAAAAGCTGCATTTTGAAATAGGAGTTTCACATAAAATAAAATAGAAGGACAAAAACAGGGCTGGGTAATGAAAATGTTGAATGTATGCCGATCAACTTAGGTAGAAACAAACACCTGGGGAGATATTCTTCCCCTAGTAAAGTACCGCTTAACTCAACATAGACGCCCCTTCCTCCTTTTTCTTTTTTTTTAAACTAGCAACTGTGCCTAGAACTTTTTTCTCAGGTTGTGACAATATTTAGGAATTAAACTTAGGAGGTACAATTAATTCTAACACATAGTGATTGATAGTCATTTAAGAAATCTTAGGGTGCCTGGGTGACTCAGTTGGTTGAGCGTCTGACTCTTGATTTCAGTTCAAGTCACAATCTCAGGGTCGTGAGATCGAGCCTCACATTGGGTTCTGCACTGAGCCTGGAGCCTACTTGGGATTCTATCTGTCTTTCTCTCTGCACATGTCCCAGCTCGTGCTCTCTTTCTCTCTCAAAAATAAATAAATAAACATAGAAAAAAAAAAAGAAAGAAAGAAACCTAACTCAAAAAGAAGTGACTCAAACTTAATGACTAGAGGGAACTTTAACAATAAGTAGGTTTTTTTCACATCATGCAGAATCATCACTGCTATTTGTGTCAGTAAATATTTACTGGGTATTTCTGTATTTAAAGCATCCTGTTTGTCAAAAGTATTTTGTACACTTTATTTTTTTAATTTTTAAAAGTTTATTTATTTTGAGAGAGAGGGTGAGAGGGTGCATGCGCGCATGAGTGAGGGAGGGCTGAGAGTGGGGGAGAGAGAACTCCAAGCAGGCTCTGCACTGTCAGCCCATAGCCCAACGTGGGACTCAAACTCACGAACTGTGAGATCATGACCTGAGATGAGTTCAAGAGTTGGAGGCTTAACTGACTGCACCACCCAAGTGCCCCTTTTATACACTTGAAAGCACTGTGCAAAGATGTTAGCATGTTTGTTGGATTCACAGACTCTAAAAAATGGTCCCTGTCTTACAGAGAGGGAAACAGAGGCCTAGGAAGCAAAAAGAATTACCAATCATCTTTCTCTATTTTAAGTGATAGCACCAGGCTCTCGTGAGTCAAGGAGACGAGACACGCAAATAATTGATAATCCAGCTCAAGAGAGAAGACATGGAGAAATTCAACCCCTAGTGTTTAATTCCTCGTTTGTACTTCATTTGAATTGTGCAGCCTTGTTCCTCTGAAGGTGAACGGGCAAACTGGGAACCCAAGTCTTCTGAGCAAGGCTGGGGAGACAGGAGAGCAACCTGAAAGGGAAGCAGGCAGAGAAGTGACTAGATACGGAAGCAAATCCCTGGGTCCCTGGAGAGAGAGTGCTGCTGAAGAGTGATAGTGACTGAGACCTGACACAAGTATCAGATCTCTAGGAAGAGGCCTGGGAGTCCACTTTTAACCAGCACCTGCAGGGACTTCCGTGATTGGCTAAGCGTCAACACGGAGCACATAGGGAAAGAGCGAGGGGAGTGTGGGAAGAACCCTGCCTTGGCCCAGTCGTTCCACTGAGGCTGATCTCAGTGACATAATCAGAAGTATGGACAAAGGTTTACACTTGAGAATGAATTATAACGCCTCTGTTCTCCCCTTGTCTCTCTCCCCCTTGCCCTCATCACGCTGAAATACTTGTGGTTCCCCTAAAAGCGCTGCATCCTCTCTCTTGTCTCTAGGCCTTTATACATATGTGCATTTCATTTTCCATTCTTCACTATCCTTCTAGAATCAGCTAAGTGTCATCTCCTTCAAGAAGCATTTTTCTCTCACTAAATGTTTTGGGCTGAATTGAATCTACGTGTTGAGGCCCTGACCCCAATGCCTTGGAATGTCACTGTGTTTGGAGATCGGCCTTTAAAGTAGTGATTTAAGAGGAGTTAAGATGAGACAGTTATGGTGGGCCCTAATCCAGTCTGGGGTGGTGTCCTTGTAAGAAGAAATTTGTACGCACAGACACCGGGGATGCAAGCCCAGAGAGGAAGGACCGTCAGAGGTTACAGACCACCTGTGAGTCAGGGAGAGAGACCTCAGAAGAAACCAGACCTGCATCTTCCAGACCCTGGAAGAATGAGAAAATACATCTTTGTTCGTTGAGCCACTCAGTCTGTGCTGCTTTGTAAGTTCTTTCCTCTTGGGGCGCCTGGGTGGCTTGGTCGGTTAAGCGTCCAACTTCGGCTCAGGTCATGATCTAACGGTCCGTGGGTTCGAGCCCCGCGTCGGGCTCTGTGCTGACAGCTCAGAGCCTGGAGCCTGTTTCAGATTCTGTGTCTCCTCTCTCTCTGCTCCTCCCCTGTTCATGCTCTGTCTCTCTCTGTCTCAAAAATAAATAAACGTTAAAAAAAAAATTGTCTCATTTTAAATATTGATTGTTGATGTCTGTTTCCAAGTCACTTTGCTTCTGCCTTTGGAGTTCCTGGAGGCCCAGACTTGCTCATTTTTGTATCATCAAACCCAGCACATTGCCCCATTCTTGAAAGGCAAGAGTTCGACAGATGCAGAATGAATGAATTAATATGAATGGAAACAACATGCAACGTAAATGATAAGCCATGTGGGACTGGATAAGGAGACTATGGCATATTGATACAACTAAAATAACGCTTACGACCAATTTTAAGTGGAAGAAGGTCAGGTGACAGATTCTACCTTTAGGATAAATGCCACCATATTAAAATGACTCAAAAGTGCCGGAAAGGACATGTGTATGGCTCTCACAGTGCCTCGCCTGGGCAGTGCCATCATGGATGTTTGTCTTTGTTCTCGCTTCCTATTTCACAGATTTGTGCTATGCTGCTTCTTACTGAAAGTCTTCCTTAGTCCCCAGGAAGTTTCCACAACCATCTGTACTCACCTTCTTTGCTGCGTCTCTCTTTCTGTGTCTCAACTTCCTGGTTTCTTTTATTTCTTGGTTTTACTACCTTAAACTGTAAATACCTAGGAACGGGAGCAGTGTTCTGTGCTACTGTTTCTTCAGTGCTTGGCACATTCTAAAACGCATAGTAGTCACTCATGAAATAATATTTTATTTTATTTTATTTTATTTTATTTTATTTTATTTTAGAGAGAGTGAGGGTGCAAGTGGGGAAGGGGCAGAGGGAGAGAGAGAGAGAGAGAGAGAGAGCGAGAGAGAGAGAGAGAGAGAGAGAGAGAATCCCAAGTGGGCTCCACACTCAGCGTGGAGCCTGACTCGGGGCTTGATCCCATGACCCCAGGATCATGATCTGAGCCAAAATCAGACGTTGGTCGCTTAACCAACTGAGCCACCCAGGTGCACCACAAAATACTTCTTCAATGAATGGTGACCACAACAACCACAGAAAAGAACATATTATTTTTAAGTTTATTTATTTTGAGAGAGAGCGAGCGAATGAGCAGGGGAGACGCAGAGAGAAAGGGAGAGACAGAATCCCAAGCAGGCTCTATGAGATCAGCACCGAGACCAATGTGGGGCTTTAGCTCACGAACTGAGAGATCATGACCTGAACTGAAGTTAAGAGTCAGGTGCTTAGCCCACTGAGCCATGCAGGTGCCCTGGTATTTTTTTTTTTTTTTTAAGAAAATTCTCACTAAACCTCTTTTCCCTACGTCTCAAGCCAGGAATAAGTGAGCAGAGGCAATGGTTTGTCACTATGAAAAGAGGCCAATAACTATTCGGGTAAGCTTGCATCAGGAAAAGGGACGAGGTGGATCCTCAGGGAAGAGAAGAATTTTGTAATTCAGGAAAACTGTCTGACAGACCCTGGTGTACAATATGCTGAGGATGGGGAAACAATTTTGTCCACATTTTGTCAGACCTCTCCAATATCCCTTACCAACCAGTCCACTTGCTCCCTTATAACTTGAGGTCATGGTGAGATAGACATGCATATTTGCAATGAAAAGTTACTAGCAAGGGGCACCTGGGTGGCTCAGTCGGTTGAGCATCCGACTTCAGCTCAGGTCGTGATTTCACGGCTCGTGAGTTTGAGCTCCACGTCGGGCTCTGTGCTGACAGCCTGCTTTGAATTCTGTGTCTCCCTCTCTCTCTGCCCCTCCCCCGTCCATGCTCTGTCTCTGTCTCTCTCTCAAAAATAAATAAACATTCAAAAAATTTTGAAAAAAAAGTTACTAGCGAAACATATGGAACATTTACGTGCTACAAGCAAATACTTTTTCCTCTGAAGTTGAGCCTCAGTTTCATTTAGCAATGAACACCCACATCCATCTGTACTGGAAGATGAGAGGGAACCTGTCTACATAAATACCAGATCAAGGTCTCCTTCCAAGGCTTAAAAACTGCTGGGACTGTTTGTGGGGCCCTCCACCGAGATCCTTATGGGAGTAACACTCTGGATTCATCTGGGTTTCACCCACAGACTCAGAAGGAAGTGAAGCCCATTGGGCCCGAAGCAAAGATGGGGATCTTAGAAATACAGCTGCAAGTTTGAGCTTGTGTGTAAATGTTCCTCTGCATCATGCATGTGCTGTTTTCTGATTTGCTTGGCTCTGAAGGCTAAGCTTTCGGGCTTTAAATTTAATCCCAACAGACCTGAATTGAAGCCTCTTAATTATGCCTATGATGTAGTAAATCAACACCCTATTAGGAAGTCATTCAAGTATTAAATATTTAGGAACTTATTACAAGAGAATTGCAACATGTAAGCCCTCCGGCGGAAGAGACGCTGCTAATCTCTTTTGCGTACAGAGCTGTGCTGGCTGACGTTGTGCAAGACAGTGCTGGGCTACTGTTCATATGCCCCAAAGCCTACATCCCATCTTTTAAATAATGAAAACATTCAGTATAATGCCTCTCCTCCATCTTTCCTACCTTTTTTCTTCTTGCCTTTTTGTGGCCCCTTTTAAGTTGAAATTAAATCCTGAGTTGCAGCGAAAGAACATTCATTCATTCAACCAACATTTCCAGTATTAAATAGCTTCTGTGTACCAGGCACTGCTGTAAGCACTTGGGATTTATCAGTAGATAAAACAAAGATCTCTGCTCTTGTGGAGCTTATTTTCTAACGGGGAAAACTGACCATAAACGAAAAAGCATAATAAATAAGAAAATTGAATAGGTGTTAGGACACAGGTGCTATGGAAAAAAGATAAGCAGTAGGGCCAAGTGATGTTGGGGGTGGTGGGGTGGGGGCTGGACTATTAAACAGGTGATTTGCCACATGGAGAGACCTGAGCATACGTGGAGAATGTGAGGCAGTTAGGCAATTAAACATTTGGAGGAAGAGCTGCAAGAAAGAGCAACCAGAGTAAAGGTCCTGAGGCCACAAGTGCTGCCTGTGTCAGCAGAACCCCAAGGAGATCATGTGGCAGGTAAGGAGTGAGCCAGGGTAGGATAGTAGGAGGGGATATCAGATAAGGAGGTGGGGGGAAGCGGTCAGGAAGGCCTACGTAAGTATGTTTGATGGCTTTTCTAGTCTACGCAGAAACTGGAAGAGGTCAGGTGATTGAACAAAGGCTGGTTCTTTGAATAAGCAGAGTGGAAACCTGGGAATCAGACCTGGACTTTGCTTTTCTTTCTACCACGAAGTTAATTCCTGACCTTGGGCAAGGCCTATTTCAGAGCTTCGATCATTTCTAAGGCTCTTTTCGGTTCTAAGGTCCTGTGACTTTAGGCAGCCATTTACAACATGTGATTTAAGTAGCCAGAAAATGTCTCAAAGTCCAAGAATCTCACGTATCTTCAGCCACCAGACCCCAAATCCCCAGACAAGCCTCAAGGCCTCAGCCTTTCTGGAGTGGTGGGGCCCATTTGAAAAAAATCAGATGGGAGCTACAGAACTTCTCCCCAGAGAAAGGTAGAGCCACATCTGTACAAAGAATGTTGTTGACAGCTATAGGGGGAGTCACGGGGTCCTCGAAGCATAACCATGTACACCCCCCACAAAGTGATGTGTGGGCTACTCTAAAATCAGTGCGTTAAAAAAATTAAAAATTAAAAATTAATAAAATCAGTGCGTTAATGAGACTTGTTAATTTCCCTTCAACCTCCTTTTTAAAAAAAAATTTTTTTAAATGGTTTTGTTTATTTTTGATTGAGAGAGAGAGAACATATGCAAGCGGGGGGGGGGGGGGGGCGGGTGCAGAGAGAGAGGCAGATACAGAATCTGAAGCAGGCTCCAGGCTCTGAGCTGTCAGCACAGAGCCCGACATGGGACTTGAGCCCACGAGTGGTGAGATCATGACCTGAGCTGAAGTCGGATGCTCAACCGACTGAGCCACCCAGGCGCCCCACAACTTCCTTTTTTTAAACTTTCTACTATGAAAATATTTCATATGTTCAGAGGAATGGAAAGAATAGTACAACAAATTCCTTCCCCTCTTCCATGTAAATGTTTTAAATGTTAATATTTTACCATATCTACTTTATCTATCATCTATCTTGTTTTGCTATTGTCAACCCATTCGAAAATTGCAGATATCATGGTACTTTATCCCAAAATACTTTCCACAAGTATCTCTTAAGAATAAGAACAGGGGCACCTGGGTGGCTCAGTCGGTTAAGCATCAGACTTTGGCTCAGGTCATGATCTCTCAGTTTGTGGGTTTGAGCCCCGTGTCAGGCTCTGTGCTGACAGCTCAGAGCCTGGACCTGTTTCGGATTCTGTGTCTCCCTCTCTCTCTGCCCCTTCCTCGCTCACACTCTGTCTCTCCCTCACTCAAAAACTAAATAAACATTTAAAAAATTAAAAAAAAAAGAATAAGAACAAAATCAGGCCGCTCTTTCTGCCTACCAGTCCTGTCCCATGTTTTAATAAAACCACCCTTAAAAAAAAAAAACAGATTAAGAACAATACCGTTATCACATCTAAGAACACTAAGATTGATTCCACAATCTTATATCCAGTCCAAACTCAAAATTCCCTTCATTCTAAGAATTCCTTTTATATATTACCAGGATTCCAATCAAGGTTCACACATTGCATTTGATTGTTATGTTTTGTTGGTCTGTTTTATTCTAAAACATTCCCTGCATGGTTTTGTTTTTTGATTGTTTATTTTCAAGAACTGACTTTGAAAGAGTTCAGACCAGTTGTCCTATAGAATGTTCCCACTTCTGGATTTGGTTATTTTCTACCAGTGTCTAACTCATTCTTCTATCCCCTGCATTCTCTGTAAACAGGATGTTAGATCTAATGGAAATTTGTGAGTTTTTAATTAAAGTATAATGTAATCTGGGAAGCGGTAATCTGTTTTCTCGGTATTGACTGGATTAACCGCTATTTTAGATTGTTGGCACTTTGTAAGACCATCGTTAGCCTTATGGCACTCCATCCCTCATGTCTTCCCATGAGGGTGGGATAGTGGAGATACATGGACAGAGGGGAGTAGGACTGAATTTAGAGTTTAGCTCTGAAGTTGATCATTTTCACTCTTCAATTTCCTCATCTAAAAATTGGAGTAATAATAATTTCCTTTTTAATGGATTGTTGGGCTCACATGAAATAATAGATAAGGAAATTCTTTCCTTGGGGGCGCCTGAGTGGCTCAGTGGGTTAAGCAGTGTCTGACTCTTGGTTTCAGGCCAGGTCATGATCTCACAATTTGTGAGTTTGAGCCCTGCATCAAGGTCCATGCTGACAGTGCAGATCCTGCTTGGGATTTTGTCTTTCTCTCTCTCTGACCCTCCTGCACACTCTCTCACTCTCTCTCTCTCAAAATAAATGAATAAACTTAAAAAAATTCTTTCCTTGTAAAATGAGAAGATCTATATGGAAACAGATCTGCTTTAGGGAGTGACACCAAGTGGAGAGGTGTCCTGGATTCATCTCAAGTAAGTGAGCAAAGTATGAATCTATGTATCTATCTGTCTGTCTGTCCATCTATCATCTACCATCTACAGTGATGAATTTCTGGTACTTCTTAGAGTTATTGGGAAGAGTTGGGCGGGGGGGTGGGGCATGGTCAGTTTTTTCCCATGATGATTTAATGGCAGTGGTTTTCAACTGAGAGCAATTTTGCCCTCCAAGAGGACATTTGGCAATGTCTCAATACATTTTGATTGTCCAACTGGAGAGCTGCTGCTATTTAGTGGGTGAGGGCCAAAGATGCTGCTAAATATCCTACAATGCACAGAGCAACCCCCCACCAGACCCCCACTTCCAAATGATCTAGCTCAAAGTGCCAATATAGAAAAACCTGATTTAATGTGAGGCACAATTAAGTACTGAACCTTAGTCCACAATCCTGGACCAATTCTTCAAATAAATACTGGGATTTGAGGTGACTTGCACCAAAATTCCATGTACTAAGGTGGCAGGTTATGAATAGGAGAAGAAAAACAGAAAGAAAAAAAAAACGGAGACAAAAATTTTAATTACTTCGATCAACATAATTGCTGTGGTTCAACTGAGCTTCCTCCCAGGCTATAAAAGAAATTAAAATCAGTTGTATAGTTTTGATTATCAGAAAGGATAATTCCTAAGGGACATTGCATTTCCTAAAATAAAGCTTAACATGAAATTTTCATGAAGTATTCTGTAATACAAAGAACGATAGTGATATAGTAATGGGATGGGCAATGTTCTTATTATTTGTGCAAAAAAGTGCAGAAGTAAGCTCCACGCAGCTATTTATTATGACAATTTGGATTTTAAAAAACTATAGGGAGGGGTGCCTGGGTGGCTCAGTCGGTTGAGCGTCTGACTTCAGCTCAGATCATGATCTCACAGTTCGTGAGTTCAAGCCCCACATTGGGGTCTGTGCTGACAGCTCAGAGCCTGGAGTCTGCTTCAGATTCTGTGTCTCCCTCTCTCTCTGCCCCTCCCCTGCTCATGCTCTGTCTCTTTCTCTCTCTCTCTCAAAAATAAATAAACATTAAAAAAAAGTTAAAAAAACTATAGGGAAAATGTTCAGGTGATGCTGTTAGGGTGATTGTGAGGCACTAAATACGATTCCATTTGGAGCCTTCTGATGGTCTAATTCAATGACAGAATTGAATTATGGTACTTGGAGGAATATAAGGTTTAAATAAAGCACTACTGAACCATGGCCCTCATTATGTTATTTAAAACCCTTTGTAAATATACTTTTTTTTAGACATAACATCTTTATTGGGATATTACTCGCATACCATAAAAATTACCCTTTAAAGTGCACAAGTCAGTGTTTTATAGCATATTCACAGAGTTATAAAACCATCACCAGTATCTGACTTCAGAATATTTTCATAACCTCAAAAGGAAACCCCATACAGGTTAGCACTCATTCTTTATTCCCTCCTTACCCCAGTCCTAGCAAACATTAGTCTACTTTTTATCTCTATGGACTGACCTGTTCTGGAAAATTCATAGAAAAGGAATCACGTAATATGTTGCCTTTCGTGACGGACTTCTTTTGTTTTGCATGTTTTCAAGGTTCGCCCATGTTGCAACGTGTATCCACATTTCATTTTTTATTGCCAAATAATATTCCATTGTGTGGATATACTGTATTTTGTTGTTTCATGTATCAGTTGATGAACATTTGGATTATTTTCATTTTCTGGTTAATGTAAATAATGCTGCTATGAACTTTGGCATGAATGTTTTTATCATGATAGGGTATTGCATTTTGTCAAATATTTTCTCTGCATCTATTGTGATGATCATATGATTTTTGTCCTTTATCCTCTTAACATGGTATATTACATTTACTGATTTTTCTGTGTCTTTTTTGTGTGTCAAGTTGTCTAAGCAATTTCTCCAGTTATTCAATTAAAGACTAATCTAGATGTTGCTATGGAGGTATTTTGTAGATGTTATTGACCATATCCTAAAGAATATGGGTGAGGGGCGTCTGAGTGGTTCAGTCAGTTAAGCTTCTGCTTCAGCTCAGGTCATGATCTCAGCTTCGTGGGTTCCAGCCCTGCGTTGGGCTCTGTGCAGACAGTTCAGATCCTGCTTCTGATTCTGTATCTCCCTCTCTCTCTCTCTCTCTCTCTCTCAAAAATAAATAAATATTAAAAAAAAAAGAATATGGTTGAGCCGAATTCAGTCATTTGAAAGGCTTTACAAGTAGAGCTGAAGCTTGCCTAAGGAAGAAATTCCATCTAAGAGTGCCGGTCAGCCCTTCCGGAGGACCAGCCCTGCAAATTTCAGCCTTGCCTAGCCAGCCCCCATAATCATATCAACCAAATACTTGCAATAAATCTTTTAGTATATATCAATGTATATCTTCTACTGATTCCACTTCTCTGATTGATTCCTGACTTTTACAAGAAGCACCAAAGTTATTGAAAAATGTGTAAGAATTCTAAACCTCCTTCTCCTGCATTTAACGATATAGGCTAATTTATTCAATACTTTTTGAGTAGTACCACCTGTTGGTTGTTGTTCTAGTCGCTGGGCCTATAGGAATGAGCAAAACAGAGAAAGTTCCTATCTTCGTGGAGGTTATATGTCAACAATAACAATTACTGACCATCTACTACTGTGGCCACATGTTGTGGGCAATAAAAAGGTGTATACATGACCCTACCTTGTCTCTTGGAGCTTGCAAATTAGTCTGTGAATATCTGGATTGCTATGGAGGAGGATGGACTGGGCATGATTTTTATTTTTAGGAGCACATAATTTCTTTTCTTTTCTTTCTTCTTTTAATTTTTATTTTAAGTAGGCTCCACGCCCAACTTGAGGCTTGAATTCATGACCCTGAGATCAAGAGTCACATGCTCTACTGACCGAGCCAGCCAGGCACCCCTCAGAAACACATAATTTCTTATGGAGAGATAAAATCAAGTATTTTAGGAACCTAAAGGAGCTTTAGGTACTTCTTAAATAGTTGAGATCATTAGGTCCCTGTGACTTCTTTAAAAGTATGTGTATTTTAAAAATGAAATTAAGTTCATGGGGCGCCTGGGTGGCTTGGTCGGTTAAGCATCCGACTTCGGCTCAGGTCATGATCTCACGGTCCGTGAGTTCGAGCCCCGCGTCAGGCTCTGTGCTGACAGCTCAGAGCCGGGAGCCTGTTTCAGATTCTGTGACTCCCTCTCTCTCTCTGCCCCTCCCCTGTTCATGCTCTGTCTCTCTCTGTCTCAAAAATAAACAAACGTTTAAAAAAAATAAAAAATAAAAATGAAATTAAGTTCATAAATTTACTTGAAGATACCTTAGAGTAATCACGTAAACTTAAAAAAATTGTAAAGGGGCTTTTTAGGAAAGCCCCAAGAGGTTTCACTTGGGTTGTCTTTGCTGGTAATAAGGGCTACTTAAATGCATTCAAGGAGTGTAGTGACAAAGAACAGTGTGGAAATGTGGACACATTTCTGGTGTTCTTCACCTTAAAGTCTAGCGCTCTTGCATTTTGCGCAGCTGTGTGGAATTTGCAGCACCTCGAGCTGTTTGGACTGTGATTCCTAGGCTGGATTAGATTACAGGTAACCTCACAGGGGAGGTGTGTTTTGGATCAACTCACTTTTGAAATGTTTATGAAAGACATTCTTTGGCAGTGGGACTTGCACACAGGAGCTCAGCCGGTGTCACCTTACCTTACTGATTCTGGGGAGGCATCTCCACCTTGAGGAAAAACACTCAACAAGGAGAGCACACGGGTTCTTTTTCTCCATGACTCTAAGGAAGCAACTGTCTTCAGCAAATGGAAGATAACAAACCGCCTTCTAGTGATCCTGAGGTATTGACCCATGGTTTGGAGTGCAATGAAAATCTGCTGACCTGAGCGGGGCAACCAGGTGCCCATCTGACCTACAATCCTTTCACTGGGCCAGTCTTTTTTGGTTCCAGGAGTGCAAAAGAAACAGTTGACCACATGTAGCTCAGTCTTGGTCTTCATTTTCTCTGGTAGCCAGAAGTTTCAGCTCAAAATAGGTCACAAGTGACTAGTCCCTGAGAGACTCACAGGAAGTAGCTGCAAAGGTCGGGGGAAGTTTTTAATGACTACACAGAAGACCAGTGTGATAGGCTTTGAGGAGCTGCTCTGCTTGGCATTTGAAACAGCCGTGTGGTGGAACTCCTCGGAGACAAAATGACAGGTGTGGAGATGTGAGCCTGGGGCCCGAGTCCCATAAAAGAGACTCTGCTGTGCAAAAAACCCATGTCTGTGTAGAGGAATCAGCTTGCGGGACTCCAGGGATGATCATGCGGGATTTCCAGCATTAAGTTCAGAAACCTGAAACTGCATTCCCCAAGTGAAGAGTTGGGGTTGGGATGAACAATCTGTAAAATAATTCCAACCTGGAGATGTTGGGATCCCATGAAGGGAGATACATGTTTCTATTAACATACATTTTCATGGACCATTTGTTTCTGAAGCCTACATTTTAATGCTACTTCACTGATACAATTGTTATAGTACAAATGATGGGGTACAGTTACAATCTTTTAAAAAAAATTTTTTTTTAACATTTATTTACTATTGAGAAACAGAGAGAGACAGAGCATGAGCATGGGAAGGGCAGAGAGAAGGGGAGACACAGAATCCAAAACAGGCTCCAGGCTCTGAGCTGTCAGCATAGCGCCCGATGTGGGGCTCGAACTCATGAACTGTGAGATCATGACCTGAGCTGAAGTCGGATGCTTAACTGACTGAGCCCCCCAGGCACCCCCATACAGTTACAATCTTGACATTATTTCTGTATGATCTTATTGGCTCAGAATACAATTTCAGAACCAGCTCAAGATTGGGGACTATAGTCTCACCTCATACAAAGAGGCAGGATATCATACAGCAGGGACAGACAACTTTTTTTTTTTTTATAAAGGGCCAGAAAGTAAATACTTTGGGCTTTGTAGGTCATATAGGGTCTGTCACGACTATTCAACTCTCCTGTTGAATCACAAAAGCAGCCACAGATAATATGTAAGCGACTGAGCATGGCTGTGTTCCAATAAAACTCTGTTTATAAAAACAACTTGGGGTTCTAGAGGCTAAAAGCATGGACTCTGGAGCCAGATTCAAATCCTGCCTCTACTATTTGCTAGCTGTGTGACCTTAGAGAACTTAGCTAACTTCTCTGTGCTTTGGTCCTTTTATCTCTAATTTGATCATAGCCTACATTGTTATTTTAAAGATTAAATTAGTGTATTTGTAAAGTACTAAACAGTGTCCGGCCGATAGTAAATGCCATATAAGTGTTTGTTAGATAATTAACTATCCTGTGGAGTGGGTAGTATTATTTACATTAAAATTGAAATTCAAAGAAATAAATATGTTACTTCTAAGAAGGCTAAGTCTTGAACCCAGTTTTCCTCTCTTCAATACAATTGCTCTTTACTCAGCAGAGGTGAAATCATTATATCTAAATACAGGGAAATTCTCTGTAACAGCCTATGAGGTAGGTCTTGTCCCTAAAACCATCGTTTAAAGGGCTGTTTGTATTTTTCCTCTCTCCTCATCCACATGAGGAGTTACTGTAAGCAGCGGTGTGTTGGAGTTGGTTTGTGTTGGCTCATTAGAGCAGATTGCTAAATTTTCAGGAATTTTGTGAGCAGCTGAAACTGTTGGTAGCCTGAAATTGGCCATAGTGGGAGTATTTACACCAGGAAATTGGCAGGTGCTAGAAATCTGGACTGTTTTCCTCTTGGAGGACTGGTTTATTAACACGTGACTGGCTCTATGCCGTCAGTGAGCACTCCTCCAGCAGGGGCCCTATGTCTTAAACAGTGAGTTGGTGAATAATATTCAGTGTCATGTGACCCACTAGATTCCAGGGCACCATGGCCTGAGAAGAATTTGGGGCCCCTGGCTTTTCTTTCATGTCAGAGGCAAAAAAGATTACATACTTTGCTCAGCAACAGAAACAGGTCAGTGGTAGTTCCTGGACTCTGATTTCTAGACATCTGACTCACAGCTCTGCTCCCTGTTCCTGTTCTAACACACACACACACACACCCCTGCATGGTTCAAGCTAAATGGGGACAGAATAGCTTAGAAGGAGCTAAAGGAAGGAAAGCTTGTTAGGCAAACGTCATAATCAAAGAACTTTTAATGGCTGCTCTTTCTATGGAAGGCAGTGAGTGCTGTGGTGTTTTCCCCCCAGTCTTTCTTAAGGTAAAGTCTTTCTAATCTAAACACATGTCCTCCAACCTTTTAAGGAAGCAGCAGAGGAAATGCAAAAGGGAGTGAGAGTCAGTCAAAAGGACAATTAAACAAGTCGCTTCCTCTTGTGAAGTTGTGAAACTCATTTTTCATTTCTACAAAATGGGAATCATGGGACTCCTGGGTGGCTCAGTCTGTTAAGCATCTGACTTCAGCTCAGGTCAGGATCTCATGGAGAGTCTGAGCTCTCCATTTAACTCAGTGCTGTTAAATGCTTCAGATACTCCACCTCCCTCTCTCTGCCCCTCCCCCTCTCTCTGCCCCTCCCCTGTTCCCTGTTCTCTGTCTCAAAAATAAAAAAAATAAAATAAAAAGGAAATCATAACCATTCCATTGCTAGTCCGACATAGTGGTTGTGAAAATCAATGATAATGATTTATCCTCAGAGCTAAGCGCTTGCTCATGAGGAAGTCAGAATCTGGTGCTTAAATAGATATTCCAAAGAATTTGGATCCTAGAGGACAAATGACTATTGCTTCATTTGGTCATCTTGGGGAACAGTTGGCTCTGGAGCCAAGTTCCTGGGTTGAATCCTGGCTGTGCTGTTGTTTACTAGCTCTGGGAACCTGAATGAGTTATTTCACATCTTTTCCTATTCTGTAAGATGAGATTTTAAGCTTTCCTGAATATCATTTGTAACCATAGAGATGATAATAATACCTAATTCCTAGGATTATTCTCAAGATTAAATGAGATAATACATGTAAATTTTCCCCAGGTCCTTCGCCTATAAAAAATAGAGAAAACAGTAACTGGTACTTTCAGTATTGGCAATGTTGTGATGATCAAATAACACATGAAAATATTAGAAGTACAGAAACAAAAATATGAGTACAACATAAACAAATAGAAGATAGAGACACTAAACAGATACTTTGTTAACGTTGTAAGTGTAATGAATGAGATGCACAGAAGAGAGATTCTTAGCCCGGGATTCAAGAAGGGCGTTTGAAAGAGATGATTTTTGAGATTGTAAATTCATCCACTCATTCATTCGTTCATTCATTCATCCAACTACAAAATTTGAGTGTCTACCATATGCCAGGCTTCATCTAGTGCTGGGTATGTACTAATAAACCAAATTGACTCAGTCTGTGCCAGTAGCAGCACTAAGAGATGGCGTGAGGGGATATTTTATGTGTCTCTTCCCATAACTCCAAAAGTCCTTCCCCCATTTACAAAAATTGACAACTGACTTTTTCACTCTTAATAAAGTGCCATGCAAACACAGCCTCAGGACAAACCTTCATTTCCTCTTCCAAAAAGATTGCCACTTTTTTTTTAATGCAGTTTGTTTGTTTGTTTGTTTGTTTGTTTGTTTGTTTATAGACAGAGAGAGGTAGAGAGAGGGGGGGAGAGAGAGAATCCCAAGCAGGCTCTGTGCTGTCAGTGCAAAGACCGACACGGGGTCCAATTCCACAAACTGTGAGATCATGCTATGAGGTGATATATCAAGGGTCAGATGCTTAACTGACTGAGCCACCCAGGCACCCCAAAGATTGCCACTTTTAATCTCCTTCTAGAAAAATTCTGGAGCTGCAGCTGGTCCTCATCTGGTCTGGTGGGAGAGACAGGTGTTACATACATACATAAACTTGCAGGTAATTGTGATAATGGTTATAAAGAAAACAAATGGAGGTCATCAGAAAATAAAGGAAAGAATGGCCAGGAAAGGCCTTTCTCAGGAGCTGATGCATACGCATTTAAACCAAGAGCTGAATTTGTAAGAGTTAGCCAGGCAAGGAAAAAAGGGAAGAGGCAGAAAGAACAGGTTTTGCAAAGGCTCAGAGGCAGGAAAGAGTTTGGTGTGTTTGCAGAACTGAAAGAAGGTGCAACTATGGTTGGAATGAGGTGAGGTGGGGAAGGAGAGCTGGGGTAAAAGGAGAGTGATGGTGGAGGAGTGACAGCAAGGCAGGCCACTTCCAACACTGGACCTTGTAGGTCAAAGATACTCACATTTTATTCTCCGTGAACTGGGAGCCTCCATCAAGAGCTGTGCTCCAAGTCCCACACAGTAATACACCCTGGCTGCTATGGGAGAATGGATTGGAAAGGAGTTAAGGGTGAAAGTAGGGGAATTAGTTGGAGGCTAAGGCAGCATCCCAGGTGAGCGATGGAGGTGGCTTGGGTTTTTCTAATAGCAGTTGAAATGGAGAGATGTGGAAGGATGTGAAATGGGTTTGTTATTGGATTGGAAAAAAACGACTGCCAGGTTTCTGGAGTGAGCAGTGGGTGGGTGCCTTTTGCTAAAGTCAAGAAACCTGGGAAAAGACCTGGTTTGGGGAAGAAGGGCAAGCGTTGAGTTTTGGATAAGTGAGTTTACGAGGTAGGAGTGAGACATCATGCGAAGATGATCGGGACATATGGCCCAGGGACTCTGAAGAGAGACAGGGGTTACAGGTATGCAGATGTTAGCTACAGCCATGGTGGAGAGGTCACCCCGGGGGACTGCATGTGGGTCAGTGCTCTTATCCTTTCTGGGTGTCCCAAACACCTTTGAGAAGCTGATGAAAACTACACTTCTTGCTTTTATAATAAAAGTTTTTGCTTTGAAGTTTAAGGAATTTGTAGACCCGTGAAGCCCACCCACAATTCTTGTGAAGTTGACAGATGAAAAATTAAACAAACAAAAATTTGTGTAGAGAGACACGTGCACTCTTGAGCCTGAACGTGAGCCTGGGCCCCAGCACCACTGAAAGGTAGGATAGAGGAGACACCACCATAAGTTGAGAGGGAGTAAACAAAAGGTAGTTCCAGAAGCAAGCTATGGAAACTGGGAGAAACTTGTCTCCAGAGCAGGAGAAAAATGCTGAAGAACCAGCTTGAAAGATAAGGTCTGAGAAGTATCAGCTGGAGTAGGCAACAGTGTGACCTTTGGGAGGCTCAGGACGGGACCTACAAAGGGTGGGCTCTCTCAGGAACAGGCCCTGCCCCTCTCCAAAAGCTGGAATGAGGGAGAGACACCGGGTGCAGTGAATGTGTGGATGTTCCCTCTTGGTGATCTTGGTGGGGAGGTGATGGTGAATGCCAGAGGCAAGCAGGAAAGGGGTTTTGAGGGTGGAGGAGAAGCCAGACAGTCCTTATGGAAGGTAAAGTTAGAGCTTACTGGGAGGACTGTTGTCTATTTGGTGCTGTGATCATGGGTTGGGGCTTAAAGAAGGAGCAGGATTGAGGAGGGAGGGGCTGGGCCCTTCGTGAGCAGTTGCTGGGCCCAGAATCATCATGGGTGGAAAATCAGCAAGCCTCCCAGAACTTCTCAGGACTTGCTCCACTCTTTTTCGACTCTTCTTGGGCTTCTCTTCCTTTTCTGGCTCCGTCTTTCCCCTCAGCGTATAAACACACTCAAGCTTTTCCTAGTGACTCAGCATCTCCTCCAGTCAGTATCCAAATTCTCTCCTTGTATACCCAGAAGGTCTGTAGCAGGGAATTTCTTGATATATTCAATTACTTTTTTTCTTCCTACAGTTTTCCCTTGCCCTGCCGTGTGTGGCCTTGCTCTGGGGATTTTGGCTGCTTCTTGAAGTCTGGGGGGGCTCTTTGGGGGTCTTTCAAAAGCCTTAATGCGTTCACAGGTTCATGCTGGATGCCTTGGAGGTACACTCGCAGCCAGAAGCCTGGGGAACCTCTGCAGCATTTTCAGTGAAAGCGCATTTCAGATAGTTCACTCTGGAGGCTGAGTGGAGGACAAGTTTGTCTGAAGGAGGCTGCTACAAAGGATGGCTGGAGCCTGTAGGAGGTAGGGGTTCAGGCTTATTAAGGAGGTGAAATAGATAAGGTTACTGGATAACTGGGTTACTGGATAAGGCAAAGGGCTGAATCAAGAATGACTCATGCCCAACTTTCTAATTCTGATGGCAGTAGGTGGTGGTGTGGACAGCTGAGGGAGGGGCTGAGATGGAGCTAGTGGGATGGGCTCACTCCCTGCTGTGCTGACTTTGGGGTGCCTGTGTGATGGGCTGCCAGGCAGGCAGCTGGATATTTGGGTCTAGTTTTTGTGAAAGAGGTCTGGGCTGGAGATGGCTGATTGGGCAGTTGAAACGGTGAGGATGGAGGTAGTCCCCAGAAGAGTGGAGTGACAGGAGCTTATGGGGAGGCTCTCATTTAAGGTGCAGAGTCACAATTGGTGTCACCGAAGGATGTCATCAGAGGAGGCAGGGGCCTCATTTACTGAGAATGTGAGAATTAGGGGAGGGCACGCCCTTGGAACCCGAGGGAGCATTGAGATTCCAGAAGGTGAGAGTCATCTTGAGGTGTCAAACGTAGCAGAAAGATCCAGAGAGTTAGGCCTGAGGAGTACCTGCCCGCTTTGGGAAAAGGAAGATCAGAGGTTACTCTTGCCTGGGCAGGGTTAGGGAAGGGAGTGTGTGTGGGGAGAAAAAGTAGACTGCCACGCGTTGAGAAATGAGGAAGTGGAGAGGGGCAGGGGGAGGGACCGCGACGACACTGATTAAGAGGCCAGCAGGAGAGGCAGAGAAGCACTTAGAAGCTACCTGCTGGAGAGGGCACTTTGGAGCGGAGTGCTGGCACCACGGTTTTGTTTTTAGACTTGAGAGACCCGAACTTTTTAAAGGCGGAGGGGAAACAGCCTGGAGCCAAGGAGCCGTGAGAGGTGAAGGAGGAGGCTTTAAGGGCTCAATCCCACCTAGCGAGCTTCTTACAGTTTGCCAACTTCCACACCTCTTATCTCCTGTAATCATTTGAATAGTGTGAGGTTTGAAACACACACACACACACACACACACCGGCGAGACTGCGCCCAGGGGTTGTGAAGAGAGATGTGGACTCACTAGGTCCAGGGCGCTCTACACCACGTGAGGAAATTCGTGGAACCTGTCCAGCACCACCCAATTTAGGGGGCCAGGAGTAGCGTGTTCCTGGCTCCCAGGGAGGTGACATCTGCGCCGTAAACTCGGGGGCAGTGTGCTGTCTCAGATGATGTGTCACCATATGTCGCGGAGGGAGCCGGGTAGTAAGTAGCCCCTGAGAAGTGTCACCATGTGCTTCGAACCAGAGGCTGAATGCTTCCTGCGACGTATCCCGAAAGTGCGGTGGACCAGGGGTAGGGCGTGTGCCATCCCTTCCCTTTCTCGCGTTTAGGCACCTAAGAGTTGTTAGCCGCAGGGCGTAGTAACAATAGTGATGGCCCAGCTTCCCCGGCGCGGGCGCGGTAGGCTGGGGGCCGAGAGACTGCTGGAGCCCCAGGCAGCAGGTGGCGGGGCGCGCTCCCGGCGCGCGTCGCCGGAGGGACGCCGCGAAAACCAAACGCGCGATTTGTATATCCGGCCGGGGCCCTGCGCCGAGATAAAGCTTCTGCGGAGGGAAGTATTTAATTCGCTTCCAGCACCATCGGAAGAAACTCCTTCACGCCGGAGGCTGTGGGGTGGGCGCGTGGGAGCTTTCTCTTGGGTACGCTCCCCAGTCCACCGCCCGAAGCCGGGTGCGCCGAGCCGGTTGTCAAAGGCGAATTACAGTATTTTGTTTGTTTTTCGATGGGGAGGTGTTGCTGTTAAGGAATGAAAGAGGCCTGGATTAGAGCTAGGATCTGGCTTCCTCTGCATTCTAGCACAAGTTTCCTGCTCGACCTTGACTCTGGCCAAGTCTATTCCAGGCCCCTCACTGGTCCTCAGTTTCCCTGTTCATTAAATGGGAATTTGGACTATGATCTTGTTTTTGCACAGCCAGGGTGGCAAATTCCATCTCCTCCAGGCCAAAAAAACGCCGTCCTCTATGGGTAGCCTCCTCTCCCCTACACCCAGCTCTTTGGAAGGGTCCTCTTCTCCCCTTCTTTTCTTCGCCCGCCAAGGGGGCTGAAGGGGAGGTGGGCGGGGACTGCCCCATCGGCCCGCCCGCCTCCGCTGGCCCCGCCCCCTTACGTCCCCTCTGCGCCCCTCCGCCCTCGGCGCGGGGATGAGGCAATCACGTGACCTCACATCCGGCGCGGGAGTCCCGAGCTCGCAGCGCGCGTTCCCCCGCCCGCCTGCCCGCCTGCCCGCCTGCCCGCCGGCTCTCCCCGCAGCGTGATCCCGGCGCCACGGCGGAGGGGAGGGGGGGTCCGCGACGTCGCTGGCGGCGGGAGGCCGTTTCGGAGTGCAGACCGCCCCCCTCCCCTGCCAGCCTCCCCCGCCGCCCTCCCTTGTTCTCGCTCTGCCCCGGCAGCACGCCGCCGCCGCGGGCGCCGAGGAGGAGAGCGCGGACGCCCCTGTGCCCGGCGCGGCCCGGGCCTGCCCGCGGCGCCTCCCTCCCCTCACCCCGAGCCGCAGCGCGCGGCGGCGGCGGCGCCTCGAGCCCGAGCGACCCGCGGCCGCCGGCGCCGGCCGAGGGCGATGGGGCTGGGCTGAGGCGAGGCGGCGGCGGCGACAGCGGCGGGCCCGGGCCCCGGCTCCCCGCGGTCCCTCGGCTGCTTCGGCCGGGAGGCCGGCGAGGAGACGGCGCAGCGGCGGCGGGTGAGTGGTCGGGCTTTCCCGGGACGCAGGCTAGGGGTGTGGGTGGTGGTGATGGCGAGGGGTTGAGGGAGGTGAAAGGTGTTGTCGGGGGTGGCGGGTACAAGGAGGGCTTCTGGTCGGCTCCTCGGGCCGGAATCCGGCATCCCTTCCCGGGGGAGGTGAGTGGGGTGGGGAGCGGAGCGCTAAGACCGCGGAATGTGTGTCTGGGACAGGTGAGGCGAGGAGGAGACACCCACGTTGTGGGTGTGAAGGCCTGGGTTGGACACGCTGCCTGCGGGGCCGGCGAGTGTGTGCTGGGACTTGGGAGAGGGATGGTGGTCCAGCCCTTTTCGAAAGTCCCGGAGATGGTGTGGTCGAAGGGCCGGGCGCTTCATGTGTTTCTGCGGGTGCTGCCCGAAGGGATCTTGAGTTCGTCCTTAGCCTCCAAGTAGTGGGAGCTTCTTGCCAGTCACCGCATTTTACGGGTAACTCAGTGAGGCCCAGAGAGGAAAAGTGACTTCTGAATTGCTCAAGGCTTCTCACTTTGACTCTGTAAGCGAGCCGCAGAAAAAGCCAGGGTCCTCTCGTCCAGTACTTGTGCGGCCGCGCTCTCTACGGCCTTAACATCTCCCCCATTACCTTCGCATAGTTAGGCTTGGTAGGTGTTATGACCTCTTTTGAGGGGGTTGTGGCGGAGGGAATGGATTGAAGATTGACAGGTCCGTGCGGGGCTTCCCAGTTGGGAAAGCTTTTGTGACAGGTGTTTATCATTTCCTCTTCCCATAGATCTGACAGGAACATCCTTGGATCTTGGTGTCTGGACATAGGAGGTATGAATCACTCACGTAATTAACTCCTTTTAATCGTCAGTGTCTTAGAGCTATATTTAGTGGTTATATTAGTGCAAAATGAATGGGTATGGAGTTGTAAACCTAGAAACAGAATCCTGTGTTGCCTACGTATGATTCTGAACTGAATAAGTAGAACATTTGTGTACATGATGACTATTTTAGATCTATGAGTCAGGAAGTTAGACTTTTGTAAAAATCCAAGAAATGCAGGAAAGTTAAAGATTATTGCAAAATGAATACTGTCTTTTAAAGGCTTTGTTGCTAAAGTGAACGTGTTCTGATTCATTGTCTTTTAAAGAGTGATTTCATAGTTAAAAGTGTTTTACCTTTGGTTACAACTCAGCCTCTTTACCAAGGCACATATATTAATTTTGTTTCACTGGAATATATGGGGCAGTCTTTTCTCAGGAGGATTGTTACTTTGCGGAATAGGCTACAGTTGCCAAAATAAATGCATGTGGGCATCCCATTCTGGTTTAGCAATCCTTTTTTTTTTTTTTTTTTTTTAAAGCAGATCAGTTACTGGAAGTTTCAGATAGTAAGCCTATTATTAATAATTGTTGTTATGGAAGTTTACTTTTGCTACTCTCCTTGCCTTTGCATCATCCACTGTTAGATCAGGTGAGAGTGAGACAGTTGAGATTTTTGAATGTAGTTAGAACAGCAAAGCTAGTGTTTGCACAAGGCATTGGGTAGGAAAAGTGATGGCACTGGTTGTTTCAATTTATAAGCAGTAGAGTTATAAATGAAAGTATTGAGTAGCAGTTTATTTTGAAAATACAGTTGACAGGCTTTGATTTGATGCAGTGTTCAAATTATGTAGTAGGAGGGCTGATTTCTTTGTCTAGGTCAACCAGGATGCTTTATTTGGGGTATGCCAGGTAATTAAAATTTTAATTTGTAGCTGATTTGAGATAAATAGGATAAACTACATAGATAGGAAAAATAGTTTTATAGTAATTAGAACAAAGCTCTGTAAGCCTGAATGTCTAAACATTATCTTCTGATGAGTTTCTACCTGGTTTTGCTTATTACATGTTAGAGCTAAAATACTTGTGTTGGTTTAGTTAACCTTTAATAGTTCTCTCATTTAGGTAGTATCAGTTTCCTGCCTATGTTATAGTTCGAATATGGATTCTTAGATGGATAATAACTGTGTGTTGGCAGCTACAACATATTGTAGAGAAAGCATGGACATGGGAAATCATACTGGAGTTTGATTTTTGACTTTTCATAACTAGTTGTTTGACCAGTGCTGATAGTTACTGAGTAAGCTCATTGTATGGTAAACTTTGAATTTAACACTTCACATGAATTAATGCATTTAAACCCTGTCTTACAGATGAGGAAACTTGAGATTCAGAGATGTTAAGTTGCTTAGAGTCAGGTACAGCTAGTATGGTGAACCTGGAAATAGAAACTGCTTGTTACATACAGTAACAGAGTTAGGGTTCTGGCTGTCTTCAAAGTCCTTTGTATTCTAAGTTGCTTAACTTCCTGATCTTCATCATCATCATCATCTTCTACTTCTTTTTTTTTTTAATTAAAAATGAATACTCATACTTACCTTAACAGGTTTTGAGGATTAACTGAGCACTTGTATTCTCCATTTCCCTCTTGGCATTTCATATACTAAATCAGGTTATGCTTCTGTAACATGGTTTTGTAACCACTTGTGAATATAACGTTTTAAAATGTGAGCATACCTTATTCCCAAGATTAATAGTTGTCCTAGGAGATGGGCTACGATCAGTGATCTGGGGGCATCCTGTGAAACTGTCTTTGTTCTGTATTTTTTCCCAATGGTCTGGGTGATGGTGGAAGTAACTTTATACTTGTGAATGACAGCAAAATGGTTGTAGTTGCTAAAAAACAATTTTAAAAGGCTCTTGATTACGTGCTTTATCTCATGCTGGATTCTGTTCACTGGTAAACTTGATAACCTAAACTATAAGTAGTAAGTGGAAGACTTTGTGAATGGAACCTAAATTGAATAGCAGTTAGCAGCTTATCACTTGTTGAAGACCCGTACTCTTTTTTTTTTTTAATTTTTTTTTTTCAACGTTTATTTATTTTTGGGACAGAGAGAGACAGAGCATGAACGGGGGAGGGACAGAGAGAGAGGGAGACACAGAATCTGAAACAGGCTCCAGGCTCTGAGCCATCAGCCCAGAGCCTGACGCGGGGCTCGAACTCACGGACCGTGAGATCGTGACCTGGCTGAAGTCGGACGCTTAACCGACTGCGCCACCCAGGCGCCCCAAGAAGACCCGTACTCTTAAACCAATTCACAGTGTTATGTTAGAAGAAGATAATCCAGTGCCTGACATGTACCTGATACATCACCAGAAAGTTTGTTCCAGTGATGGGATGCATTCTGAATGTACTGTAGAGCTCATCTAATTAAATCTGCATCCAAGAGATAGCTGATGGGATTTGATCTTTGGTTTTGGAACATAGTTTGTGTGAAATGAAGCTAACTGGCTTATGGAGAGAATAAATCTGTAGTCACCAAAACCATGTTCTAATTAACCCATCTCACTAGTCCAGGAAACATGCAAGAAACAAGGAAATAATTGTTAGAGTCTTACTTAAATTTTGTTGACTTCATATTTTAAGAGTAGAGAAATAAGAGAAGATCAGAATTAGAACACATCTTTTAAGATTTATTTAAAAAAGTAACAGGTTCTGGGCTTATTGAATGTGGAGAAAAGTAGGTGGTATCTGTAGGGTAGAATGTCCTGAACTTAATGGTAGCTAATGATTATATAAGTTATGAGTTAAAAACATTTGTGTTAGTAAGATTAAAAATAGAGAGGTGATGTGAAATGTCATGAATAAATGGTAATAAAAAACGAGCACTTTGTAATCACGAGTTAAAAGATGTTATGGAATTAGTAAGGAGGGAGAAGAACGCAGTGAAGGAAAGGGAGAGCTGTTCAAGGAAACTTGAGGGTGCGGATTGCTGAGTTTCCATAGAACAGTTCTCCAGAGAGAAATGTCCCAATACCGGATCTGGTAACATCTTAGACCCAAAAGGCTCATAATGGGGCCTTTGTTAGGTCTGAGTGGTAAAATATTAACTCAGGTAGCAAACTTTAAGACTGCCAAATTAAAGGAGTTATGTACCACGAGGCATCTCTCCCAGGAGAGAGGCCATATAGACTTGAAAACAGAGCTCCACAGAAGCAGGTTTCTTTGAAGGTACATCTTTTACCTCTTCCTGTCACCAAAGGCCACTAATGCTGGTATGAACTGAGAATGCAGGAAGAAGTACCCTGTGTTTAAAGTTGATTTGTGTGTGTGGGATGCGATGAATTAAGTGAGTTGTAATCAATCTCTTTTTTAAAACATTGTTTTAATGTTTATTTATTTTGAGAGAGAGACAGACAGTGTGAGCAGGGGAGGGGCAGAGAGAGAGGGAGACACAGAATCCAAAGCAGCCTCCAGGCTCTGAGCTGTGAGCACAGATCCTGATGCGGGGCTCAAACTCATGAGCTGTGAGATCATGACCTGAGCTGAAGTCGGACACTTAACTGACTGAGCCACCCAGGCGCCCCTGAGTTGTAATCAATCTCTGAATGGAAATTTCTCTCTCTTTTGTTGACTCTTTCACTTACTCCCTATGATCTGTTGACACCCAGATTCTAGTTAGGTAAGAAATTGAATTTCTGGGAAGAGTGAGTTTAACTACGCAAAGTAGAATTTCCTGATTATATGATGTGGAATTTGCTGATGTATGTAGTCTTTTTCTCAGCTTTATTTATTTATTTTTTATTAAAAAAAATTTTTTTTAAGTTTATTATTGAGAGACAGAGCATGAGCATGGGAGGGACAGAGAGAGGGGGAGACACAGAATCTGAAGCAGGCTCCATGTTCTAAGCTGTCAACACAGAGCCCGACGCGGGGCTGAAACTCTCAAACCATGAGATCATGACCTGAGCCAAAGTGGGATGCCTAACTGACTGAGCCATCCAGGCGCCCCATTCTCGGGAATTTTAAATAAAAATACTTGGGTGCACCAGTTGGTGGAGCATGTGACTCTTGATCTTGGGGTTGTAAGTTCAAGCCTTGCCTTGGGTATACAGATTACTTAACAAAATCTTAAAAAAAAAAAAATTGTACCTCTTGTTGGGTGGTGGTATAAGACAGTTCTACCTCTGATAGCAAGCTAGATTAATTGATTATTTTATTTAGTTTTTTCTGTTTTCTTCATAAGGCATTTGTGAGTTGGACAATGAAATAATGAAGTGTGAGATTGGAAAACATTAATGCTGAATGGTCACAGATAGGTCAAAGACTAGTCCCTTCTTTTTATAGAAAAGGAAACGTGTCTGGAGAGTAAGTGATAGCATCCTAGTAAAGGATCTGGGCTTAGACGGTTTCTTTAGGTAGGGTATTCTTTCCACTCTTTCCTTTGTTCTAGTTACCGGCCCATCTCAAAACTCGATGTGCATTTTTTCTTTTTTCTATTGAGAACCAACGTTAAGGATTGCTTTTGATTACTTGACAGGCTTTTATTTTATTTTTATTTTATTTTAAAATAAGTCATGGAGTAGTTACTACATGTCTAGTGTGCCTTCTTCTAACAGCATCCTTGTTGCTCTGCTTTTTCCCATTTGTGAAAAAGGATGAATAATGCATAGTTATTAACTTACTTTGATACACAAGACCAATGTTTTGGTTCCCAATTCTTTCTGATCTAAAGGGCTGAGTAAAATGAAATCACCTTTTATGTGGGGGCTTTGGGCCTAAATTCTCATTTAAGGTAAAAATCCAATATAGTCAAAATTACCCTCGAAAAACTCCTTTAGGAAGGAATCAGTTTGAAAACTGATTGTTGACTGACATACCGTTTTTCACTTCCAACAGCCAGTTATTTCTCCAGCTTTTAGGTTATTTTTTTTGTGTGAGCTGGGTCATAATTGGTTATGTGAGATACCTTTGACAGGTGAATGGGACTTTAGATTGGCTGAGAAACAGCAAATTTATAGTCTCCATTGCATGCTCACTCTGGGACAAGGATGTAAAGGCAGGCATCCTGCCACCATTATTTAAAGTTATTTTTTCTCTTGTTTTTCTTTTTTTCCTATAGCACAGATAGTTGAATGAGTGTAATTAAAGGCATATATGATGTGAGTCCACAATGTAAATAATGGAGAAAGAAATTAGATATTTATGAAAATCTGTTCTCTCTCCACGGTTATATTGGGTGTTTTATAGCACACAAAGAACCTAGCATAATTAAAAGGCTCAATAATAACGTTGGAAATATTAGGGGACCATTTGTACTTTGTATAACTCTGGGTTGATATTCAGCTATATTCAGTGTTAGATAATGTCTTCCTTAACTACTAGTAAAATCTGCATTATTTTAAAAGAACTGTAGATGCACCTGGCTGGCTCAGTTGGTAGAGCGTGGAACTCTTGATCTTGGGATTATGAGTTTGAGCCCCATGTTGGATGCAGAGTTAACTTAAAAATAAACAAACAAACAAGGTAAGTTGTTAATGTTTTCCTTGAAATTTAAAGTATCTGAACCTAAACATTACTCTTGGGATAGCACAGTAAGAAAATACCGGTCTGATGGCTAAAGATGCCTTGGGAGAGGGTGTTATACATACGTATAGGGGTTAAAATGTGGGCACCAGAGCCACGTACAAGTGACTTTAAATTCCAGCCTCATCACTGATTAGCTCTGTGGTTGGGTTCAAGTCACTTAACCTTTTTTAGTTTCTTCATTTGACAAGTGGAGGTAATAAAAGCTACTGGAGAGAATTGTGAGGATAAGAGCCTCAGTAAATGGTAACACACTATTATTTGTTTAATGTAGTTATGGTTTAATAACATTTAGCATATTTGAAACAAATGTGTGTGTGTGTGAGAGAGAGAGGGAGGGAGGGAGGGAGAAAAGTGAAGAGAAGAGAACGTAGAGGGGGGATTGAGGATTGCTGCCTTTAGTATTTTAACTGGAGCAGCAGGCAATAATGACATAGTTTTGTATTCAGGCTTTTCATAGTAAAATACCATGATTTTGCATCTTTGGGAACAACATCCTAAAAAGCTCAAGCTGTTAATCTCATGTATCGCTAATGTACATTTTATGTATATTTTTATCTTTCCCTTTCTTTGGGTGTGTTTGCAGTCATTTCCCCCTATCCTCTGTGTTACTGTTACCCATTGTCTGTCCCTGGCCATGTTATAAAATTTAAAAATATGTTTAATTAGGCTTATTTAGTGGAATTTTATGTGATTTATTTTCATTTAGAAATACTGATTAGTGAAATGTGTCTACATCTTTAAAAGGAAGGTTTGAAATTTTATTTTCTTTCTGTGGCCTTTGGATTGATTTCTTTAAATGTGGGTCACTGGTTCTTCAAAGACCAAAGATTTTTCATTCATCTCTAGATTATGCCTTAACTTTTTTTTTTTCTTTTTAATGTTTACGTATTTTGAGAGAGGGCAGAAGCAGGGGAGGGGCAGAAAAAGAGGGAGACTGGCTCTGAAGCAGGCTCTGTGCTGACTGCAGGGAGCCTGATGAGGGTCTCGAACTCATGAACCAAACTGCGAGATCATATGTAACCTGAGCCAAAGAGGTGCCATCAAGTTGAGGTGAGCCATCAAGGTGCCCTAATTATGCTGTAACTTCTTAAGCCATCAGTTTTCTAAGCTCATTTATAATTTATTTTGTCCATGATTTCCTAAAGTTTCTCTTAAAAAAAAATTTTTTTTTGCCTTACTGTTTTTCCATGCATAAAAGATAGAATCCTTATTTACATGCCAATTATAATAATGTGTTTCAGTTTACTAAATAAAATGTAAAGTCCTACAGGCAAGTAGCCTAATTTTGTCTGGAGCAATTAATTATTTGAACGACTAGACTAACCTAACAAGTTCTCAGTTAAAGTCGATTTTTACTTCAGGGATCCTTTTGATAGGAAAATATGCTTTTTATAGTGATTACTACTGCCTTAGAGTTCATTGATGGATAATTTTGAGCTAACCCATGCTTGTTTTCTGTTCAGTTTTTGGTGAGAAGAACAGGATAAACTGCTTAGTTAGGTTCAAAAGCATCTTAATGTGTTTTTCTCTTGAATCCTTTCTTATCTCTGATGCAGCCCATAGTGAATGACCCTTCCTCATGTTGCCTTAAAAGTATTGTGGCAATTACCAATTACTGTAGCACCTACGTGTTGTGATTTTTATAGGCAGGAAGGAAGGAAGGAAGCTTGGTTAGGGCCTTTTGGTTATGCTCTTAGGATTGTGTTGGCACATCTGATTATTCAGTGTGTTTTAGTCCTGTGTGTGCCAAGCACAGGGCTAGGTGCTGGATATATGTTGATGAATGAGTTCTGCCATCTTAGAGGTGAACAGTCTAGCAAGTGAACACAGTGCTGATGTGCGGTACAAGCCCAGAAGACACCATTCACATTGTATTGGGAATGGGGCCCTGTGTCATGGCCTTTGGTCTCTTTCTATAGAAAAAAGTTCAGAATCTCCATCACCTGCAAGTTAATCCATATCTGTATCATATCAGACAAGGCCCTTCATCATAGAGACCACCCTGTGCCCCAGTCAGTTTAGGTAACTTGTATTCCTGACATTTTCTAGGATTTCTCACCTTAGTACTTCTTCTTTTTTTTTTTTTTAAGTTTTTATTTTAATTCCAGTTACGTAACATACAGTGTTATGTCAGTTTTGGGTGTACAGTGTAGTGACTCAGCACTTCCATACGCCTCCTAGTGCTCCTCATGGCAAGCGATCACCTGTTGAACCCATCCCCAGCTGCCTCCTCTCACCTCAGTACTTCTGCATGTGGTGATTTCTCTGCTTGGATTCCATCCCTCTGTTATTTTCCCTCTTTTTACTGCCTGTTTGCTTGAGGAACTTCACACCGTTTAGGTCTTATATCAAGGGATAGTTCTCTGAAGTCTTTTCTGTCCTTTGCCCTCCTCTCCCTGTTCCTCATGCTCCCACGATACCTACTTTATAGCAGCACATAACCATTTTGTTTGATACGTGTTTGCTTATCGTCTAGTTTACTAGACTTGGCTCCTTGAGGTTAGGAGTTTAATCTTTGTAATCTCCAGCATTTAGCACAGTACTTGGCACATGTGGGCAGTGACATCCTAAAACATGACTTTTTATGAAATCAGAAGTGGTGATAAGCCATAATGATTTGTGCTGGAATGTTACTTTAATATTTAGAGATTTATCCTGAAATGTTAGGATACTTGGGCAACATTGATTTTTTTCAATTAATGTGCCTTTTCCTAAATCAAGCAATGGTCTAGGGTAGATTTCAAGATACTACTGGCTAGGATAAAGACACTGTTTTAAGTTCTTTGGAGAACATGTTGGTGAGCCTTTCTGTCTAGAATAATGAAAAATTGACCATAAGTGGTCTCTAAGACAAGCAAAGCTTTTCTTTTTTTAAAATTTATTATTATTTTTAAGTTAAATCCAAGTTAGTTAACATAGAGTGTAATAATGATTTTAGAAGTAGAATTTAATGATTCATCACTTAGATATAGCACCCATTGCTCATCCCAACAAGTGCCCTCCTTAAGGTCCCTTGCCCATTTAGCCCATCCCGCCCCCCAGCACCCCTACAGCAGCCCTCAGTTTGTTCTCTGTATTTAAGAGTCTCATGGTTTCTGTCTCTCTGTTTTTATATTTTTGTTTCTCTTCCCTTATGTTCATCTGTTTTATATCTTAAATTCCACATGTGAGTGAAATTATATTTCTCTTTCTCTGGCTGACTTATTTCGCTAAGCATAATATACTCTAGTTCCATCCATGCTGTTGCAGCTGGCAAGATTTCATTCTTTTTGATTGCTGAGTAATATTCCACAAACAAAGCTTTTCGATCGAAGAATGGGTGACCCATAGGATTGCAGTAGCACTCTGTTTCTGCCGGTAGCACCCATGGCTGCTACCGTGGGAGTGGATGTGGTGACGAAATGAGAACACTTGTGGGAAGCCCAGTCAGGAATACTCTTAGACTTTTGCGTGGGCCAGCTTCTGAATGCTAGAACTACAATGCCCATTCCCTCTCTCTTCTACTTTTTTTTTTTTTAAGTTTTGTTAGAGATTTATCTTAGATTTTCAGCTTTGAGAAGCTATAACTAATTTACATATTAACTTCTGAACAGAATGTTGATGAAGAGGAAGTTGTTGATACTGAAGAACACGGTGCTGTGGGTGGAAGGTGTATAGGGTTACATGAAGTCGGTAAGGGGCCTGGGAGAGGTTATTGGGAGAGTTGGAAAAGGACATTGGGATGAGTATAGGAGCATGCCAAAGACAAAATTTACTTGGTTGTGAAATTTTACCCTTTCTTCACACCCCTTGTCTTGCCCTGTCCCATTCATTCACCTATATTGCTTAGTGCTGGCCTCATTCTCAACCTTTAAGTTTTTAGTCTGTACGTCCAATGTTGTGGGACAAATGTTCTGACACATACAGAGGGACAAAGATGGGAGATGTCCTCTGCTGGAAGGTAAAGGGACACTCAAAGTATGGTGGAGAACATACTTGACCAGGGTCTGGAAAAACTTGTAGGAGTTCTTTAGCCAAACTGTTAGGAAAGGGCATGCTTGGCAGAAGGAACAATGTATGTAAAGGAATGGAGGCAGGAAACGGGCCCTTTGAGGGATTAAAATGTGTTCTATATAGATGGAAAGTAAGGTTTGTAAGAGGTGAATGATAACCTTTGGTGAAAGAAAGGCAGGTGGTGTTGATGGCTAGGCAGGGCCAGATTCTGAAGGATATTAACATGTTTTCCATTTAGTTGTGACTTTGTCCTTGGAGCCCAATTGGCTCTCTCCTCTACTTTACTTCCCCATGGTAGGGAAACACATAGTATTGTGCATTGTAAGACTTTTCAATTTTTTGCTAGTGAGAGGACTACTCAACTTTCTTAATCCAGTATATTTCTTCAAATGATACAAGCGGAGGATGCCTTTTTTTTTTTTTTTTTTTTTTTTTTTTTTTAAAGTAGGCTCCATGCTCAGGGCAGAGCCCAGTGTGGGGCTTGAACTCATGACCCTGAGATGAAGACCTGAGATGATATCAAGAGTCAAACGCAAAACCAGCTAAACCACCCAGATACCACAGGGATACCTCTTTTTTTTTTTTTTTTTTTCTTCTATAATTTATTTTTTATAATTTACATTCAAGTTAGCACATGGTGCAATAGTGATTTCAGGAGTAGATTCCTTAAGCCCCTTACCCATTTATCCCATCCCCCCTCCCACAACCCCTCCAGCAACCCTTTATTCGTTCTTTATATTTAAGAGTCTCTTATGTTTTGTCCCCCTCCCTGTTTTTATATTATATTTGCTTCCCTTCTCTTCTGTTCATCTGTTCTGTATCTTAAAGTCCTCATATGAGTAAAGTCATATGATATTTGTCTTTCTCTAATTTCATTTAGCATAATACCTTCTAGTTCCATCCACGTAGTTGCAGATGGCAACATTTCATCCTTTTTGATTGCCGAGTAATACTCCAGTGTGTGTGTGTGTGTGTGTGTGTGTGTGTGTGTGTGTGTGTTGTGTACACACACACACACACCACATCTTGTTTATCCATTCATCCATCAATGGACATTTGGGCTCTTTCCATACTTTGGCTATTGTTGATAGTGCTGCTATAAACCTTGGGGTGCATGTGTCCCTTCAAAACAGCATACTTGTATCCCTTGGATAAATAAATACCTAGTAGTGCAATTGCTGGGTCGTAGGGTAGTTCTATTTTTATTGTTTTGAGGAACCTTCATACTGTTTTCCAGAGTGGCTGCACCAGTTTGCATTCCCAGGGGATGTCTCTTTAAATATTTTATTTTGGAGGGACTCTAACCAGTTTGGGAAATGCTTCTGCAGACCATGGGAAGCTATTGAAATTTTAAGCAGAAAGAAATAATCATGTCTGGTTTGTATATTGTTAAGAATGAGGAAGACCAGAGAGGGCATCAGGACCTGAGTTGAGGCAATGTCGATGGAGATAGGGCATGGTGAGGTGGATGTGAGAAAGGTAGAAATGGTAAGACTTAGTGCCTAGTTGGATACAGGTATGGAATAGGAAGGAGTCTAGGATGACTTCCAAAATCCTGGCATGGAGCTTTATGCAAATCATATTCATTTTTTTCTTTTTATTTAAAATTTTTTTTAACGTTTATTTATTTTTGAGACAGAGAGAGACAGAGCATGAACGGGGGGAGGGGCAGAGAGAGAGGGAGACACAGAATCGGAAGCAGGCTCCAGGCTCTGAGCCATCAGCCCAGAGCCTGACGCGGGGCTCAAACTCACAGACCGCGAGATCGTGACCTGAGCCGAAGTCTGACGCTTAACCGACTGAGCCACCCAGGCGCCCTGCAAATCATATTCATTTAAGGAGTAGAAAGATAGAATAAAGTTACTGAATTTTAGCTGTATGTAAACATGTATGGTTGATGTTTAAATCTGTGGATCTGGAGCTTGAGAGAGATTAGTGCTGAAAATACTGATTGGCAGCTCTTGGTAGTTTTCACCATAGATGGATCAGTGTTGCCACCCTTGGTCCTTGGGTTATTATAAAGAGAGAAGGCCGGAGAATATTAATTAAGAAGTGGGTAGAGGAAGTGGGGCCTCGGGGAATATTAATAATTAAGAAGTGAGCAGAGGAAGTAGAAACTTGGTAACCCGGCTACCTGCCCCATGACCCAGGCTAGTGTAATATGAAGTATAATTTAGAATTGTGGGAAGTAAAAGGTGTTGGCCATCTTGGGAACCTGGTCAGTATTTACCTTATGAAAGAGTGTATTTCAGGTACATTTGGCTTTGAAATGAATTTTTGGAAACCAGACCCTTGAAAGATGATACTGTCTGCATGTTAATTCCTTAATTTGTTGGTAAGGTTTTTTGACAGAAGTCACCCCATGCTTGACTTTGTGGGAAAATAAAAAATGCTGATTTTGGTTAAGTGAAGTTTATTTTTTTCCTGTTTTTAAAAGACGATATTGACTGAAAACTGGTCAGTAAAGTAGATAAGGCCTGTAAAAGTGTTTTGTAAACTAAAAATCCCTGTACAGATGTCAGTTACTACTGTTATGGTTGGCATAGTGCCCAAATGCATTGGTCTTTTTCTTTTTTTTTTTTAATCCTGAATAGTGGATTACAAAATGACCATAGGAAATGAGAAATTTCAGATTTCTATGATGGTTGTACCATGAGTAAGACCATTATTCTCTTCAACAGCAATTTAAAGTGTTTTTGGAATACTTGTTGAGTGCAGATGTTAAGGGCTTTGCACTTCCTTTCAATGCTGAGTCAACATGGGCAGGTTTCAAGTTGGGGAAAAGGAGTGAAGTGGAAGAAGACAAATTCACATTATTTTAAAAAGATGATCCAAGTACTTACCAATTATAATTGCAAATTAGCAGGATTGTACTTTTTGTACAGAATAGTTTCCTAGTGACTTTATGCTTCTTTTGTGGTCAGGTCTTCATAACGTCTGGAAAAATGAAATGTGAACTGTAGTGTTGCACAGATGATGAGTGAAACTAATTTTGCTTTCTTGCCAACATAATACAATAATCTCGAAGTGAACAACGCTGAGTTAATAAAGAAAAATTATTTTGGAGTTTGCTGTTAATAAGAAAAATGAACATCTCTGGGGTCTGTGTAACTCCTTAACATACTCCTTACAGACTTAGAATGTAATTTCCTGGAACTTTTTCTTCCCTCTGTTTTTCACTTTTTGACTATTCCCTACCCACCCTTGCCTCTTTTCCTCCCAGTTCTTCCTCTCCACTCTGCTCTGTTTAGGTACCTGTCTGTGCACACTATTACTTTTTGTTTCATTGTGCGGGTACAATGTAATTGTTTTGAATAGGTTCAGTCAACAGTTTAAACTCAGTGCTGTACTACCAACAATGTACTTTTGCTCAGCTGAAAGGACATAGTACTATGGAAAGTTGAGACCCACTTCAAGTAGTACATGCAGTGACCACTGCGTAATGATGGTTACCTGCCAATAGCAACTATAAGGTTTTATCTAAGCTACATGTTGGCTTCTGTGCAAAAATGTAGATAATATGAGTCTTAGAATTAAGGAATGTTTAAATTTTATTTTATTATTACTATTTTTAAGGTAAGCTCTACACCCAGTGTGGGACTTGAACTTATGACCCCAAGATCGAGAACCACATGCTCTACTGACTGAGTCAGCCAGGTGCCCCTCAGTGTTTAGATTTTAAAGAATGAATGTTTAAATTTTAAGTTCACATTGCTGATTGAAATGTCATGCAAGTTTTTAGGGATTTGGATCAATAGCATTACATTTTAGAAGAAATAATCACTAATTTGCATTAAAATGGAAGAAACATTCATATATTACTTAACTAAAGACCTTATCTTACCTCTGAATTTAAAAATGTAACTTTTAGTTTGGGCAGTTAGGCTCACTTAGTGTGTACAAACTGTAATTGGAACTCTAGATTTGTCAATTTGTATTGTATTAAATACCAAACAAGTTCTTTAGTGCTTGTTTTAGAATACTTGTTTCAGTTAGGTTTTTCTGCTTGTAAGTACCCCTAAAGCACAAAACTCATATACTCTATTTCCTGAGTTTGAAGAAACTGTTAATGGTAACATGTATGTATATGTACTTGTACATGTGACATGGATTTCTAATTGAGATTGGTGGATCCAAGTGTGGGAATATTAAATTCTGATGTACTCTTGGTTTTCCAAAACAGTAGTACAGATTCACTCTTAACAGCAGTCCATAGGGTGCTCCTTGTTTTTATTTATTTAGCCAGTTTAACGGGCAAGTAGTGTTTTACCACATAATTGTATGCTTTACCTCACCTTGTTCTCTAATAGGTTCGTGTACTTTTAAAAAAAAATTTTTTTAACAGTTATTTATTTTTGAGACAGAGAGAGACAGAGCATGAACGGGGGAGGGTCAGAGAGAGAGGGAGACAGAATCTGAAACAGACTCCAGGCTCAGAGCAGTCAGCACAGAGCCCGACGCGGGGCTCGAACTCACATACCGCGAGATCGTGACCTGAGCCGAAGTCGGACGCTTAACCAGGACTGAGCCACCCAGGCGCCCCCGTGTACTTTTTAATTGTTACTGTAGTCCCTTCCCTTACTCCATGACATTGTAAGATCCCTAAATTCTGGTTTCAGACAATTGTGAATTCGGGAGTCATCTTTGTAAAGGCAGTAATAATACACCTGCCTTCTTTTCCCTTCACCACCATTATCATTTGTTTTATGTCTTATTTTTTCATTGAGACACATGAGACAGAAGTTATATATCTATAGAAAACTCTGCTTTCCCAGATTAGTATTTCCAGTGGCACTAAAAAAAAAAAAATCTTACAACTTTTCATAATCACTTTTGATCAGCAGCTTCTCTATTAAGGCTAGTGAAAACTGTCAGCCTCTTTCCTTATCAATGTCGGAACATCACCTAGTGGTGAAAGAGTGCAACAGCAAGATGCGTATGGAGGCAATACTCGTGTAGGTCAAAGCTTTCATGGTTGGAATGTATCGTTCGGATTATTACAACTGCTTCATTTCAGTGGAGAAGTTGAAACCAAGATAGGTGAAGGAACTTGCAAAATAGTTCATGTTGAATTAATTGTCTTTTTTGGGGGGAGGGGGTAAAGTTGTATATCTCCTACAATTCCTAGTATAATAATGAACATGGCATATATGGTTACTTAATGCTTGTAGATGGACTAATTTGATTAAATAATTTAGGATTTGCTGCTGTTTATGTTGTGTCACTGGCTACTACTTTGCTTCAGTGGAGCCAAATTGTGGAGGGGACATCAAAATAAATACAAGCAACTCTAGCTTCCTAGAAATGTACTTGTTAAGGGGGCCTTCAAAATGACTACTTTTCTTGCCTGGGGTAAAAAACCTGATGAAGAGAGATCCAGAAAATCTGGAGAATGGTTTGGTAGAGCACCGTGAAGTGCTTTGCAGGTTTCTACAAGTTTCACACCCAAGGGTGGCCATGCATTGGAGAATTAGAACTTTGTACATACGCTCAGCCTTCCTTCTTTCCTTTCTTTAACTATTTAGATGGTAAAAGCATTAAAAAAGCACCAAAGTCTCTCCCACTGGCTCACCCTGCGATACAGTATCACCACTGGTGGCCACTGTGTCCAATTTATCGATCTATTTGGTTAGGGGTAGATGCCAGTTTTCTTTCTAGGCCTACTGATTCTGCCTATTTTAAATATTCACTCTGTAGGACTGGTCTTATTGCAGTGATCTTGTCTATTATTTACTATTGCCTGCTGCAGCATTTTTCCTAATAGATGGTAAGATTTTGAAATCAGTCTAGCAATTATAACACTTTTGTAAATCTCAGTCCTCGAATGTGAAGCTTTGAAAAGTCACATACGTGAAGATTTAAAGGGAGGTTTGAAAGTTTTAAGATCAAAGCAGTTTGAATAAATTAAAAAAAAAACCTCTCATATAAGTAGACATGTAAAAAATGTAAGCTCTTTATTATGTTGTATGTAAAAGAATTTTTACACATTTCCATTTTTTACAAAGCAAAAGTTAAAGCATAAATATCAATTGTCAGTCCAAAGCTACTTTTCCCCATTTTTACTAAATAAGTGTTTTGCAGTTGACCAATACTCAAAGCCACTATTTTATCTAATGATGACTCTTACCACATGGAATTTCTACGAATAAAAGGGTTGATTTAATGTATTTAATGAAAGTGATAAAAACATACATAGGTATGCTGTAGTGTGGGCTAAGCTGTAACTCTTCATGTTCCTAATATTAACCCGAAGGCAGATAATTACCTTATTTTTCGTAATTATAACTTATTTTGTTTTAGCTATCACATTGTTTTGTAACGTACAAAAAATATAATTATACAAAGACTGCACTTGACAAATGTAAATACAGTCTTGGTTTGGTGTGTTCTGGACACAATGGTCTTCCTTGAGCCTAAACACAGAAACAAAAGCATGTATTATAAGAGAAAGTTCAAGATGGGAAGTGATAAAACGGGTGTTCAGCAGAGCTTTGTTAAAATGTAGCTGGTATCCTTGTAAAATTTCCACGTATTCATTAAATTATATTATGTCATTCTTATTGTTGAGAGCTGACTTGAAGTGTTAGGTTTTGCCCTCATAGAGAGTTGTGGCATTTTGGTTCCTGTAGTTCGGAGATTGAGTTTAAAAAAAAAATTCTTTTTACACAAACATTTGTGTAGCTATTAAAATGGAGTAAAGTAAGGGCTTATATGTATTAAGGCTCTTTTTATTTCAAATGTAAAGGGAGAGCTGCTTTTGAGTTTCAGAAGGTTATCTTAGTTGCCGTGGATGCTATGGATTTGACAGTGAAATAATATTCAGAGTGCTGACTGAACTGTTTTTACTTCAGGATCTTTAAAACACCTTTTGCTGAGTGGGCCTTCAAGATGGGTTTATCAAATTTTTATTTAACATGGGTAGGTATGTTTAAGTCTCAGAAAAAAAAAAACCTATAAGTACAAAGCCAATAGGATGATTCATTCTTTCAACAATGCAAGGTGACCCTTTTGAGTCTTAGTCTTAGTGCAGTTTTTAATTTTTAAAACTGCAGAGTGTATATTACAAACTTATAAAAAGTGTTATGTAAACATTTCTTTTACAGTAATTCAGTTTTGTGAATTTTGAGTAATAATACATTTTTAACTTTAGTTTTTTTACTTCCATCTCTCTGAACTTGGCAAATACTGAAGTAGAAATTTAAAAATGTGTTCTTCAAAATTGCTTCACTTGAAGTTTTACTCGTTACAGGTCACTTTCTAAGTCACTTTGTGAAATTATATACTTAATAATTCTGGGCACATCTATGGAATATCCTTCAAACCCTCCACACATACTATTATAAAACTTTTGTTCCAACTAATAAATTCAGGTTTGAAGCAAAGATGGCTTAGAGGTTCGGGGATTTCTATGCCAGTTAAGGCCAACCCCTCTTGTTTTAGGAAATGAGATATGACTCTTATCCTAGAGTATTATACTTCAAATGGTTCTTAGTAATTATATAATGTGAAAAAAATCAGTAAACTTACAAGAACTAGCATTTGATTTAGTGAGATTTATTCCTGATAGCTTCACTTTGTCCTGTGCTGCTCTTTTTACTCACAAAAAATCAAGTTCATTGTAAATGCAAGGAAGGGTTTGGTTAAGCACAATAGCCTATAAGCTCCTTGCTATTTAGATAACATCAAGGCTGAGGCATGCACTGTGGAATTGGGAATTCAATGTGCTAGCTAGATATGACTTAATTCAAGAGGAGCTTTACCAGTGGCAGTTAGATGGCAGAAGGGTGTATCTTCTGAAAGTCCATTTAAAGTCCCTGAATATAAAAACCCTAAATTTTAATATCTTAGTCATCTTGAAAACAGTTCAGAAAGAATCAAAACAATATTTGGCAGAAAATTCTCACCTGAATGGATTTTTATGCTTAATTTTATTTTCATTATTAATAGCCAGATTTTGAAAGTGCTGCTGATACAGCAATTGGGAAGAATAATGATATAGTACTTTTGGTAAGAAAAATTTCTTTAATTTGTTTTCTGTAATCTAAAAATTGACCTGATTAAAAACCATGTATGCACTCTTGCAAACTACCAAAGTTATATTCTGTAAGTTAAATGGATTTTAGAAGTTTGGTATTAATGCTTCAAATGTTCTAATTAGATATATGGTAGAATAGTATTTAATATATATTTTCATCCTTGTAAGCAATATAACTTAAAGTATATTTATAGATTTTTATTTTCATGGAGTCAAAGAAATGTTAGAGGCTTTGTATTATGTACCTGTTTTTAAAATGGAAATATACATTTTATAATATGTATATGTTTTAAATGTAAGCTGCTGCAATTTTCTCACTGGATTTTATTAAAAGTTTATATGAAAGTCTTGGTGAAGTCTTGATAATTTCCTATGTGGGTATGTTTAAAGTATGTTTAAGAGAGTATGTTTAAAGAGAATAATAATTGATGGTTAACTTTTTATTTAAATTAAATTATTTTTAATATCAACTTCAGTAAAATTGGTAAGACTTAAGAATTTTGCCTTAAAAAGTAAGCTAAATTTTAGAACAATAACAGTTATAAAAAAGAATAATGAGATACAATGGTTAAGAATTGTATTTTTAGATGATTATGAAAACTAGATTGTTATAGGCAACGTATGAAGATGAGATGATGTAGCTGAGTTAGATTGAGGTGAAGTCTGTCAAGATCCATTTGGGGAAAAGATTTTGAGTAGTTGTTAGTACGTGAAGTTAATGAAAACATTGAATATTAATGATAATTCTTTTTCTAAAATTATAAAAGCATGCTTATGCATCTGCTAATACATTCTACATTGAAAAATTAGGATTTCAAAAAGTGGGGAAGTACATCTGTATTTCTAGGCAATGGATAAAAGACAAAAATGAAGAAGAGTGAGAGTCAAAACTTAGCAGTAAGAGACTATGGATAATGCCTGGTACTTGATTGGTCGGGTCAGTGGATTTGAGATTTATAGAAATAGAGTTCTCAAGGTTTATGGCCTTTGGTTCCAGGAATGAATATCTTCTGAAATTTTTTTTCTTTCTAAAAGCTTCAGATGAGTGCCTTTTATTTTATTTATTTAAAAACACTTTCTATTACATTTTCTACACACTAAAAAAGTAGGAAGATTAGGATAATGAACTCTCATGTACCTGTTATGCAGCTTTTAACTCAGCTGTAGCAATTACTAACTCATGCGATCCCCTGATGAATAAGTATAGGTTTTTTAATTTTTACTTTTTTTAAATTTGGAAGTGAGTTCAAACCTGCAGAAAAGTTGATATATTGGTGTAAAGTTGTTCATTAAGTTCCTTGATTATCTTTCTGACATTTGCAGAATCTGTAGTGATGGCTCCTTATTCCTAAAATTGGTAATTTGTGTCTTCCTCCTTCCCCCTTTGAGTCCAACTAGAAAAATGATCAATTTCATTGATTTCTACTATCAGTTTTATTAATTTCCCTTCAGTGCTTACTGTGGGTGTAATTTGCTGTTCTTTTTCTACTTTCTTCTTCTTCTTCTTTTTTAATGTTTATTTATATTCGAGAGACAGAGAGAGGGAGAGAGAGAGAGAGAGAGAGAGAGAGAGAGAGAGAGAGAGAGAGAGCTCTCAGCACAGAGCTTGACACGGGGCTCAAACTCATAAACTGTGAGATCATGACCTGAGTCAGATGCTTAACCAACCAGTTGAGCCACCCAGACGCCCTGTTCTTTGTCTGCTTTCTAAAGGTAGACATGAGGTCATGATTTTAGGGCTTTCTTTTCAGAATTTGAAATTTAGTGCTATAAATAATTTCTAAATACTCTTTTAGCTGCATCCCACAAATTTTGATATATCTTCATTTTTGTTCAGGATGTTTCATATTTTCCCTATTGATTTCTGCCTCATGGATTTTTTTCTCTACTTATCTTTCTCTTTTGGTTTCTAATTTAATATAATTTTTTTAAAGAATTTATTTTGTATGACTTGAATTTATGTCTTGGAATATGGTCTTTTTTGGTAAATGTTCTGTGCACATGTTCAAAGAATGTATACTTTGCAGCGGAGTAGACTGTTCTGTAAATATCAGTTGGGACCAATTTGATTGATAATGTTATTCGGATCTTCTAAGTCCTTTGTGTATTTTGAGGATCTGTTAAATGTATACATGTTTAGGATTACTGTTTTATGTTAATCAGTTGACCCCTTTGTCATTACAAAATGACTTTATCCTTGGTAATATTCCTTGCTTTGAGATCTACTTTGATATTAATACACTTATTCCACCTTTAATTTGAATAGTGCTTGCAGGGTATAGTTTAACTTTTAGTCTACTATGCCTTTATATTTAGGTTGCATTTCTTTTAGGCAACATATACTTGCTTATGGCCTTGCTTTTAAAACATAAAACCGTAATCTCCATCTTTTAATTGTTGTTTAGACCATTTATATTTAATGTGACTATTGATATTGTTAGGTTTATCATTTTTTTAATGTTTATTTTGAGTGAGAGAGAGAGGGAGAGAATGAATGGGGGAGAGGCAGAAAGAGAGGAACAGAGAATCTTAAGCAGGCTCCGTGCTGTTAGTGCAGAGCCCGACTTGGGGCTCAGTCTCATCAACTGTGAGATCATAACCTGAGCCGAAATCAAGAGTTGGACACTTAACCAACTAAGTCATCCAGGTACCCTGCCATTGTTTAAATTTTTTAATTTTTTTATTTTAGAGAGAGAACATGTGTGAGTTGGGAGAGGGACAGAGGGAGGGAGAGAGAATCTTAGGCAGGCTCCATGCTCATCGTGGAGCCTGATGGGAGGCTCAATCCCGTAACCCTGGGATCATGACCTGAGCCAAAATCAGGAGTCAGGTGGTCAACTAACTGAGCCACCCAGGCACCCCAATTTTTAAAATTTATTTATTAAAATTTTTTTAACCTTTATTTTTGAGAGAGAGAGAGAGAGAGAGAGAGAGAGAGAGAGAGAGAGAAAGATGAACAGAGAGAGAAGGAGAAACAGAATCCCAAGCAGGCTCCAGGCTCTGAGCTGTCAGCACAGAGCTCAATGTGGGGTTCAAACACGTGACCTAAGCTGAAGTCGGATGCTTACCTGACTCAGCCACCCAGGCACGCCCCCCCCCCCTTTTTTTTAACTTTTAGAGAGAGAGTACGTACACACAAGCAGGGGAGGGGCAGAGGGAGAGAGAGAATCTCAAGTAGGCTCTACACCCAGCATAGAGCCCCTTGTAGGGCTCCATCTCACAACTGTGTGAGATCATGACTTAAGCCAAAATCAAGAGTTGGATACTTAACTGACTGAGCCACCCAGCCGCCCCAATATAGTTAGGTTTAAATCAACCATCTTGCTGTTTGTTTTTTATTTGTCTCTCCTCTTGTTTCCATTTTCCTCCTTTTCTTTTTCTGTTACATCAGTTGAGTATTTTTTATGGTTCCACTTAATAACCTCTTGATTTTTTTTACTTGTGACTCATTTATTAAAATTTTTTTTTTTTACGTTTATTCTTGAGGGAGAGAGAGACAGAGTGTGAGTGGGGGAGGGGCAGAGAGCGAGGGAGGCACAGAATCCGAAGCAGGCTGCAAGCCCTGAGTTGTCAGTGCAGAGCCTGATATGAGGCTTGAACTCATGAGCCATGAAATCATGACCTGAGCCCAAGTCGGATGCTTAACTGACTGAGCCACCCAGGCGCCCCATATTTATTAAAAACATTTTTTTAACGTTTATTTATTTTTGAGAGACAGACACAGATCATGAACAGGGGAAGGGCAGAGAGAGAGGGGACACAGATTCCAAAGTAGGCTCCAGGCTCTGAGCTGTCAGCACAGAGCCCATTTCAGGGCTGAAACCCATGAACTGTGAGATCATGATCTGAGCCGAAGTTAGTCACTCAACTGACTGAGCCACCTAGGCACCCTATGACTCTTTTATTTTAATGGTTACTTTAGAGTTTAGAGTATACATCTCTAACTTATTACAGTTTACTTTCAAGTGATTAAACTCATGTCTGATGCTTTTCATTCCTTCATGGAGATCCACGTTTCCATTTCCACTTTTCTACCTGAGGACTTCCTTTAACTTTTTTTTTTCAGGTTTTGTGTCTAAAAGTCTTATTTCACCTTTGATTTTGGAAGATATTTTTGCTGGGTATAGAATTCTCTGAATGGTTTCTTTTTCTCAGTACTTCAAGATGTTACTTAGTTGTTCTCACCTGTATTATTTTTAGTAAGAAATCTGTGTCATTCTTATCTATTTTTCTTTGTATGTAACAGATCTTTTTCCTCTGGCTCCTTTTAATATATATTTTTTTTAATCACTGCTTTTGAGCAGTTTGATAGTGACATGCCTTGTTGTAATTATTCAGTGTTTATTTGCTTGGTATTAGTTGGACTTTTGGATCTGTAGGCTTATAATTTTTCATCTAATTTGGAAAAATTTTTGCCCTTATATCATTACATATTTTTGGTCTCTCCTACCTTACATGTGTATTAGGGCTTGAAGTTGTCTCATAACTTACTGATGTTGTTTTGTGCTTTTTTCTCTCTATTTTGTGTGTTCATTTTTCATTTTGGATATTTCTATTACTTTGTCTTCAGGTTCATGGATTTTTCTTTTGCAGCATTTAATCTGTTAATCCCATCTAGTAAATTTTTCATCTCCGATACTTTACTTTCTATCTTCTAGTCAGCTTGGTTCTTTTTTATATCTTTCATGTCTCTACTTAATGTGTTCAATCTTTCCTTTTGCTTTTTGAACATAATGGACTAGAGTTACAGCAGCCATCTTATTGTTCTTGTCTTCCAGTTCTATTATTTGTGTCAGTTCTTGGTCTTTTTCTACTGATTGATTTTTCTTATTATGGGTTATATTTTTTTCTTTGCATACCTGTTAAGTTTTAACTGGATGTCGAATATTGTAACTTATTGGGACTAGATATTTTGTATTCTTATCAATCCCTTGAACTTTGTGAAGCTGTTAAATTATTTGGAAACACTTTATTCCTCTAGGTCTTAAGAGTTTTGTTAGGTAAGATCAGAGTAGCTTTTAGTTTAGGGCTAATTTGATCCCACTGCTGAAGCAACACCCCTCTGAATACTCTTCCTGATTCCTTGTGAGTAATGAGGTTTTCCACTGTGGTTGGGAGGAACAGGCACTCTTCTCAGCCCTGTGTGAACCCTGATGATTTTTTACTCTTAATCGTTTTGGATGGTGCTTTCCCTGGCCTCCAGTAGTTTCCTCACACCTGATCGGTACTCAGCTTAAGACTTGAGGAGGACTGTCTTACAGATTTACATTGTTCTTTCTCTGTACAGATCTCTTCACTGATAATCTGCCCTGCAAACCTGCCTCATCCTCAGGGGATGCCTTTGATGCCTCCCCAACTCAGGGAGACTGTGGGCTCCCCCTGGGTTCCCTGCAGTATTGGACTATGCCTTACGCATTCAGTAACAATAGTTGATCTTTTCTGCAGGGAAAGAGGTTGGGCTTGCTCATTCTCCCAGTAGTCTATTAGCAGTAGGTTATGGCCCTTAAGAATAACTGCCACCTCAAGTCATCTTGATGAATCAGTCTTACCATCGTGGAATGACTCCAGTAGTATGCTTCAAAGCTGTAACACCACCCTAGACTGAGAAGAAATTGTTACTAAATTGCCCACAGGGCTTTGTATGATAATGTGGCTTGTTTTGGAGATGTTGGGCCAGATACCTCTAAGACTTCATTTCCAAGATGGCAGAGTCTTTTTTGTGTATATTACATATTATCACGTATATATGTTACATATAGCATTAATATATGTAACATAATTTATACATAATATATAGTATATTATGTATATATTATATATATTATATATAGTGTATATAATGGTATATTATAACCAAAAGTTCTGTGTTATATTTCTGTAGAAATCCCACTCTAGTTAGCCCTGACCCCATCTCCAGGGCTAGCAGAAAGTACAGAAACTCTGAGTGCTCGTGCAGGAGGCATCAGTATTTTTTATTGGTCATTTTGTTGATGACATAAATCAAGAGATTTCATTACTCTTATTTTTACATATGGGATTTGTTTTAAATTTTCCTGTTTAATCCATATCATGTAAACATCAAATAGCTGTTGCTATCTTAGCACAAAATCTTCCTTACATCATATTCAAGTATTTTTTGAGTGCTTGTCATGTGTGAGGCCTGTGTTTACACATTGAATAGATGAGTAGAGAAATGACATCTGGAATAGAGGTAATATTCCCACTGTGCTGTCCAGGGTTCAGCCTAGTCTAAAGCAGTGGCTATTTGGTCTCAAATATTTTTACAGTTTTGAAAATTAATAACTCTGAAGAGCTTCTGTTTATGTGAGTTATGTCTGCTGATACCATGTTAATTAAAACTGATACCTTTAATAATAACTTAATGAAACATGACAGTAATAAGCTTATTTCATATTAAGTAACATTTTTCTGAAAAATATTTATTTTCCAGAAACAAAGATCACAAGAAAACTGGCATTGTTTTACATTTTGCAAATCTCTTTAATGTGTGGCTGACTGTCTGATATTTGAAATTAATATCCTTTCTCCATGCAGGGAAAAAATTTGTCAGTGAGCTCAATGAATTTTCTCCTAGACAGGCATCATAAGTAGTCATATCATCAGAATGTTGCCTAGTGGACTTGGACTCAGAATGAGGGAGTGATCTCCGATAGGGGTACAGCTGCCTGAGGAATTGACTCTTGGCCAGGGATTACCATTCATTTAATAGGTGCTTAATAAATATTTGTTGGATGATTAATAATCTTGGGGAGGTGTTGGGGTTGGTTTCACTGCTGATGCTTTACGTCTTCACTATACTTGAAGCAATAAACTGAGTTGGTGTGAAGTACTTTTAGCTGAAGATGGTTAAACTAGATTAGTGCTGTGAGTCTGGGGAATGGAAAGATTCTGTAGTGATTTCTTCTAGAACTTAATTGTTTTGTGCCATGGCTGTTGCTAGTATAAGTTAATTGATGAAATATGCCAGGTTTAGTGATAATATGTATCACGAGGACCAGCACCCTATTGAAAATGTCATTAAAACCAGCTAGTACTTTAGTGAGTACTTAAATATCAGCTAAACTTTGATACACGTGTCATGACAAAAAATCTTATAGTATGAAGTTATATAGTCTGCTTAAGATACAGCAGAATCCCCAACATTTGGTTTTCCTTTCCTTCAGTTATCTTCAATTGTTCTGAAGCACAAGACCTCTCAAACCACCGTAGATATGGACAAAGAAGAAAGGAAGACTATCAACCAAGGTCAAGAAGATGAAATGGTAACCAATTTTTATAATTTACTTGTAAAGTGTGAAGAGTTTATCTGTAATTTATTATTCCAGGGAAGTAGAAAAGTACGTTAGAGAGAAGAAAAAAAAAAACAATGCTAAATCAACCTGCTTTCCTCATCCTGAATGTGCTTTTGACTTGGGATTATGTAACATCTCTATTTGTTGGTTTTAGTATAATGCCTGTTTCACTTGTGGATTGTTAATACTAGAGAAGTATGCTTTTTTTATTTAGTAATTTAAGAAGCTACATTAGCTACTAATACTTGTATATAATCCCAAATATAAGATTTCTAATTTTGATTTATAAAAAAGGCACTCTTAGGGTGCCTGGCTGGCTTAGTTAGTATAGCATATGACTCTTGATCTTAGGGTCCTGAGTTCAAGCCCCACATTGGGCATGGAGCCTACTTAAAAAAAAAAAAAAGGTTTAAAATCAGCTTAATAATAAAAAGCACTTTTCAACTCTTTGTGTGTGGCGGGGGTGGGGAATGGGATTAGGTTATCAGGTAAAATAAGACACTGTTCAATGTGAATTTCAGATAAATTAAGGAATAAATTTTTCATATGAGCGTGTCCCAAATATTGCATAGGGCAAACAAAAAAATTCATCAATTTTTTATTGAAATTTAAATTTAACTAGGCCCTCTGCATTTTCTTTTGCTAAATTTGGCAGCCCTTGTTAATTATGGTGGTGAGGGGAGTAAACTAGAACAATTTAAATAATTTGGGTCAGGAGGTCAGATTGATCAGTCACAGCAGTATTGAGACAATTAGCTAATTATTTGGGAGAAACATAAAGTTAAAACCTACTGTATCTAAATGCAGTGTGGTATTATGGCTTATATCCTGGAACAGAAATAAGACAGTGGAAAAACTAGTGAAATTCTAATTAGAGACTAGTTTTAGTTAATTGTAATGGGTCAGTGTCAATCTCTTGATTTTGACAAATGTATCAAGTTAATGGGAAACTAGATGGAGGGTATACAGGAACTTTTAATGTTTTTGTAACTCTTCTGCAAATCTAAAATTATTACAAAATTAGAAGTTTATTTAAAGAAACCCTATCTTTTAGGGTGCCTGGATGGCTCAGTCAATTGAGCGTCCAACTTTGGCTCAGGTCATGATCTCATGGTTCATGAGTTCGAGCCCCGCTTCAGGCTTGCTGCTGTCAGCGCAGAGCCTGCTTTGGATTCTCTGCGCCACCCCCCACTCCCCCCTGCCCGTCCCCCCATCAAGCTTTCTCTCTCAAAAATAGATAAGGCATTAAAAAAAAAAAAAAAAACCCTACCTTTTATGTGACAAAATAGCGAATATACATTTGGAAAACAAAGAACTTTGGCATTTTTCTCATACACCATGTGATATTTAATTGTGTGATCACTGTATCCTTGCAGGAGATATATGGCTATAATTTGTGTCGCTGGAAGCTTGCCATAGTTTCCCTAGGAGTGGTTTGCACTGGTGGCTTTCTCCTCCTCCTCCTCTACTGGATGCCCGAATGGCGGGTGAAGGCGACCTGTATTAGAGCTGCCATTAAAGACTGTGAAGTGGTGCTGCTGAGGACTACTGTAAGTCAACGTATTCACTTGTAGCTGATCATTTCAGGAGTGAAATAAACGCTTTTGTGTGTACTTCCTTCAAAACAATGTATGAGGAGAACATCACTGCTAGGATATAATCAGGAATACTAATCCTAAAAGCATTTGTGTTAGAAATGAGTTTTACCACAGTGATTAGAATGTGAAGGAATCTTAAAGATGATTATGCCAACCCCTTCCTTTTGTACTCCTTTCTTTTGTAGTTCTTGATGCACTGAGAGATTAAGATTAGATGCTTATCTGTCAGGGTCATCGGCCAGTTTAAGGGCTATGTCAGATCTGTTATTCACTAGGCCAGCTGCCTTTCTACTATGTGATGTTGCTGCATCTAGGGTTTTGTTTGTTTGTTTTTGTTTTTGTTTTGTTTGATTGGAAACATTTCATCAGAGGCTTTAATTTCTAGTCTCAGTATGTTGATGAGTACATTAAAAAATCACTCAAGATCTTTCAGGGGATATTGTATTAGTGAAGTATGTGGTAAAATGGTGAGCAATGGAAAGCACTTCACGTTGGAGTTTATACATCTTCATGAGCTGGTTTAACATTTAGTAGGAAGTGATGCTTTCTTAATTAGAGATGAGTAAATAATATGTAAAGAATGGGAATTTAAAAATATATTAAAAACTATGGGGCGCCTGGGTGGCTTGGTCGGTTAAGCATCCGACTTCGGCTCAGGTCATGATTTCATGGTCCGTGAGTGTGAGCCCCGCGTCGGGCTCTGTGCTGACAGCTCAGAGCCTGGAGCCTGTTTCTAATTCTGTGTCTCTCTCTCTCTGCCCCTCCCCCGTTCATGCTCTGTCTCTCTCTGTCTCAAAAATAAATAAACGTTAAAAAAAAAATTAAAAAAAACAAAACTATATAGGCATTATAGGTATAGGTGTTATGTAATACATGGAATCGACTTTTTATCTTTATCCCTTTCTGTCTTGTAAGGATGAATTCAGAATGTGGTTTTGTGCAAAAATCCGCTTTCTTTCTCTGGAAACTCACCCATTTTTGAGTCCAAAATCTATGACTAATAAAGTTGCAAATGGCCATGCTGTTCATTTTACTGAAAATTTGGCTACAGAGAATAAGCATGAGATGAGCAAATATTCACAAACTCAACCACAGCAGGTATGGTGATCTTAGTGTTATAGTTTCTTTAAAAACCAGAATTACTACATTTTATTCTATCGCAGCCTATAATTTTGTGCTTGCAGTTATTTTTGTTTGGGATGAATATATATGCATGTAAAATACTTATTACTATATATAACACAGTTTAGGTAATACTAGAAGAAGCAGATTGCATTTGCATGTGATCACTTTAATTTTAATACATAATAGATTTGTGTTAGTAAACTTAATGGTTAACAAGTGATGATAGTGCTTTTTGGTGTAACATTTATGTGTGTTCTACAGATTCGTTATTTTACCCACCACAGTGTAAAATACTTCTGGAATGATACCCTTCACAATTTTGATTTTTTAAAGTAAGTATTTTTCTTTTGTTTGGATTCTTTTACGAGTATCTTGAAAATGTTCTAGATGGAAAAGAATTCATTGTAGGGTTACAAAAAACTGAAGAGGTATTTATTGCGTAACTTTTATTCACTTATTAACTCCCTGGTGTTATTTGAATACTTGTTAACCATTTGAGGATAAATCCTACTTACAACTTGTACCTTGGCAAAATTTACATAAAAGTTTGAAACAATGTGATTCTCCAAATCCACTCTGAGTCTGAGTTCTTTTCTTTTTGTGGGTTCATCTCAAAGTGAATTTTAGAGTACACTTGATAGTCCGTCAGAATATCTGAATTGTCATCTCCCAAACAGAAATTTAACTTTACTGTGTGGGTAAAGATTGAGACATTGTCCAATGTGTTAAGCCTTGAATAGGACAAATTGGAGGAATCCCTTAAAATTTATTTTTTGTGGAGGCTTGAAGTTATGTTAAGTACTGAATTAATTAGGATTCTATTTTTATTGCTATTGTTAAAGTGATTATTATAAACACTCATTAAGTATCATTACTTGAGAGTGCTAAAGGAATTCTTAATATTAGCAATACAAAGAGAATCGCCTTATGAACATTTAAAATATTCATGCCTGGATTTTTTTCCTCAGACACTAAAGAATTGGAATAATCTGGAATAGACTTGGGCATTTCCGCATGCCTAGTTCAGAAGACCATTTCTAGTTAAGAACTATTGCCTTACAGAACACTGCCAGTGAGCTGCCATTTTGTTTTGTTTTGTTTTTAAAAAGACTTGGAGCTGATCCTTGCTGCTTTTGGAGAAGTCATCAACTTCAGTGGAAAAAAGTGTCAAACCTATTTGCCTGGTGGCATTTGCCAGCTGTAGAAGCTTCTAGAATTTAAGCATCCCAATGATAGCAGTTAATTAGGGAGCTTAATTTTTTTCTATCTGAAAAAAATGGAAAAGGATTGGAGATAAATGATGTGTAGGGTTCTCTTTGGAGTTCTTTGACTAGTATCTCAGTCAACATAAGCATAATTAAGACATTTGGGGGGAAAATTAGGTCTGTTGGTTGAATCCAGTTAGAATTGTTACAGATTTTGGACATTGACTGTGACTCATAAATTCTGTACTTCTCTCCCAGGTTTGTATTAGAACAGGGACAGATTTGCATTGATGCTTTTGTAGAAAAAAAATCAGTGAATAGGATTGTTAGCATGAAGCTTAAAAAATTGAAGAGGGAAAATTATATCTATATAACTTAATAATTTAATAATTATAATTTAATTATTAAAAAGTAAAAAAGAATTAGTTTGGGATTCTCAAGTTAGTCATACTTTACCTATAATTTTATTAGTTTAATTAGTAGCTCTTACAGCTTTGGTACAGCCTTAAAGGATAATAATATTGTCATACAAACTTGAATATTTAGAGCCATCTTATCATGTGATAGATACATTGGCTAATTTAGAATTTGGCACTTTTGAGACTTAGAACTTTCATTATTGGTTATCTTATGAATTTGAGATTTAAAAATTCTCATTCATTATTTCAGTTTTTGTTAGGTTTCTGTTTGTAAGGAAGTCACTTTAAAATCAGGAATATAGAAGAATAGGGCATTAAGACATTTGGATATTTTAAACTTTGTTTAAAGTAAAAACTTTGGATTTATTTAGGGGACTGGATGAAGGTGTTTCTTGTACGTCAATTTATGAAAAGCATAGTGCAGGACTGACAAAGGGGATGCATGCCTACAGGTAATTTTTATCCAACTAAAGTTAGATCTGTTATCAAAATTCCTAAATAAAGTAGTATGTATAGTCCACCCTCTTACCATATAGTTGTACATATTAATAGGTATTTAAACATTATAGACCTAGTAGTTGACAACTTACTGGTATTTAATTGAGTAAGACTGTCTCTCAGTTTAAGAATTATGAAAATGTTGAAACTGGAATTTTGAAGTTGGTATCCCTGAAAATATACCATATTTTACCCATTCTAAGATACATATTTTCGACATTTTAACATTTCTAAAGTGGGGGATGTGTCATGCAGTGGGTGGAGTGTCATCCTTTACTTGACAAATGTTGTCAACATTTTTATCTTGATAGCACATAAAATGATGGGTATGTCTTATAATTGATAGCAGCTTAGATTTTCTGAAATGTATTGGGAATTGTAAGCATGAGCTCAAAATTTACCACAATGAATATTTGTAAATTGGGATGCATAACCTTTTTTATCATGTTATTCTTTGTTGAAGTATAAGATTATACCAGTGTATTGCAAATTTAAAGATAAATGCTATTTTCAAATTAAATTAGCAGTTTTCTTATACTTCTGTAGCATGTTTTTTTCAGTAGAATATTGAAAACTTGATTCATTTAGACCCATACTTCATTAAAGGCAAGAATTACTCTATCACATAGAAAGGACTAATAGGAGTTTAAGTGGAAGGATTTAAGCAAGTTTTTAAAAGCATTTTTTAAAAAGTCAGATGTACAGTGTTTTGAAATAAACACTGTTAGTACAGTATTCTCATTAGAAAAATAGTATAGGACCCCTCAAATTTGTTTATTTAGTTTCTTGCAAAAATGAATTGCAATTCAAAATTGTTGAGGTGTATTGTGTTCAAGGATGAAAAAACATTTGCCGACATGGTTATTATAAACTAGTGGGAAAGATACTTGTCACACAAGAAGATCTGAGACAGAATGAAACAACAGTGTAGTTATCCAGTAGTGACTACTTTGATTTAAATACTGTAGGTAGAGAATTGAATTGTGGAAGACAAGTATGTGGAAACATGAATGTTGAAGTTCCAGATTTAAGAGCAATCTGTGGTTTGAGCTTTATCTAATGAAATGCTATCCCTAAATTATACTATTATTGTATAATGTGACACTATTATTATGTTTTCCTGTTGTAGAAAATTGCTTTATGGAGTAAATGAAATTACTGTGAAAGTGCCTTCTGTTTTTAAGCTTCTAATTAAGGAGGTAAGATAACATTTGTGATCAGTAGAGTTGTCAATTTGAAAAGAGCCATGATTTAAGTAATAAGATATTCTTGGTTTTCTGTTTCTTAATTTCTCTCTCACTAGCTCTCTTTCTTTTAACTTGGGAGGTAAAGGTAGTAACTTTGCTAGAGAAATAATTTGGGGGCATGAATTACCGTTTTATTACTTGTTTTGCTTTTTTTGTCTGTACATTTTTTTCAGTCTCAGTGAGTTGCACATCTAAATGTTGACCTGTTTTATAGTTATATACACCTGTCTTTTCTCTTTTCTCCAATTTTTAGATGATTTATCATGTTTATTCTTCACATGATTATTTTGTGGTGCATTTTTGGGAACTAGACATTGTACACTAACTTTGGAATACAAAACGTGACCTGTTGATTGACCATGAGGAGCTTGTACTTTATCCCAGGAGGGAAGTGTGTCAGTAGTTGTTGTAGTGACTGCCCAGTTGTAAGTGCCATTGAAGAGAGGTGAATAAAGGTTATACATGTAAAGGAAGGGAGCATGGGATTTTGCCTGGCAGAGTTAGGCTCTTTAGTCTTCCTTTTGATTTTTGGCTAAAGATCAGGGTTGGGTGAATACTTTTAATAGATATACAGATTGTTTTCCCTCAGTTCCTGAGTGCAGCTGTATTTTGCTTTAGAACATAGCAGAGTGGGGCCCCTGGGTGGCTCAGTTGGTTGAGCGTCCGACTTCGGCTCGGATCATGATCTCGCAGTCTGTGGGTTTAAGCCCCACATCAGGCTCTGTGCTGATAGCCCGGAGCCTGGAGCCTGCTTTGGATTCTGTGTCTCCCTCTCTCTCTGCCCCTCCCCGACTTATGCTATGTCTCTCTGTCTCAAAAATAAATAAACGTAAAAAATTAAAAAAACAAAAACATAGCAGAATGTAGTGATTGGAGGAGTTAGAAAGCCTGGTTTATAATATGGTTTTGTCAGTAACTAGCTTTGCTCATTAGAAAATCTTTCTTCTCCTTTATCTATAAAATTGGAGTAAGTCCTTTCAAATTATCTCATGTAATTTTGAAGTAAAATGGGACTATATATGTGAAAGTGCTTTGAAAAGTTCACAAGCATCAATTTTAAGACATTTGGGGGAAGTTATTAATGAAATTGGTAAAATACTATGATATTTGACTAAATGAAGGCTATTGCCAGGACTGCTTTATCTCTTTTTTTTCATTCAGGTTTTATTTATTTATTTACTTATTTAAGGTTTATTTATCTACTTTGAGAGAGACAGAGACAGTGTGAGCAGGAAAAGGGCAGAGAGAGGGAGAGGGAGGGAGAGAGAGAGAGAGAGAGAGAGAGAGAGAGAGAGAGAGAATCCCAAGCAGGCTCTGCACCGTCAGCGCAGAGCCCGATGCAGGTCTTGAATTCATGAAAACAGTGAGATTATGACCTGAGCTGAATCCGAGTCAGATGCTTAACTGACTGAGCCACCCAGGCACCCCTTTTCATTCAGGTTTTAATCCTTAATTATTTCCTTAGAGAATACAAAATAGTATAAGTTACTGTTTCCTATTTGTCTTCCCTTTAGTCTCCAGTGAACCTTTGACTTACAAGAAAATTGGTATTTGGAGTTCATAATAAGAAACACTTGTTCCTTTTAATTAAAAATTTTATATCCTTTGGTTGCCTAGTAATTATTGGAAGTAAATGTACTTTATTGTTGAAGCAGAATGAAGAATAGCTAAAGACACATTTTTGTCTGTTTCTGGCTGAATCTATATTTGGGTTTGGTATGGGTCCAGATGGATGCAAATAACTTAAATTAAGCTTCTTGAGGCAAACTCCAGTAGTTTAATGGTAAAAAAGTACTATGCTAACTCTTTGGGTTGTATATGTTGCCCTGGGGTATTACAGAGCTTATCCTCTAAGTATCTTGTTGGTTCTTTCTTTTTTTAAAAATGTTTCTTTATTTTTGAGACAGAGTGCTAGTGGGGGAGGGGCAGAGAGAGAGAAAGGGAGACTAAGGATCCAAAGTGGGCTTTGTGCTGAGAGCAGTGAGCCTGATGTGGGGCTTAAACTCCTGAGCTGTGAGGCCATGGAACTGTGAGGTCATGACCTGAGCTGAAGTCGGACACTTAATCAACTGAGCCATCCAGGCGTCCCTTGTTGGTTATTTCTTAAATGCAAAGGTGGAACATCTGTATGGTTATAAATACCTCATCCAATTTGACTTAAAAATCTTATTTTTTAGGTTCTCAACCCATTTTACATTTTCCAGCTGTTCAGTGTTATACTGTGGAGCACTGATGAATACTATTATTATGCTCTAGCCATTGTGATTATGTCTATAGTGTCAATTGTAAGCTCTCTATATTCCATTAGAAAGGTAAGTCCAGTTTATTATGGCTTTTACAACTGTGTATTTTGTAGTAACATGTAACGTGTAGAGTAGTACTTGGTACAAAGTAATACTCAATATAGTTATTCTTTTAGTTATATGAATATGTACTCCTTTCCCTCTCTTTTTGTGGTAGAGGAAGGCAGATGCTTTTTAGAGTTAGACTACCACCTGACTGTTTAGAGGCCATAGGGATCTATATGTGCTTATCACAGACTGAAATACTAGAGGGTTGATTCTACCATTTTCAGGACTGTCTCATTAAAATACTTCTTATTTTGTCTACAGCTAATTGAATAATCTTTGAACCTTTTAGTCTTGACATTTTTTATGGCAGAGTAACATACATTTACCATATTAACTTATTTTATAACACCTTTGCTTTTAAATACCTTGAAGAGTGGGTTTATATTAGCTAATTTTCACGTCTTACCCTCTATTTTAGCAATATGTTATGTTGCATGACATGGTGGCAGCTCACAGTACTGTGAGAGTTTCAGTTTGCAGAGCGAATGGAGGTAAGTACTTTAGGTAACACTTAGACACATAAATCAATAAAAGATACCCATTAAGCACTAATGACTGAGCAAGACGATGTATTATAAATAAAAAGAAGTGTTTGGATTTGTACTCATCTCTGAGTTTGTATCGAATTCATTCACGTAAAATTGTATTTTTCTTTTTCTATTAATGTAACAGGTACTGTGATAGGCCCCAGAGATGCAGGGGTTACCAAGATGGATATAGTCCTTGCCATCATTTAACTTCAGTCTAGTTGGAAAGGCAGATGATAAATAGTAACAGTAAAGTGTGATAAATGCTGTGATAAGGAGAGGTCAGGGAATTTAGATATTAGAGCTCATTTACTGTAGGTGTCAGGGAGGGCTTCTTGGGAAAAGTGTTTTTAAGTGGTTGAATTAGATAAGAGGTAGGTGAGAAGGTGGTATGATGGGAGTGAGAGAGGGAGAGAAGAGGGTTCTAAGTGCCCAACGTTCTGGAAATGAGAGGGAGCTTGGTCATTGTAATAACTGAAGGAAATTCAGTGTGACCAGTGCAGCAACTACGTGATGGCAACTAGATGATGGATTTAAGGCATGTTAAGGAATTTGGCCTCATTCCAAAAGGCAATGGAAAGCCATCGAAGGGCTTAAAAGCAGGGGGGTGATCTGATGTTTGCATTTTTGAAAAAATCATTTTGGCTGCTGTGTTCAGACGGGTTCAGAAGGGAGTGATATCGAAGACACGAAATGGATCAAGGTGAGGGTTGTGGAGATGGATAGAAATGAGATAGGACTGAAAGATACTTAAATGTGGGCATTGAAAGAGATCTGATGATTCATTGGATACAAGGCGATAGAGTGGTGTCAAGCTTGAGGGGGTGGACATCGGTGCCACTTAAATAAGGAACACTGGAGGAGAAGCAGCATTGTAAGGAAGGATAATGGTTTGGACATGTTAGTTTGTCTGATGTGAAGAGGTGTAAAGGAGATAAAGGAGAGGTGGCAGTCTAGCAGCACAGGCCTTGGAGGCAATAGCCATTCTGATGATTGAGAGTATCAAATCAGTTTCCATTCTCTTGGCTCAGTATACTAACTACATCCAAGCATAAACACAGTTTGGCCTGGCAGGTGCTTTCTTCCCTGTGCTTCCTGGTCACTTGTTGCTTTAGTCGGGAGTATCTCTCTTCTCTATTGGTGTTCATCCTCTTCCTGCTCTGCTGCTGCTGAAGACACTGGGATGTTAGGACATTGCATTCAACTTGGATCTTCCTTATCCCCTTTGTAAACTCTAAGAGATCATTGCTGGTTTGTTTTCTGGTATACCTGAGAGTAGAATTTCAAGTGGCATTAAAGCTTTGGAAGAGTCAGGTTTATTATGCCTAGTATGTGCTTAGTATTATTACAAAGTTGTTTCCTCATGGCTTAGTAAAGTACTCTCCATTTTTCTTTAGAAAGGAAAAGAGTTTTCTTCCTACAGACCAACATCACAAACAGTAGTTTCTCTTCACCCGTCTTTGTTTACAAACTAGCATAACTCTCTCCTGAGCCTAGTGTTAAACCAGAGGGAGGGAAAGAATGAAAGGGAGTCTAAATGTAAGGCAGTCTTCTAGAAAAACCTCCTTTTACTTGGGAAGATCTTGTAAAAAAGCGTTTAGCTAACTTGAATAGTGTACAGATTTCTAAGGAAATAATGAACTCGATAATGTATTACAATGTTTATTTTGTAAATTTGTTTAAAATCTATCTAAAATGTTAGGACTACTTCAGGAATATTGAGAAGGCATTGAAATGTTGAGTAATAAGTAGTGGCAGTGAGAAGAAGAATAGTGTAAAAAATGCTGTTAAAATGGAAAATATACTTGGGTTGTCTGGGTGGCTCAGTCGGTTAAACATTGACTTCAGCTCGGGTCATGATCTTGAGGTTTGTGAGTTCGAGCCCCGCATTGGGCTCTGTGCTGACAGCTCAGAGCCTGGAGCCTGCTTCAGATTCTGTCTCCCTCTCCCTCTCTGCCCCTCCTTTGCTTATGCTTTGTCTGTCTCTCAAAAATAAATATTAAAAAAATAATAAAAATAAAAGAAAATACATTTAAAAATTTCAATGCTTTCTACTATTTCCAAAGCATAATTAATAGAAATTTGAGCTTATTTACCTGTCGTGGGGGATATCATGTGTTGACTCACTATCTGTTCTTTAAGAGGGCTGTTGTTATGAGTGTTGAAATCTAGCCACCTGTTTAGTAAGAGGGGACTTGGCATCACATGTGTGCAGCTGGCATCCTATCAGGGGTCAAACTACCTGACACACTTAAACACCATGCAAGGAATAATAATCTTATTTGTCTTATTTTCTTTTATTGAGATTGGCCTATTTAACTCCATTATATTTTTAACTTATTGAGGTCAGGTTACCTTCAGACAGATCTTTTATTTACTGTATTTGAATTTCAAGTTCAATGATATTCCTTTTTGTTTTTTGCATTTTTTTAAATGTTTATTTTTGAGGAGAGAGAGCTCGCACGCACATGAGCAGTGGAGGGGCAGAGAGAGAGGGGCACAGAGGATCCAAGCAGGCTCCACACTGTCAGTACAGAGCTCCATGTGTGAGGCTTGATCTCACAAACTGAGATCATGACCTGAGCTGAAGTCAGATGCTTTACTGACTGAGCCACCCAGGTACCCCTCAAGTTAAAGAATATTCTATTCAGACTTTTCTTTCTTCTTCTTTCTTTAAATCCAGAGATAGAAGAGATCTTTTCTACAGACCTTGTGCCAGGAGATGTTATGGTCATTCCATTGAATGGGACAGTGATGCCTTGTGATGCAGTTCTAATTAATGGTACTTGCATTGTAAATGAAAGCATGTTAACAGGTAAAAGAAATGAGTAAAAATCAGATCAGTTTATAATGATTTTAGGATTAAGTAGTTACCGATTAAGCTATTTAACTGTTTTATTGTATCTGTAACTGTAAAATATTGTTTTCTTTACTCATGTCATGAATGTGATGGATAATGAAGATTTTTTTTTTTTATTTGGAGGAAACTGAATTCTTCATTATACTCAGTTGTGAGACTAAATTATTATGCTGGTATTCACTACATCTTTTGGCATACTTTTGACATGGGGGAATATTTTACAGTAAGGGAAGAGGAAATAAGTCCTTTGCCTACAGAGAATGGCAGCATATTTACTTCCCTATTTGATGTGTAATAAGTGGGAATGAAGATTTTATATTTTCCTTAAGCTGGTTGGGGCGGGGTCAGGGAGGGGAAGTAGACCTTGAAATGACTTCACTTTGGAAATTCAAAATCTGAAGGTAGAACTTTATATCTTTTTATCACTTTACCTTTTTTTTTTCCTGGAAAGAAGTGATTCCTATATGTTTTCAAACTGTTAAGAGTTTTATCTTAAAACATAGTTGCACAAATATCCCTACATACTTGACACCTTTGAAACAAGAAATGTGAGTGGTACAGAGAATTAAGTTTTAATGTGAAAAAGAATTGGCAGTTTGTTGTTGTTTGAGAGAACTACCAGCTTCTTTTCTCCCTTCCCCAGAGGTCTTTTTTTCTTCCGCGCGCGCGCGTGTGTGTGTGTGTGTGTGTGTGTGTGGTGGAGGTTAGGAGTAGGTCCTCACATCTTTGTGCTTTAGGTTGCAGAGTGCTTTCCAATTCATTTTTTAAGGATAAGAGAGCAGATGCTGGGCTATGGCAGCTACCTGGTTTTCTTATCCGAAACATTACAAAATCGTTTCCAAATTATTATGACTCATAACTGACTTTGAGGAATTATTGTGGGAGACAGGACTTGATATTTTTCAACAAGGAAATTGGTAGATAGAAAGCTAATTGAATAAGCTTTGTTATCCACATAAGGTAACTCGTTTTTAATTTTGTTTTTTTTAAGTAGTTCTTACACCCCTACATGGGGCTTGAACTCACAACCATGAGATCAAGAGTTGCATGTTCTACTGCCTGAGCCAGCCCGGCATGCCACGCATATGAGAACTCTTAATAACTATTGAAACAGTAGTATGATAACATTTAACTTATTTAACAATTCAAGATTTGTGTGTTTGATGGTAATGTCTATGCTTTATTTATTTATTTATTTATTTATTTATTTATTTATTTATTTATTTATTTTTTAAAGGAGAGAGTGTTCCAGTAACAAAGACTAATTTGCCAAATCCTTCAGTGGACATAAAAGGAATGGGAGATGAATTCTATAGTCCAGAAATACATAAACGACATACTTTGTTTTGTGGGACTACTGTAATTCAAACTCGTTTCTACACTGGAGAACTTGTCAAAGCTGTAGTAGTTAGAACAGGTAGAAAACATTTCATCTCTTCTTGCATGGTTTAGCATATTTGATGCCTACTGAATGTTTAAAAAGAGATTTTGGGAAATAATTCTCATTTTCTTATAAAAATACATTTTCTTCTTTAAATTTTTTTTAAAGGATTTAGTACTTCCAAAGGACAGCTTGTTCGTTCTATATTATATCCCAAACCAACTGATTTTAAACTCTACAGAGATGCCTACTTGTTTCTACTGTGTCTTGTGGCAGTGGCTGGCATTGGGTTTATCTACACTATTATCAATAGCATTTTAAACAAGGTATGTAAATGGGACTCTTAATAGGGTTTGATTCTTAATGATCACAATTCTTAATGGCTGCTAAGGATTTGAAATGAGATGAAGAACTTAACTTTTAATTTAATTTAATTATATGACCCTAGTAGCTGTTACTTTAGAGAGTACAGATATAGAACATTTTCATCATAGAAAGTTCTTTGGGATAGCTCTGGTTTAGGCGATCTTTTTCTTGCTCTCTTGTGACTTAAAAAAGGGAGGGTGACCACAAACTTACCAAAACCTTTATTTTCTTTTTTTGTAACTTTTGGGATATATAGCATTCAAGTTATTTGTGAGCCCTTGTCAAACTTCTCTTTTCCATCCCTTTTGGAGATGGGCACAGTACAGTGCTTGTAGCAAGTCAGTATTTGATAGATATTGGTTGAATTTTGAAGTGTTGAAGTGTGTGGTGTGTGAAGCGTGTAGAGCTCTTAAAATGAAGATTTCCTTTAAAAGTAGCTTACGTTCGGGGCGCCTGGGTGGCTCAGTCGGTTAGGCATCTGACTTCAGCTCAGGTCATGATCTCGTGGTTTGTGAGTTCGAGCCCCATGTCGGGCTCTGTGCTGACACCTCAGAGCCCGGATCCTGCTTTGGATTTTCTGTCTCCTTCTCTCTGCCCCTCCGCCATTTGTGCTCTGTCTCTCAAAAATAAATAAATGTAAAAAATTAAAAAAAATTTAATAAAAAAAAGTAGCTTACATTCCATAGTCCATTGACAATAAATTGAGCTTTCTATTTTGCAGACTCAAAAGGGAAAAAAATTGTAAATACTTTTTGGATGTAAATACATACATACACACTTATATATAAAATTGAAAATGGTTTATAGATTCTTCACTAAAGAAATACACACATTAGATTAGTAAATATTTGATATTGGGGAGTCTGACATTTATTTTTGTGTTTATTGTAGGTAGAAATTGGGGTCATAATTATCGAGTCTCTGGATATCATTACCATTACTGTGCCACCTGCACTTCCAGCTGCAATGACAGCTGGTATTGTGTATGCCCAAAGAAGACTGAAAAAAATTGGTATTTTCTGTATCAGTCCTCAAAGGATAAATATCTGTGGACAGCTGAATCTTGTTTGCTTTGACAAGGTTGGTTCAGTTTTATAATCATTCTCAAAGGTTACTTTGGTAGCTTTTAAATATTTAGATTAAGGTTTTCTGTATTCTCTATCAACAAATTTGTACACATTGTATAATGTTCTTTGAATATTCCTCTTTTTCAGCTTATTTGACACATGAATCATTTTTGTACATTCTCATTGCTTTTTCAATTTTTAATACTTTGGGATTGCCCAAATCTGCAATTGTCTTATCATTCATATCCAGAATTATACCTTATAATAGTAATAAAGATGATCTGATCTTTCTTGTTTTTAACAGAGTAAGCTCCATACAGATGTATTTACTGGAATTTTATTGCTATTAAGTATATATGTTTAGTTAAAGTTTGCTCTATGATTTTATTGAATATTTTTCAAAATTATTAAGGTCACTGATTTCACAATTTTATGTGAAAATGACCAGTTTTGTACACATATGAAATATTCCTTGCTTTGTCCTATAGAGAGTTTTCCTTTCCTCTGCTGAAATTAGTTTTCCTAAGAGTTTTAGGAATTAAATCTTGACCAAAAAACCTTCCATCAAGCTCTTGTTGGTAACTGATAGGATAGGAATAAGATTTTTGTGCATGATCACTATTAAAGGAAAAAATGTGAGACGTACTTTTGTTTTTAAAAAAAAGTCATATCCTGGGGCAACTGGCTGGCTCATTGGGCAGAGTGTGCGACTCTTGATCTTGGGGTCGTGAATTGAGCCCCACATTAGGCATGGAATTACTTAAAAAAAAAAAAAAAAGGTCCTATCCCATGACTACATTTTCTATTTATCTGTTTGGAAAATTTCACTTATGCTTGTCTTTTTTGGAAACCTTACAATTAAAATTTTTAAGCAGATAACAAAAGTAGAGGAAAGATACAAGTATAAAAAGTCCTCATTGGGGCACCTGGGTGGCGCAGTCGGTTAAGCGTCCGACTTCAGCCAGGTCACGATCTCGCGGTCCGTGAGTTCGAGCCCCGCGTCAGGCTCTGGGCTGATGGCTCGGAGCCTGGAGCCTGTTTCCGATTCTGTGTCTCCCTCTCTCTCTGCCCCTCCCCCCGTTCATGCTCTGTCTCTCTCGTCCCAAAAGTAAATAAAAAACGTTGAAAAAAAAAAAAAAAAAAAAAAGTCCTCATTTACCCATCACTCAGCTTTGTCAGTTAATCAGCATTTTGTCATTCTTCACTTCATCTGTCCCCTCACTTTGAAGATGGCAGCATCAGACATTCTTTCACCCAATATACCTCAGTTTTATCTCTAGAAGGTGTTAAAAAAAAAATTAACTGCAGTACCATTATCTTATTCCACTTAACAAATTAACAGTTCTTTAGTATTATCTAATATCCAGTTCATATTCAGCTTTCCCTGCCTTTCTCAAAAGTATCTCAAAATTTTACAGTTTGCTTTTTCTGTCAGAATCCAAATAATGATTGCATTGGTTACAATTAATCTGTAACAATTGTTTTTCTTGCCCCTTACCCTGAATCATCTTGTTGAAGAAACCAGGTCATGTACATCTTGGATTTGGCTGATTGCTTCCTCCTGGTGTCATTTAACGTGTTCCTCTTCCTTTTTTGGTTCCCTGTGTCCTAATGTCTCCTTCCTTTGTAGGGATCCTTGATTAATTGTTGCATTGTTCTGGTTTTTTTCATAATACAAGTCCATAAACATATACTTCTACGTATATGCCCTCCGCCCCCCCACAGAGGAACCATATCACAAGGAATGTTCTGTACCCTTTCCCCACTTTAACTATTTTTCCTGGAAGTTATTTTTTATCAATATACAGAGATCTTACTAGTTTTCTTTATTTATAACTATATACTGCTTTTATTATGTATATGTAGCATAGCTTTTCATGTTTTTCTTTTTTTTTTTTGGAGGCATTATACTTTGTATATATGTACTTTAATTAATTAATTAATTAATTTTTTTAAGACTGGAACTCTTACTGAAGATGGTTTAGATCTGTGGGGGATTCAACGAGTGGAAAATACACGGTAAATATTAGCTAGAGTTGATAATTTATTAGTTACTTCCTAATATTTTAATGTATGAGATATGCAAACATATACTGAGTAATATTACAGCTTTGTACCCACCACCACGATTAAACGGTTGATATCTTGTCATACTTGCTTCAAATCTCTTTTAAAAGATTTAAAATATTACAGATATTGCTAACATCTTAAATCTATCCCTTTCCATAGCCCTACCATCATTCTGAAGTTGTGTTCTGTTAACTGTCTTTGCATGTTTATATATTTAGTGTACAGACATATCTCTCTCTCTAAACAGGACCTATTTGTAAACAAATGTATATAACTGATACAATGTACATGTGTTTTGCTGCCTTTTTTTTTTTTTTTTTTTTGTGCCTCTTAACATTGTTTTCAAGATTTATCCAGGTTGGTATGTATGGGGTCTAATTTACTAATCTTAACTATTGTTTGGTATTCCATGATATGATCAAATCATAATATCTGTTCTAAGGGGGCAGTTTCATCTTTTTTCTCCCTTTCCCCTTCCACTTTCACAAATGGTGCTGCAATTATAATTCTTACACACAACTCCTTGTGACCATGTAGTTGAAATTCAGTAAACAGCTTCTTGAAAATGTTGGTGCTGGGTTAGATAGTACATGTACGGCTACAGGTGTAGCAGGTACTGATCTCTAAGTGATGGTGCTCCCATTGCCTCCCTCAGTGGGTATGAGATCCTGTTGCTCCAGTTCTTGCCAGACTTGGTATTGTCAGGCTTCTCATTTTTGCCATGGACAGATATGAAATGGTCTTTCATTGTGGCTTTTTGCAGTTTCCTCATTACTTATAAAGCTGAGCTTATTTTCACATTTTTGGAGGGATGGCCATTTAGCATTCTTCTTGTATTGTCACTTTATATATTGACAGTGTTTCTGTTGTGTTCTTAGTCTTACTCATTTAGTTGAAGTCCTTTGTATTTATTGGGAGGTAATCTTTTTCAGTACTATGCATTGCAAAAATATTCCAGCAGTCTGTCTTGTCATTTTACTTCCTTGTTGCCTTTTGATGGCTTAGTAATTGTATTTATGTCATTTTTCCCCCTCAGAAGTCTGTGGGATTGAAGTTTATAGAGTTTGAGAGAGTATTGTTTGGTTCATATAATTTCACAGTTGTTACATCTTCTTGGTAGTTTGTCACATTGTGACCTTATTTAATGCATCCTGCCTTAAATTCCCTTCATCTTGTATTTCTGTAGTTACATCCCACCTCTGTTACCCGAGGGTATCTTTTTCATCACTTTACTTTTTAATCTTTCTGTGCCATTGTGTTCACATTTATAATTCCAAGTAAATTGGAAATTATTTCTACCATTTCTCGCCCTAGTTCACACATTTTCTCAAATTTCTCTCTCATATTTTTGTACATTTTCTCAGAGTTTGTACATTTTCATCTTTTACTGCTTGTCCTTAAATTATTAAGTCATAGAGTTTCAAGTTCATGGGTGTCTTTACTGGGTTTCTAGCCACCCCCCCCCCCCAAGAAAGCCATGGACTGTAGGATATTTTTTTGATTATTCTCCTCCCCTCTTATTTATATGTATTTGTTGCACAGTGTTTTATGATTAGGATCTGAGTTTTATGCCATCTGCATGCTAAGATTTACCTCGGTTTATGAACATCTTTGCTAACCATTGCTTCTTATATATCCCATTCTTCTGGAATAAATCGCCATCTTCTGCAGCTACATTTGTTAGTGATTCTTTTGTTTCACTATGACTTTTTTTTTGGGTTTTTTTACTTATGTTTATTTACTTATTTTTAATATGAAATTTATTGTCAAATTGGTTTCCATACAACACCCAGTTCACTATGACTTTTGAAGAATGGCGTAGCTGTCTAGATTTCCAGGCTGTCACTTGTGTTCTCTTAGTGCTTTGAAGGTGTTATTCCATTCCTCCTGACTCCTTTTTCTTTCTGTTTTTTAAGAATCCTTCTTTATCCTTGATTTCTGCAGTTTCACCATGATCTTTTTATTTGTGTAGGACTTACTTGCTTCTTGATTCCAAAGATTTATGCTTTTCATAAATTCTGGAAATTTTTCAGCTTTTTTTTTTTTTTTTTTAATTATGACCTTTCCCCCATTCTTTGTTTTCTGTCCATCTGGGAATCCCAGACATAGGTTACATAGGAAATTGCACTTGTTTTTTTTCCAAGTCAGCCTGTCCTCCTCTCCCCCCATAGTGTCTTGTTCTTTTTCTAAGTCTTTAATTTAAAAGTACCCTTTTTGCATTCTTTCAGATCGCCATTCTATTATCTCAAATTTATGGGATTCTAATTCTGTCTTTGTTATGTCTGTTGAGTCATGGGAATGTTTCCCAGTGCATTTTTAAATTACGGACTTATGCTTAGCAGGAATTTTCTGTGAGATTTCTTTGTGGCTGTGTTGTGGGAGCTCCTCTCTGGAGACTTTAGACTGTGCTTGGGCTAGAGTGGTATCAGTCGTGTCAGATGAGCTTTAATATTACTTTCATAACTTGAGGATCTCTGGACCAGCAGTAGCATGGATTCAAACCCAGATCCTATCCTGACTGGTGTTGTGATTCAGAGTTTACGCCCTAAAACCAGACCTCCTGCGTTTGAATCTTTGCTCTGCCACTTGTGTGCTGTGTAACCTTGGCAGGTTATCTAACCCTCTGTTTCAGTATCTCTTCTATGAAATGAGGATAATAAAACCTCTTCCTGTGGTGAGGAGGACATGAGTCAGATATGTTTAAAGTTATTAGAACAGTGCCTAGTGCACGGTAAATATTTTACAGATATTAATGATTTTCTTGAGCTTTGGGTGAGAGAAAAAGAGATCAGCTTATTCTTAGTTTGGATATGTAGGTAAATTATTTTCAGTTTATTGTTTTTCCAAAGATGCTCTTCAAGAGCACTGGCTATCTTGGGTGAAAGGGATCCTCTCAGTTTGAACTCCCCACTTTGTATCTGGCCAGGACTTTGTCTTCCATTCCTATATGGGAATTAAAGCCTGGGTCCTTAGCATACTGGGATGACTCCCCTCCCTTTTTCCTTCTCTCGCAGGCAGTCAGCATCACTCAGGTTCATATTCCTCTGGTTTTCCTTTCCTTCCATTTCTGACACTTGAAAATTTCCTTTTCATTCTTATGAGCTTGGTTTTGCATTTAAAGATGATGTGTTACACATTCATTTTGTGTTTTTACAAAAGAGATGTATTCTTACATGCCTACAGGCAGGAATTTTAATTATTATTTAGTATCTAGTATTTTCTATATTGTTATGTCTGGCATAGGTATTCAGAATCTTAGATAAGATGGTATTTTAGTTAATGTGTAATTTACATGGAAGAAAATGTTTTTGAATGCTAAAAACTGTAGTGAAAATTAATGTGTACAGAAATGCAAACGTTTTTATTTCATTTTTTAAAATTATAAAACCTGAGTATGATTAGAATATTTATAGTCTTAGATTTATGAATCTAATTCAGTGTATTTTCTGTTTAGTTTTCTTTTGCCAGAAGAAAATGTTTGCAATGAGGTATTGGTAAAGTCTCAGTTTGTTGCTTGTATGGCTACCTGTCACTCACTCACAAAGATTGAAGGAGTGCTTTCTGGTGATCCACTTGATTTGAAAATGTTTGAAGCCATTGGATGGGTAAGTTCAATATTTTAAAGCACAAGTAACTTGAAGGAAAATAATCTTGCAGCAGAAAGATGGTTTCTGCTAGTTGTTTTGATGACCAGTTCATCTTGTACCATAAAGGAACTATGTAACATTGGAGAAACATTTATAATTGTGTAAAAAAGTGTCCGTTTAGGGGCGCCTGGGTGGCGCAGTCGGTTAAGCCTCCGACTTCAGCCAGGTCACGATCTCGCGGTCCGTGAGTTCGAGCCCCGCGTCAGGCTCTGGGCTGATGGCTCGGAGCCTGGAGCCTGTTTCCGATTCTGTGTCTCCCTCTCTCTCTGCCCCTCCCCCGTTCATGCTTTGTCTCTCTCTGTCCCAAAAATAAATAAAAAACGTTGAAAAAAAAAATTAAAAAAAAAAAAAAAAGTGTCCGTTTTATTTAAATTAACTCACTCAAACACCCTTAATAGAAGATGATCTTCTCAGGTGCCTGCTTTATGTTTATAAGAGAAAGCAGCTGTTAGCAATTGGGGTAATAGGCCCGAGTCAGAAAGATGATCTTCAACAACAATAATCTGTTGACCATAGGTGAAAAGTATAGCCCTGTGTCTTCATTGTTCTTTTGTCCCCATGTTCTACTTTCTGTGTCCACACACACACACACGCACACACACACACACACACACACACACACACACACACAGTTTTGTTTGTTTACAGTTTGTTTGTTTTGGCATTGATCATTTTGAGTGCATGCAGTGTTTCCTGGTTACCATTTCACAGTATCGTGTCCTTTTACAGATGCAATAATAAGGTTGTTTTTAAAGTTCCTTCTGGCTTCTGAATTATTTTCTCTGGGTCAGTTTTCTTTCTCCCTCCCAACACTTAAATCTTTTTCCTTCATGCCTTTTGTTTTCATGATATATCTTGATGGTACATTCATATTTAAGAATTAAGGTTTGCTTCGATAATTCTGGGTAGCTGCAGTCAGGTTTTTATCCTTGCCCGTATGTGTGTAAGTCTGTTTACTTGAGCTGTGTCTCTTCTGAATGGCAAGGCTGACCCAGGGGGAGCTCGCTGTGTGCTGAGGGTGAGTCCTCATCAGGGGGCATCCTCAGCCCAGAGCTGCAGAGCTGGCCTTGTAGGTTGCCCTCCTCACCCGCTCTGCTGACCCTCATGGTAGCAGCCTTCCCTCCTCTCAGGTATGTCTCTAGACAGTCACCCCTGGTCTTGTGTTTTGTTTTTATTTCTGCTTAGCTCAGCTATTCGGGCTGGTGAAGAATGTCCCTCCCTTGTATGTCCTCTTGTGTTTATTCTGGGCTACTGTTTCTTGCACTGCTGCATTCGTCAATACAGTAATCAGTTTGCCTTTTTTTTTTTTTTTTTTTTAAATTTTTTTTTTTTTCAACGTTTTTTATTTACTTTTGGGACAGAGAGAGACAGAGCATGAACGGGGGAGGGGCAGAGAGAGAGGGAGGCACAGAAGCGGAAACAGGCTCCAGGCTCTGAGCCATCAGCCCAGAGCCTGACGCGGGGCTCGAACTCACGGACCGCGAGATCGTGACCTGGCTGAAGTCGGACGCTTAACCGACTGCGCCACCCAGGCGCCCCTCAGTTTGCCTTTTATCTTAATGTTTGAAATCCTTCTTTTTTAATTTCCTATTTACTTTGACAGGATTCTTTCTTTTTTTGTATTTTGTTGATTTTTTTTTTTGGATGTTTGTTTATTTATTTTGAGAGAGAGAGAATATCCCAGGCAGACTCCACGCTCTCAGTGGGACATGGAGCTCAATCCCACGAGCTGTGAGATGTGACCTGAGCCAAAATCAAGAGCTATACACTCAGCTGATTGTGCCACCCAGGTGCTCCTGTTTTGTTAATGTTTTGAAAGAGGCAGATGGATGTGTGCATTAGTGTTTGTCCATCTTCTGATAGCCCACAATAAATATTTGTCAAATCTAATTCCCAAAAGGCCTTTAGAGGATAATTTATGAGAGTAAAGCAAAATAGGACTGGTTCATCTTTGATGTTCTCTAAAACTTCTCTCTAGATGAACAGATTTTCAGTAGACTTAGTGTTCTGTTTGTGCATCTTTTAAAAATGGGTTAAATAAGTAAGTTTGTATGATAGCATGTTCCGTTGACACTGAGATGTCTTGATGCTTGATCTTATCACAAACTATCAATGGAATGTTTCCACATAACCAGTCACTGCTGTTATTTGATGTGATCGATGCCATATAAGAACATCCCAATTTCAGAGATGTTAAAACATACCTTAGAATCGTATAAAATTGGCTCATTGGGCACAGTGCCCTTCCCCATCATTTTCCCATCGATTCCTTCACTTTGAGTCTAATTAATTTATTTTTTCTTGGGTATGTGTACTTCATACAAGTTTTTGTTGGAATTATTTCACCAAAAATAAGTGTTTTTAAATTAAATTTCAAGCACTTAGGGTTAGTAGTATCTTAACCAGAAATGTTCACTCTGAAACACTAAACTCAAGTCTTTGTACCTCAGTGTGTGCTTCATCTGGTGGTTCTCCTAATTGTATCTGAGCTCCATATACTTTACAATTTTTTTTTTTTTTTTTTTTTTTTTTACATTTATCTATTTTTGAGAAACGGAGTGAGACAAAGCGTGAGCAGGGGAGGGGCAGAGAGAGAAGGAGACACAGAATCTGAAGCAGGCTCCACGCTCTGAGCAAGTGGTCAGCACAGAGCCTGATGCGGGGCTCGAACACACAAACTGTGAGATCATGACCTGAGCCAAAGTCGGATGCTCAACCAACTGAGCCACCCAGGCACCCCTGAGCTCCATATACTTTTGAATCCTCTCCTGTTAGCAGAAAAGAACCCTTGGATGATAGACTGAACATTTTTGGAACTGCAAGAATCTTCTATTTTTTTGCAGGAATAGTCTTTAAATCCTACTACAAGTCTTAGTTTTAGGAGCAAAATGAGAAAGATTTTCTCGTTTCTTTATTCCACTTCTCATCTCTGCTTCCCATCTCCCATGGATTGCCAGGACTTTAACTTTGTTTAAAATACATACAAGTTTACTTATACTAACATAAATATAAGTATGCTAATATATTAGTGGTCTAGTAGTGCTCGTTTATTCTTTGGGTACTGACTTTGTTGTCGTTATTACTGAAGATAGCCGTAATGTTTCTTTTAAAAGTAGAACCAGTGAATTGAATTTTATGAAGTAATGTGTTGAATATTTTCCTTTCAGATTCTGGAAGAAGCAACTGAAGAGGAAACAGCACTTCATAATCGAATTATGCCCACTGTGGTTCGTCCTCCAAAACAGCTGCTTCCTGAATCTACACATGCGGGAAACCAAGAAATGGTGCGAAATCACGTTAAGTTGGATAATACTTAACTTAATACTTAAGTTAATACTTAACTGTTAACGTTCATGTTCAGTCCTCATTTTGAACTCTTGCTAGAAGATGAAATCACATGTCCTTTATTTAATTCTTAGGCAGATACGAATATTTTAGCTGCATTTATCCAAAACTACACATCTGGTGTGTGTCGCAGGCATTCTGTGTAAGACATTGAGATGTAATTCTAATTACCATTACTTTTCCTTACTATTTATTGAACAACTTAGGCCTTGTGATTTAAACAGTGATTAATCCTTTAAATTCCTATGATTTAGCAGAAAGAATATGTGAATGGCTTTATTTTTAGGTGAATTTTAAAATATGTTTCCCCTTAGTTTATTTTTAGTACTTAATATGTTAATATTTTAGGATAACAAAGTATTTGAAAATATTTAAGCACACATTAAAAAAAGAGATAGTAGAGAAGCAATCTTGAAACCTGACTTTGAAATACTCAAAGCTCTTTGCTATTTTTTAGATAATGTTTTGTGCATGTATAAAGTTTTTGTTTTTTTTTTTTTAATAACTTGAGTATGTTGATGAATCTAATATGTGCTATTTCTTTATTCTCTTTGTTTTATTTTTAGGAGCTGTTTGAACTTCCAGTAAGTGAAGAATGTTTACTTGTTACTTAAGGATATGTGTTTTAATTCCAAAAAAATAACAAATGCTTTGTGCATCTTTTGAAATCATACAGGCTATTTATGAGATAGGAATTGTTCGTCAGTTTCCGTTTTCTTCTGCTTTGCAACGTATGAGTGTGGTTGCAAGGGTGCTAGGGGATAAGAAGATGGATGCCTACATGAAGGGAGCACCTGAGATCATTGCTAGTCTTTGTAAACCTGAAACAGGTAAGAAATCAACTAGGCTTTGAATGAAATTGTTATTTGTGTAAGCTTGTAGTTGCAATTTTAACAATGACGTTTATTTTTTCCTTTTTAAAAGTTCCTACTGATTTTGAAAAAGTTCTGGAAGATTACACTAAACAGGGCTTCCGCGTAATTGCTCTTGCACACAGAAAATTGGAATCAAAACTGACTTGGCATAAAGTACAGAATATTAGCAGGTAAGGTGGATGAACAGTCATTCTACAGCTTTTCCGGTAATGTATAGTTTATATGTCATGTACAATAATTTATATGTTGTGAGTAGGTATTAAATATTTATTTTTTATTTAAATCCAAGTTAGTTAATATAGAGTGTAATAGTGTTTTCATAAATAGAATTTAGTGATTCATCACTTAATATATAACACGCAGTGCTCACCCCAACAAGTGCCTTTCTTAATGCCCATCGCGCATTTAGTCCACCCCCCCCCCACAACTCCTCCAGCAACCTCTATTTGTTCTTTATATTTAAGAGTCTTGTATGATTTGTCTCCCTGTTTTTATATTATTTTTGCTTCCCTTCCCTTATGTTCATCTGTTTTGTATCTTTAATTCCACACATGCAGAAGTCACATGATATTTGTCTTTCTCTGACTTATTTCGCTTAGCATAATATACTCTAGTTCTATCCACATTGTTGCAAATGGCATGATTTCATTCTTTTTAATCACCGAGTAATACTCCATTGTATATATATGCTACATCTTCTTTATCCATTCATCTGTTGATGGACATTTGGGCTCTTTCCATACTTGGCTATTGTCGATAATGCTGCTATAAACATTGGAGTGCATGTGCCCCTTTGAAACAGCACACCTGTGTTCTTTGGATAAACACCTAGTACTGCAAGTGCTGGATCATAGGGTAGTTCTATTTGTAATTTTTTGAGGAATCTCCATACTGTTTTTCAGAGTGGCTGCACCAGTTTGCATTCCCACCAGCAAAGGTTTCCTTTTTCTCCGCATCCTCGCCAACATCTGTTGTTGCCTGAGTTGTTGATTTTAGACATTCTGACAGGTGTGAGTTGGTATCTCACTGTGGTTTGGATTTGTATTTCCCTGATGATGAGTGATGTTGAGCATTTTTTTCATGTGTCGGTTGGCCATCTGGATGTCTTTGGAGAAATGTCTATTTGTGTCTTTTGCCTGTTTCTTCACTGGATTATTTGTTTTTTGGGTGTTGAGTTTGATAAGTTCTTTATAGATTTTAGATACTGACACTTTATCTGATATGTCATTTGCAAATATCTTCTCCCATTCAGTTGGTGGCCTTTTAGTTTTGCTGATTGTTTCCTTTAATGTGCAGAGGCTTTTCATCTTAATGAGGTCCCAGTAGTTCATTTTTGCTTTTGTTTCCCTTGCCTCTGGAGATGTGTTGAGTAAGAAGTTGCTGTGGCTGAAGTCAAAGAGGTTTTTGCCTGCTTTCTCCTCGAGGATTTTGATGACTTCCTGTCTTACATTTAAGTCTTTCATCCTTTTTGAGTTTATTTTTGTGTATGGTGTAAGAAAGTGGTCCGGGTTCATTCTTCTGCATGTCGCTGTCCAGTTTTCCCAGCACCACTTGCTGAAGAGACTGTTTTTATTCCATTGGATATTCTTTCCTGCTTTGTCAAAGATTAGTTGGCCATACGTTTGTGGGTCCATTTCTGGGTTCTCTGTTGTGTTTCATTGATCTGTGTGTCTGTTTTCGTGCCAGTGTTATACTGTCTTGATGACTACAGTTTTGTAATACATTTGAAGTCTGGGATTGTGATGCCTCCAGCTTTGGTTTTCTTTTTCAGGATTGCTTTGGCTATTTGGGGTCTTTTCTGATTCCATACAAATTTTAGGATTGTTTGTTCTAGCTCTGTGAAGAATGAGGGTGTTATTTTGATAGGGATTATATTGAATATGTAGATTGCTTTGGGTTGTATTGATATTTTAACAATATTTTTTTGTTCTTCCAGTCTGTGAGCATGGAATGTTTTTTGCATTTTTTGTGTCTTTGATTTCTTTCATAAGATTTCTATAGTTTTCAGTGAATAGCTTTTTCACCTCTTTGGTTAGGTTTATTCCTAGGTATTTTATGGTTTTTGGTACAATTGTAAACAGTATCAATTCCTTGATTTCTCTTTCTGCTACTTCATTATTGGTGTATGGGAATGCAACTGATTTCTGTGCATTATTAATATATCCTGCAACTTTGCTGAATTCATGGATCAGTTCAAGCAGTTTTTTTGGTGGAGTCTTTTGGGTTTTCCAATAGAGTGTCATGTCATCTGTGATGAGAAAGTTTAACTTCCTCCTTGCCAGTGTGTGCCTTTTCTTTTTGTTGTCTGATTGCTGAGGCTAGGACTTCCAGTACTGTGTTGAACAGCAGTGGTAAGATTGGACATCCCTGTCATGTTCCTGACCTTAGGGGGAAGCTTTCACTTTTCCCCCATTGAGGATGATATTAGCTGTGGTCTTTCATATATGGCCTTTATGATGTTGAGGTATGATCCTTCTAACCCTACGTTCTTGAGATTTTTTTTATCAAGAAAGGATGCTATATTTTGTCAAAATGCTTTCTCTGCATCTACTGAGAGAATCATGATGTATTACATTGATTGATTTGCAGATATTGAACCACCCCTACAGCCCAGAAATAAATCCCACTTGATCATGGTGAAGAATTTTTTAATATATTGTTGGATTTGATTTGCTGGTATCTTCTTGAGAATTTTTGCATCCATGTTCATAGGGAAATTGGTCTGTAATTCTCCTTTTTAGTGGAGTCTTTGTCTGGTTTTGGATCAAGGTAATGCTGGTTTCATAGAATGAGTTTGGAAGTTTTCCTTCCATTTCTATTTTTTGGAACAGCTTCAGGAGAATAGGTATTAACTCTCCTTTAAATGTTTGGTAGAATTCCCCTGGGAGGCCATCTGGCCCCGGACTCTTGTTTGTGGGAGATTTTTGATTATTGATTCAGTTTCTTTACTGGTTATGGGTCTGTTGCAATTTTCTATTTCTTCCTATTTCAGTTTTGGTAGTTTATATGTTTCTAGGAATTTATCCATTTCTTCCAGATTGCCCAGTTTGTTGGCATATAATTTCTCATAATATTCTCTTGTTATTTGTATTTCTGAGGTGTTGGTTGTGATCTCTATTCTTTCATTCATGATTTTATTTATTTGGGTCCTTTCCTTTTCCTTTTTAATCAATCTGGCTACGGGCTTATCAATTTTGTTCATTCTTTTAGAGAACCAGCTCCTGGTTTCATTGTTCTGTTCTACTATAATTCTTCTTCTTTTTTTCTTTCAATATCATTGGTTTCTGCTTTAATCTTTATTATTTCCCTTCTTGCGCTCACTTTGGCTTTGTCTGTTGTTCTTTTTCCAGCTCCTTTAGGTGTAAGTGTAGATTGTGTATTTGAGACCTTTTCTTCCTTCTTTAGGAAGGCCTGGATTGCTATATACATTCCTCTTATCTCCTTTGCTGCATCCCAGAGATTTTGGGCTGTCATGTTTTCATTTTCATTGGCTTCCATGTACTTTTTATTTTTAATTAAAAATTTTTTTTAACCTTTATTTATTTTTGAGAGAGATGGGGGGCGGAGAGAGAGAGAGAGAGAGCGAGCAAGCAGGGGAGGGGCAGAGAGACTGAGACACAGAATCGAAGCAAGCTCCAGGCTCTGAGCTGTCAGCACAGAACCCAATGCAGGGCTTGAACTCATGGGTCTTGTGATCATGACCTGAGCCAAAGTTGGACGCTTAACCAACTGAGCCACCCAGGCACCCTGGCTTCTATGTACTTTTTAATTTCCTCTTTAATTTCTTGTTTAACCCATTCATTCTGTAGTAGGATGTTCTTTAGTCTCCAAGTATTCATAGTCTTTCCAAATTTTTTCTTGTGGTTGATTTCGAGTTTCATAGCATTGTGGTCTGAAAATATGCAAGGTGTGATCTCTGTCTTTTTGTACTTGTTGAGGGCTGATTTGTGTCCCAGTATGTGATCCATTCTGGACAATGTTCCACGTGCACTCAAAAAGAAAGTATTCTGCTTTAGGATGAAATGTTCTGAATATATCTGTTAAGTCCATTCAGTCCAGTGTGTCATTCAAAGCCATTGTTCCTTGTTGACTTTCTGCTCAGATGATCTGTCCATTGCTGTAAGAAGGGTGTTGGAAGTCCCCTACTATTATGGTATTGTTATCAATGAGTTTCTTTAGGTTTGGGATTAATTGACTTATATATTTGGGTGCTTCCACGTTGGGGACATAAATATTTACAATTGTTAGATCTTCTTGGTGGATAGACCCCTTAATTATGACATAATCCTTCTTCATCTCTTGTTACAGTCTTTATTTTAAAATCTAGTTTGTCTGATAGAAGTATGGCTACTCTGGCTTTCTTTTGATGACCATTAGCATGATAGCTGGTTCTTCATCTCCTTATTTTCAAACTTCATGTGACTTTGGGTCTAAAATAGGTCTCTTGTAAGCAGTATATAGATCTCACCGACCTGCTATCAAGCACCCCTCCTTTGTCTCAGGCCTCCATCCACTCCCTGCCTCTACCCTGTCTGTGTCCAAGCCATTTGCCTGTCAGGCAGCACCTCCTTCCAGAGTTTTATCTCAGATGGGGTTGTGTTTCAAAACCCCACGCTTCATACACCACCACCACCACCACCACCCCCACCCCTACCCCTGCCCTTCCCTGGCCTGGAGCCACGCTGACTCTTTGGGGGAGGGTCTCACTGAGCAATGGCTGTGTGCCTGCTTGCCCCAGAAAACATTTGTGGGATAGTGCAGTGGCAGAGGTTTGGAGATTGTGGCTGATCAGAACACACAGCCAGAACCAGGGTTTGCTGTACTCTGGTGTCTCTGTCTCAGTACCAGCAAATGTGACTGCTCTCTGGGGTCCTCTGGGACCTTTGCCTTTGTGAAGGTTGTATGGCCTCTACTAAATGCTCTCCAAGCAAGGGAACCACTTCTCCCCATGTGGCACACCGACCCCTCAGACCCTGCTGCCTACTCCTGGTGATTTGCCCTGCTTCCTCACCAGAGCACCACCAGGCACTGAGCTCCACTGTTCAATCCTGGTGGTATTGAAACCCTCTCCTTTCTTCCTGTCAGTGGTTTTGGCGGACAGATTTCTTGTTCAGTTTCCTGTGAGTGTTTTCACTCTTTCTCTTTCTCTCCAGCTACTTTCAGGGGAGTGTTTTTCCTACACTCGATGTGCCGCACACTCCCCCTTTCTTTTTCCTTTCTCTGCAAAAATAGCTCCCTACCCTCTGTGGCTTTTCTCTTTCTCAGTTGGCCTGTCCACACTGTGTACCTGCCGAGTTCTGTGGCTCAAGTTATGCAGATTGTTGTGTTAATCCTCAGATCAATTTCCTGGGTGTGCAAAATGGTTTGGTGCTGATCTAGCTGTGTTTCAGGGACGAGACAAGCTGAGGATCTCCATGCTGCTTAGCCATCTTTCCAAAAACCCTATTAAATATTTATTGAATGTATGGAACTGTACCTTATGCAGTGTTTGTTTTAGGTGATTGAGATACAAGTACAAATCTTTGAAACCCTTCTCAGTTTGTTAAATATTTATTTAGTGCCTGCTATGTGTTAGGTATGTTTTAGGAACATAATTCTGTTTGAAAACATAAACATAATTCTATAGTAGTTTGTTTTTCCCAAATAAAATACTTGGTTTTGCCCAGTTGTTTGAACCAAGTATTATTTTGGCCAGAGTAGCATGAGTCCTAATAACTAATTACCACCATTCCCCACCTCCCTGCTTCCAAAGGTTGAATGACATAACCATCATCACGTTTACTTTTCTCCAGTCTTTTCCACTCTTTAATTTGTGTTTCATAGTGCCTCCAGAGAGCTTTTTAACACACCGGTCTCTAGTTGGAATTCTTTTTTTTTTTTTTTTTTAATGTATATTATTTTATTTTTGAAAGAGACAGAGCACAAGCATGGGAGAGGCAGAGAGAGAGGAAGACACAGATTCCAAAGTGGGCTGCAGGCTCTGAACTGTCAGCACAGAGCCCAACATGGGACTCAAACCCACGAACCGAGAGATCCTGAGCTGAAGTCAGACACTTAATTGACTGAGCTGTCCAGGTGCTCCTCTAGTTGGAATTCTTATAAATGGCTTCCCATCATCTACTGGAAGAGTTTACTGTTAGGAAAATGTATCAGGAAAGAAAGAAAACAAAACACGCAACACTTAATTTGAAAAAATAAATAAATAAATAAAAAGGATGAATTACACAAGCAGATAAGAATCAGAAAAGGGCATACAAATGGCCGATGAACACGTGAAAAGGGTAGTACACTTTATTTAGTTCTTTGAGGAACTATAAAAGAAAACCACAGTGAGACATCACTTCTCTCCTAAGGTTGGAAAAGTTGAAAATTTTGACAATACCAAATGTTAGTGATGTCTTGGGAAAATTTTAACAACATACTGCTACTACACTATTGTAGATTCATAATAAACATGTGTAGTACCTATCAAAATTTGAATTTGCTTATACAGTTTGACCCAGCAAGTGCAGTTCTAAGAATCCAGATTAAAGAGCTATTTCTATGTGTGCATAAGGGTCCTGTTTAAATAATGCAAATAACATAATACCCATAGGGCAATGGCTAAACTATGGGCTGTTAACATTGCTGTTAATAACAACTCCTCCTGCTGTCAAAGTAGAGCATTCCTATAAAATCGTTCCTAAGCTGAAATGGCTTAAAGTGAAGAAACAGTTACAATTAATGTATGTGGAAAAATTTTTGCTTCCAGACGCCAAAAATAATCTCTTTGAAGCTTTTCTTATAGCGTAGGACACATCTTGCTAATTCAGGCACAGAATAAATCAAGGTAGAGTAAGAAGCTCACAGACACAGTTCAAAACTATGCGGCTTGATGCTGAGATGCAGATTATAATCCCCAGGGAAGGAACTGGGGGCACCTCTCTCTCTGCGTGGAAGTGCGCTGCTTCTAAAATGGCTTGCTGCAAAACACATGTTGGACGCTATATTTGCCTCTTACTTTTTTTTCTCGAAAGCAAAACATCTTCAGGTTTCTTTTGGTTAGTGAAAATGAGTAACGTAGGCCTTTCGTAAAAGTGAAATGGCCTAATGTGAACTTGGAAAAAGTGGGAGATCCCTGTATCTCAGGCACACTAAGTGAAAAGAGTAGGATGGTGTTTATATTTGTTGTGCAATCCAGTTTTACCGAATGAGAACTAAGGAGTAGAGTGGCTAGCCCAATAACTAAAAGGAAAAACTGCGTTAGGAATTCTGCCTATTGAAACAATATTTGGGGGTGAAGCATGTTTAAGCATGAACGTTTCAAAAAAAAAAAAGAAAAGCATTAGCCAGATCTGATAGATATGCATGGTTGGGAGCTACACATGTACAATGTTATGTTCTAATTCTGGTGAAGGGCACGTTAGGCTCTTTCTCTACAGCTTCACCTTTTGCTGGAACCTTTAAAACTACTGATTTGTCTGTAGTTCTTAAGCCTGTCATATTCAGACATCATTGCGTGCCCTTGAGTAGGCTGTTCCTTCTGCCCAGGATATCCTGTCCCTGTTTTTCTCTTTCTCTATTCTCCTTTCACTTGCTTCAACCAAGACCCTCTCTGTATTTCCATCTTATCTTACAAGAGCAGGTTTTGACATTTCTCTCATAGCTTGAACCTTTCTATCTTGAGTTGAATATTGGATTATTCATTCATTAGAGAACAATATTGCCATGACCTGTATCATTCGTTGGAGAGTAAGGAAACCAGTAGCAGCCAGAACCTAGCAGATCATGGGAACACAGCTTGTAGTGCTTTGACCCCAGAGTTTTCACGTCAGTACAACTGTGTTCTTTGAAATGCATTTTCAGGCTTCAAGGCTTATTTTTCCTATCACCACCAGCAGTGTCATTTGTATTGCTTCTTAACTGTTCTTTGATACCTTTACCACCCATAGATAAATATAAATTATATTTCAGAGTGTTTTATGTTTTAGAGCTATGTGCTTAAAGCACCTTTATTGAATTTTGTGTAGAAAAACCAGTTGGTTATTGCCAGTCTGAAATTTTGGTTCCTAATCTCAGCCTTCTTTCTCCATTGAAAAAAAACAAAAACAAAACAAAACCTATTTCTGTGATACGGTTCTGGTAGTTTGAAATTTCTTAAGAATGCATCCATTTCCATGATAATGCACATGTTATTTTTGCATGCATCTCTTTGCTTGCATGTCTGTTTTCTCTCTCTCTCTCTCTCTCTCTCTCTCTCTCTCTCTCTCTTTCATACACACGCGCACACACACACACGCGCGCACACACACACCACAACAAAAAAAAAAACGCCTTGAAGAGTACAGATCATACCTTTTCATCTTTGACCTTCCAATGACCGGTAGTACTACTTGGTACAGAGTGGATACTCAACTTTTGAAGGAATTGTGTCCTGATAACTATTGAATATTTGTAAATATTCTCAGAGACCCATTTCCGGGGCCCAAATAGATCTCATTGTCAGACTGCTAATAGGTTTAATATCACACTTCTAGAATCAAGAATTTGATCAAAGGGCACATGGGTGGCTCAATCAGTTAAGCATCTGACTCTTGATTTTGGCTCAGGTCATGATCTCACAGTTCATGAAATCGAGCCCTGAGTTGGGCTCTGCTCACAGTGTGGAGCCTGCTTTGGATTCTCTTTCTCTCTCTCTCCCTCTCTGTCTCCCTCTCTGTCTCTCTCTCTGTCTCTCTCTTTCTCTCTCTCTCTCTCTCTGCTTGCATGTGCTATCTCGTTCTCTCTCAAAATAAATAAACTTAAAAAAGAAAGAATTTGATCAAGACTTTTCTAAAATTCTTCAAAGACTTGATCATAATACAATATAACCATTGAATGTGCTTATAGTCAAATTTTTTCCTTTTCTCTGGACATTTAAGTTAGGGTATGTCACGTGTAGGTGGGGACAGTAAAGCATAGATTTATTTATGCTTATTCATTTTGCAGGTGGAATATAAGATGAACATTCCTTAGTACTACAAGTGTTTAGTATCTTACAAAGATAACATTTCCAAATTATCCTTATTCTCACATTTCCAAAGATGAAATTTAATTTCATTTATATCTCTTGGGAATTGTTTTTCCAGATATAAGTTTGAGATATTGAACTCAAACATATTTATGCTTTATTCAACATACAAAATGGTTTGATGTACAATTTATGGGTATTTTACATTGCTTTATCAGTATAAAGAGAACAGATACTGTTTCATTACGTGTTAAAATTTCTTTTTCTGCAGAGATGTCATTGAAAACAACATGGATTTTATGGGATTAATTATAATGCAGAACAAATTAAAGCAAGAAACCCCTGGAGTACTTGAAGATTTGCATAAAGCCAACATTCGCACGGTCATGGTCACAGGTTAGACTTTATAAAAGGACACAGGAAAAATTGAGTGTGACTCTAAGAGTTCAAGTTATATAATGTGGTGGAATGACCAGATACTTATAAAAGCACATAGTGGCTTCATCCTCCCATGCCCCATTTCAGCTCAGAATATTCTTCAAAGTTATAACTTTGCAATACTCTTTTAAGGGCTAGCAAATTCTATTTATAGAAACAGCAAAATGGTGAAGGGCATACTGTAAAAATTTAGATACTGCTCCTTTTTTGTTACCTCTCTTTAATAATACATTATAGCAGTTATTATATCTTGTGCTATTTGCAGGTTTGTTTTCCCTATTAGAATATACGATTCTAGAGGGTGAAGACAATGTTTTGTTCATTTTGGGGTCTTCTGCAATTTTTAAAACTGTGCCAGATGCATGAAAAATGATTAACAGATATTTGTTAGAATTACATTTTGATGTATAAGAGTATGTTCATTATCATTGCTTGAATGCATACTAGTGAAGATAGCCATTGTTTGATTTGTTTGTGATTTTTGACTACTATTCTAAGTGATTCTCCTGGTATTATGCTGTTGATAAATATTATGTAATTCCCATTCCTTAGCTTTGTGAAACTCTGGCAGCTCCTAAGTGTTTTTTCTTAGTAAATAATCATAATTAAGGTAGTCACTTTATGGCTTTATATATTCACTAAGCCTTATATGGAAAGGGCATGTGTACATTTTGTTTTGTTTTGTTTTAGACTCTGAGATCCATCCAATAGTATACTTATTACTATGTAGCTCAAGTAGATACATTTATTAGCATCCCAGCAATTCCTTGCTTCTAATGATTCCTCCTTGAAAGCACTTTCCTCTTTCTCTGCTGTGACAAACTGTGGCTTTGGTTCCCAAGGGGAGTCACTCTTGTCATAGGAGGATGTCCTTGGAAATAATGTGTGGGAATTGGGGGAAGAAGTAATATTGCCCTTCCGTTCTGGCAGCAAAGAACTTCTCATACCTTTGCTGGCTTTTCACATATGTTTATATTTTCTTCTCTTGAGCCTGTCCTTACAGGGCTTCTTTTCAGTTCTTGCCTTTTCACAAGGGAGAGGTTCTCTTTATATCTTGTAAAGATTGCATTCTTGTTACCTTCTTTATCTTTTTGCTTTTGTAATCCATTCTTTTTTTTTTTTTTTTTTTTCCCTGTGATCTTAGGCATTCTTGTACAGACTACCGGTCACTCTTGAGTTATTTCAACAAATAGTTTTTGAGCACCTGCTGTGTGTGTGACACGGTGCCAGGCATTGGTGGGTGCTACCAGTGCATGACAAAAAGATTCAGAATGTATCTGACTTTAAAAAGTGTGGATAAGAGTGGTCTGTTTAGCATATGTGTGCTGGAGTTATTTGAGGCTTCCTTTGAAAAGTATGTTTTGATTTTTGGTATTTTGAAGCTTCAAGGATAAGACTGTACAGGATCCTCATTTTGCCAAACGTAGTCAGGGGGTAATAGAGATTCTGGATAAGTATTGTTGTCAAGTACATTTATGTTTCCATTTTAATTTTAACATATTGTCAATATTTTGAACATTAGGTGACAACATGTTGACTGCTGTCTCTGTGGCCAGAGACTGTGGAATGATACTACCTCAGGATAAAGTTATTATTGCTGAAGCATTACCTCCGAAGGATGGGAAAGTTGCCAAGATAAACTGGCATTATGCAGACACCCTAACACAGTGCAGTAATTCATCAGCCATTGACTCGGAGGTAATGTCAAGATGATTTTTTCCTTTTGAAGCTTGCTTGTTTGAATTTAGTCTGAAGAAATAAAAAGTGGTGCATTAAAATACGACACAACAAAACATAAATGAAAACAGACGCCTGGGCTGTCTCCTCAGAGATTGATTCATTAGGACTAGGTAAGACCCAGGTACCTCAAATTGTGGATATTTAGCCAAAGCTGAGAAGCACCATTTTAAAGTATGAGAATCCCAGGTATTTATCCTATTTTAAAAGTAGCGATAAATGATACAAGTGGTCCATAATGTTTCATTCATGCATTATTTCAAACTGAAGCTGATATTTAGCCTTTGTTTATTTGTTTGAAATAAACATCACTGGATGATTACCTTAACATTGAGTTTCTTTTCACTTTCAAAAAATGTTAAACTTTGGTTGTTTTATGTAAAATATCAAATGAAAGAATTTAGTTTTAGATCTTATTTATTTGTTTATTTATTTATTTATTTATTTATATGTTTATTTTTCAGAGAGACAGAAAGAGCGAGCCTGAGTTGGGGAGGGGCAGAGAGAGAGGGAGACACAGAATCAGAAGCAGGCTCCAGGCTCCAGCAGAGAGCCTGAAATAGGGCTTGAACTCACGAACTGTGAGATCATGACCTGAGCTGAAATCGGACACTTAACTAACTGAGCCATCCAAGCACCCCATAGATCAGATATATTTAAAATAGGATTGGGGCGCCTGGGTGGCTCAGTCGGTTGAGCATCTGACTTCGGCTCAGGTCATGATCTCACAGTTTGTGAGTTCAAGCCCTGCTTCGGATTCTGTGTTTCCTTCTCCCTCTGCCCATCCCCCTCTTGTGCTCTGTCTCTGTCTCTCAAAAATAAATAAATAAATGTAAAAAAAATTTTTTTTTTAATTAAAAAATAGGATTGTATTACTCGGTTTGGCTGCCTAAATATTGTTTTGAATGTCTTGTACATAGGCTATTCCAATTAAATTGGTCCATAATAGCTTAGAGAATCTTCAAGTGACTCGTTACCATTTTGCAATGAATGGAAAATCATTTTCAGTGATATTGGAACATTTTCAAGACCTTGCTCCTAAGGTTAGTGACTTGGGTTTATGTATGTTTGTGTTCACAAGAATACATTGTGAATAGTATTTTAAAGAAATTCATATTTTTTTCAGTTGATGTTGCATGGCACTGTTTTTGCTCGTATGGCACCTGATCAGAAGACACAATTAATAGAAGCATTGCAAAATGTAGAGTAAGTATTGGTGGTGTTTTATTTTTATGAATTGTAATTTCATTTTCAAACCCAGAAAAGTAACTGATATTTCATGTGTATAGAATTGTCACCTGCAAGATAGGTGATAACTCTAAGTGCCTCTTTACAAGAGGCTCATGTACTCATTTATTTAGCGAAAATAAATATCCACAATTCCTTTTCCAGGTAATATCTTTTAGATAGAGTTCATTTACTCAGCTTCTAGAAGTGACTTTATAGTTTCTGTAAATAATTATGTTTCCAGTTTTAAAGGGAGAAATCTTTGCTGATAACTTTAAAAGTAGGTTACTAAAGACTGTACAGGCCCAAGACCTTTGTTCAAATAATAAACTGTTTGCCCAGCTTGTGACAGAAATGGGACAATAACCCAGGTCATTTGACTTTCAAGCTGGTGCTGTTTACAAAAGCAAAATGCCTGTGGTCAGTGTGGTAAAAAGATTTGTCAGTTTCAGTGGGGAGGTCTTGGTCTGTTAGCTGTTCATAATGTAGTAGAAAATCCTTTTTTAAAAAAATTTTTTAGTGAAAAAATTTTTAATGTTTGTTTATTTTTGAGAGAGAGTGTGAGCATAGAAGAGGTAGAGAGAGAGGGAGACACAGAATCTGAAGCAGGCTCCAGGCTCTGAGCTGTCAGCACAGAGCCCGATTCAGGGCTCAAACTCATGAAGTGCGGATCATGACCTGAGCTGAAGTCAGACACTTAACTGACTGAGCCACCCCGGTGCCCCTGAAGAAATATTAAGTTAAATGTTGTTTATTTTAAAAAATTAATCGACATAATTTTTGTTTCTCAGTTACTTTGTTGGAATGTGCGGTGATGGGGCAAATGATTGTGGTGTAAGTATGGTTTTTGTGATTTATAATTCTTTCTCTACCCAAGTCCCATTCACAAAACTTAACTCCTTTTCTTCTTCAAACCATTAGGCTTTGAAGAGGGCGCATGGAGGCATTTCGTTATCAGAGCTTGAGGCTTCAGTGGCATCTCCCTTTACCTCCAAAACTCCTAGTATTTCCTGTGTGCCAAACCTTATCAGGTAGCACAAATTGAAAATTTTCCCATTATCTCTTTGTGGCTTGCTCTAATAATGTAGAAAAAAATTATAGAAATGAGTATGAATTTGTTGTAATGGTGTATTAGTATATTCTATACCTTAGTTACCAACTGGTTGCTACTTTTCATCTCTTTCAGTTCTGCTTTGGTTTAGTTCTTTTGGTAGAAAAGTGCTTTGTTGTAGCTGTTGAATGTTGCTATTCATCTGTCAAGATATAATTGTGATTTGGAAGAGGAATTCAAAATGCTTTTATTCACATGCCAACATTTGTTTTCATAGGGAAGGCCGTGCTGCTTTAATGACTTCTTTCTGTGTGTTTAAATTTATGGCTTTGTACAGCATTATACAGTACTTCAGTGTTACTCTGCTATATTCTGTGAGTACCAACATTGCTTATAGAGATGCTGCTTAGTGTTAAGGCATTTAAGCTAAAAAATTGAGTATGTATGCGTCTACTAATTATGAAACTTACATAACTAGCATCTGTAAGTTTTCCTTTGGTTTGTTATATTTTGAGTAGCAGATTGAAAATCTCATTGATCTAGAATAGCATTTTCTTTAAGGCTGACAACTGTGGCTAAAGCCTCGTGAATAAAAGATGATTGTATTCTTTTTTTTGCGTTTAGCTCAGATTGGGCGTCTTTCTTAGAACTCTTCAAAATGTCAAGCTGTGACATATTTCAGAATTGTAGTTAACCTTGCGATACATTTTCAGAAAAGGTCAGAATGACAAAAGATGTTTCAGCAGTAGTTTGTAGGACTTTATGCACTTGGAGAAAAAGTGTAAACAGTGATGTCCATAGGTAATCCACTGGATTTTATAATTGAAGTGAGATCACTTTAGAATTTTCTCAAAATTAACATTAGTGACATGCCAGGGAGTCTTTGTGAAAATATCCCTTCTACCTTGTAGAAAGTATCAGGAGGGATGGTGTTAGATATTAAGGAAGCTTTGAGATACTAATTTTCAAGAATGTTGAATATTGTGAGCAAAAGCTTGTGTTTCCTTTTTGCCAAAAGGTTTAAGATTTATACTGAATGAATTTTTAGGAGATGCCTTTTATATTAATAAATTGAATGTTTGCAAACGTATGTTCTATGTCACTAATATCAAAGGCAAATGTGTTTTAATCTTTAAGCAAGTCCAAGTGTCATTTTAAAGTTGTCTTTATCGGGGTTGAGGGGGAGTGCATGGAGGGGGGCAACTGAAACCAAGGGAAGAAAATCTAAAGCCAGGGAAAATGCTATAAAAATAATTTCTGAAAACTAATTATGTTTTAAAAATCACTTCTGTAGATCTTAAGTAACCTAGGAGACTTCCAGTTTCTCTTCATTGATCTGGCAATCATTTTGGTAGTGGTATTTACAAGTGAGTATTTTGCTTTACTATCGATTTAAAAGCATATGAAATTCTGATGTAACTCATTAAACTTTGGTAAATTTATATCAATAATTATAACAGTGCATACTTCTTCAGATTCCCTGTAAATATGTTCTTTTACTACTCATTGTTTTCATTTGCTCTATTTTATTGTTCTCTGTCCATGTTTTTCTGAAATATTTGAGAATAAGTTTGTGTTATCATGCCCCTTTGTCTCTGAATATTGTGTATATTGCCGTAAAACAAAGCCATTCTCTGACATAATTAAACATAGTTATGGTGCACCTGGGTGGTTCAGTCAGTTAAGCATCCGATTTCGACTCAGGTCATGACCTCACAGTTTGTGGGTTCGAGCCCCGCATCAGGTTCCGTGCTGACAGCTCGGAGCCTAGAGCCTGCTTTGGATTCTGTGTCTCCCTTTCTGTCTGTTCCTCGCCTGCTCGTGCTCTGTCTCTCAAAAACTAAACATTAAAAAACAAAACAAAACAAACCATAGTTATAAAGATCAGGAAATTTAACACTCATACAATATTATCTAACCCACAGCCCATAATCAAGTGTTGTCATATATCCAAATAATATCTTTTCTACTTATTTTGTTCCCCTAGTTCTCTAGACCAGGATCTAACCCAGGCTCACAAATTTCATTATCTTTTCTCTTTAGTCTTTTTTTAATCCAGAATATTACATCAGCCCTTTTTTGGGCATCTTGATGTTGACATTTATGAAAGAAGAGAAACCAAATATATGGATGTCTGATGTAGTCTCTTTAGACTTGGGCTATGAATTCTTGGCAGGAACATGGCAGAAGTGATGTTGTATCCTCAGTACAGCATATGAGGAGACACAAGATGTTGGTTTATTCTGGTCTTTGTGATTATATAAAAATAAGTAATGATGTAATGGGATATGACCCATTTAGTCAAATGAATATTCACAAGTTCATATTGGAAATAAATAGGGAGAGAAGGGAAAGCTCTTCCTGAGAGTAAAATGCAAACTAATAAATATAGAAGGAATGATGGGCTTAGACCATGAAAAGACCCTGATCTGATTGATCTGTTAAAACAGCTAATTCTATCCTGTGCATTAGACCAGCATCTCTGGCCTCTACCCCTACATGCCAGTAACACAGCCACGGTTGTGACAACCAAGAATATCTCCAGACATTGCCAGATGTTCTCAGGGGTCAAAAGCATGTTGGTTGAGAACCACTGGATTAAATCGTCTTTAGTGGATACTAAAACTGGCGAGTGAAAGTTTAATGAGGAACAGGATTTTTACATAGTTTCAATATCTTTTTACAAATTACTTATCAATTATAAAGAGGAATGTTGTGGAGAAACTTGGGGGCCATCACCTTAATAAGTGATCAAAGCCTTTTTTGGTTACAGTTATGTTTATATAGCTTCCAACCTTTGTTAATGTCTTTTTAAGACATTTTTAAGAGGAGAAAATATGTATTATTACTGTAGATTTGCAATTAAAGATTGAGAAATAAATAAATTTTTAGTTGAACATACAAGGATGGTATGTTATAGTTTATGTTTAGTATTCTTTTTACTTATACTAGTGTTTCTCTGAATTTCAGTGGGGTAATGTAAAAGTACTCATGAAAAAAATAGTACACTTTTGAAAAAGCCTAAATTGTTTACTTTTACAGATTACTTAAATCTGTATGACATCTGGATTGGGTTTTGGACAATTTTTATAGTAAAGATTTGTTAGAAATAAATTTAAGTTCCTAAATGAATCTGAGTTTTATAGCAACTAATTTAGATAAAAACTCCTCCTGTTTTTCTTCTCAATATAGTGAGTTTAAATCCTGCTTGGAAGGAACTTGTGGCACAAAGACCACCCTCAGGTCTTATATCTGGGGCCCTTCTCTTCTCCGTTTTGTCTCAGATCATCATCTGCATTGGATTTCAATCTTTGGGGTTTTTTTGGGTCAAGCAGCAATCTTGGTATGAAGTATGGCATCCACAGTCAGAGTAAGTTGGTCAATCCATTTAAAAAATGTGTGTAAGATATGTGTAACATGTATGCATGTAAAAATAAGTTTTAAAATTTATATAACAGTTCACAGGCAGCTTGATTTAATAGTTAAATTATTTGGCTTATATTTGATTATAAATATTATGGTAACTCCTTTTATCTGTAGAAAGATGGTCAGGCAAGGTCCTCATGGTCACTACCAAGATGAGGATATTGGACCAGTTTCTTAATTTGCTACTGAGCTTTGCTTTCCTTACCTGTAAAGTGAGAAAGTTGAAATTAGTCACTAGAGTCTTTCCTAAACCCAGAATGTTTGTGTATCGAACTTTTCTACCCTAAGTTTAGGAGATAGCATTTTAAAACAAACAATGGAAAAAAACTCGTAAAAAAAGTGCCAAGTGCTTCTCTTACTTATAGGTAGAGTGTTCTGTCAGTGACAAATTATGATAACATTATTTTAATTAATCAAACATGTAAGCCATTCACTAAGGTAATTTTGTAGAATTAAATTTTTAGATGCAAACATTTATTTATAGTTTGCTTATAATGAAAGGAGATTGTCTTTAAAAGTTTCAGGAAACTTGGGGCGCCTGGGTGGCTCAGTCGGTATAGCGTCCAACTTCGGCTCAGGTCATGATCTCGTGGTTTGTGAGTTCAAGTCCCACGTCGGGCTCTGTGCTGACAGCTCGGAGCCTGGAGCCTGCTTCAGATTCTCTGTCTCCCCCACTCTCTGCTCCTCCCATGCTCATGCTCTGTCTGTCTCTGTCTCTCAATAATAAATAAATGTTAAAAAAAAATTTTTTTTTTAAAGTTTCAGGAAACTTTAAGAAATTTAACATTACTGTTTGCTTATATGTACATATGGACACTGCACATAAAAAGAAATAGATGGAATTGTTCCGGAGTATCTTTCCAGAATTCATTTGTGGCAGATTAACATTTTGTTACTACTTGCCTGTGCTTATGTAGTTAGTGTTTTAGTAATGGGTATTACCTGTGTTTGACTGTCCTGCCCACCTGGGAGTAGAGCTCAAAGAGCACCATACATCGGTGAGAATATTGAGGGTCGTCTAGGTGCCAGGTGCTTTCCTAGGCGTTGACAGAGTCATCCCTCATTCCTTAACAGTAACCCTGTGATGGCACAGGTGGTATCCACACTTATAGGTCAGGAAATGGGCTCAGAAATAAAGTAGTATTTCCTCGATTAAGCCAAAAAATTGGTAGAGCTAAGGTCAGACCTAAGGTCTGTTAACCTTTACTGTGTTAAAGTTACTCTCAAAATTTGATTTTTTAAAAAATTTTACCCCAGTATAATCCACATACAGTGTTATATTCGTATCATCCTTAAATTTAAACAATGAGTGGGGCTTATTTATTATGACGTTTCTTCTAGTTTTTTAAACTGATTGGAATGTGACTAAAGAGAAGAGACACTTAACGCTGGTGTTGCCTGTTCCATATATTTTACCTTGATGTTGTTGGATCTCTTCCTCTAAGCACCACCTTATTTCTATTTATGTTATGATAGTGATTGAGGACAGTGAAGGTAAAATGGGTTACTTTTGGGAAGTGAGTATTGTGTTTAGTAATGTAAACATTTTTTGTGTTCTAGTGCTTGTAATACGACGAGAAGCCTGTATTGGAATTCTTCATACTTGGACAATGAAACCAAACCTGATACACATAATATACAAAATTATGAAAATACCACAGTGTTTTTTATCTCCAGTTTTCAGTACCTCATAGTGGCAATTGCCTTTTCAAAAGGAAAACCCTTCAGGCAACCTTGCTACAAGAATTGTAAGTTTGGCATTTGTTGTGATTTCTTTTATCCTGCTTCCTTTCTTTAAAAATAACGTAAGAAGAGTAGAGTTGAAACTGTTCTTTCAATGTGAAATAGGTCTTCATGAATAGAATGAACCTAGTGATTTAGATGTTTACTGTCTTGTTTTGTTCTCATGGGAGCTGCCAGTCTAAAGTTTAAAATTGAAGCCACCCTGTTCTAAACATTCCTGGTTTTCACATCCTATTGCTTCTGGCTCCAGCTTTTATTTTTACAGCGCGTTGCAGACAGAGTTAGAATTAGAAGCAGGAACAGAGGATCTTCAGTTGGAACAGTGGGTATTGCTCTCTGCTGCTGGGCGGTCTGCACAGTGCCAACTGTCTTCCTGTCATTTTTGACACTGGTGCAGACAGTGTTCACCTGCAGTTCTTTCTTTCTGTCACCTCTGCATCCACTGCCGAAAGGGCCAGTAGAAGGGAGTCTTGTGCCAATGTCAAACTTGTCTACCTATGGCAGTAGGAGATAGCATTTTGATTAATCAAAATCGGAGCTTATAGGGAAAAACATCAATTGCCAATTTTTTTAAAAATTGAGAATATACTAATATCTGGGACAACTTAATTTTTTTCATATAAAACTTCAGATATTTGCAATATTATAGAATGAATAGTAGTTATTCTTTGTTGTAGATGTAAAGAAATGCTGTGTTTTACTTGGCAAACTGGTCACAGATTTCAGTAAATTATACCTGTCATGTTAGTTTACAGTGCATTTTCACATTATTTTATTCTTCTACCCTATGTGGTTTGTAGGTCAAGTTTTATTGCTTCATACATTTGGACAGGTTAAGATGATTCAAGTATCAATATTGTCATCTGTTTTTACTTTTTTTTTTTTTTTTTTTTCACAAAAACTGATATTATCTAATAAGTAGAAAGTGTATTACTGAGACCATATTGGAAGCATGCTTTGGGACAAAAAGCCTTCCGTAGAAGGTCAATCACTTCTTCTAAGAGGACTTGGTAACTAAAGTTAGCTTTAGTTGAGGTGAACTTAGTGAAAGTTGATGTATGTGTTTTAGTTTTAGTTCCATATTTTTAAATTTCAAGGAAATATTTAGCATGCCCCCAAGGTTAGCTGAAACATCTGTCAGAGAATAATGCCTCCCCCCCATTTTTTTAATTAAGAAAACTGGTGTTCAGACTGTTTGGTAAGCAAGACAGCTGTGTCAGGAAAGTTAATTTTAGAGATCTGAGAAAATCCACCATATCCATGCTTCTCCAATTAAAAAAAAGATTGTTTTCCTATTTTAAACGCATCTTTTGTGTTATTTGGAAAACTTCAAAAAACTTAAAGGCTTTGTATTCCCATTTAATTTTGTATTAAGATATTTTATATTCCAATTTAATTTCAAATTCACGTGAATAAAAAATAATCCCAATTGTTGATCACTGGCCTATTTTTGTTAGAACATGTATTAAAAATTGTGGTTTGGCAGAAATATAGCCACAAAACTTTTGTCCTTAATATAAGCAGTTTGTGCATGTCTGTCAGTGGATAAACAGAAGTGCATGCTATCTTAAAACATGCCTGCTAGAAAATAAAATAGGAACACTAAAGTCAACATATACATATTTTGCAAATTTTCACATCTTGTCTCCCTGTCATTGGAGTCTCCTAATCTTGGAGTTACTGATGAATAAAGAAAGAAAAGTAGAAAATAGAAGTGACAGAAATAAAGTCTAACTTTATAAAGGAATATACAATGTAAAGTATAAATATAGTTGAAATGAATGGAGAAAAGGTTAAGGCTTTACTAGAGTTGACATTAGCTTTTCATTTTTTACTGTAGAATAGACAGTTAACAGTTCTTTGCCAGGACTTGCTAGTTGCTGTTCTCTGTATCTAAATAGTAAAATGTATGAAACCTATCTTGAGATTACTGTTTTTAAAAATTAATATCTGTCTTAGGCATTTAAGGCAGTCTCTTCAGAGTTGGGTTTTTTTTTGTTTTTTTTTTTTTTGTTTTTTTGTTTTGTTCTCTTCTACTGGTTGGATTCTAAATAAAACCAAATTTCAGTCTGTGGTGACCCATTTTCAACTTTAGCTTAGCCCACTTATATTTTCTCCTTTGACCATGCTATCATTTCGAGGGCCATGATGATACAGACTTAATTCTTACACTCTCATTTAACTAGATGTGATTTCTTGGGATTTGGCTTCAGTTTTTGCTCCGGTTTCTTGACCCTTATAACTCCTGCTTGTGACATCCAAGTCCTTTCTCAGTCTGTGAAGACATCACTACTGAACTGCCAGGATCTCTCTTCCTCAGGGTATATGCATTTTTTCCTGTTCATCTGCCAGGCCTGAATTGGTTGGAGCAGATACTTAGAGGCCCTGCAGGATAAGCTGGCCTTTCAAAGATAAGAAACTGAGTAAGAAAGGGCGAGGGGGTGGGGGGAGAGGAGAATTAGGAATAAAAAGACTTGAAATTTGTGGTTGTGGGTCAGAAGATCCCAGTTCATATTTTTTGAGGAAGGAACAGCTAGAGAAGTATATATCAGAGTCGTAAACAAGTTTGTAGGCTTATTTATCCTATGTAAGGGTTTATTTTTGAGTCACCATACCAAGGGGAATATAAAAGAAATCCTTCTGGTGCTTGATTTTGTTGCCACATTCCATCAAAATGGTCTGGTATCATCAACAACAAATCTGTGATGCCCTAAGCTGGGACATATTTAATAACTTTAATTTACTTATTGCTTTACCTTTTAAGGACTAAGTCTGCTCTTTCCTATGGTATCCTCATCATGTTAGTTAAAATACCTTGACTCCAAAGGACTTGTTCCCTGTTCACACAGCTTTGTGGTAGAATCTAAATCTTTAACTTACGGAACATTGTTCCCTGATCTCCAGTTACCACCAACACAGAATTTGTTTTGATTGCTGTCTTCTGGTGAAGAGCATTACTTGTACTTCAGTAGCAATGCCAGCGGAGTCCAGGCGCAGAGAGCACAGTTTACTAGAAACTCTGTACCTCTCAAAAACGAATACCTGATTTTCTCGTTCTTGGTTTCCCTATTGATCTTTCCATTGCGGTGGTTATATACATCTGCCAACCATGCACCTCCCTGTCACATTTCTTTGAATAGTGCCTCTTTTTCTCCCCTGGCTAAACAGAGGAGAGGTTCACCTGCTCATTTTCTGCTTCACATGGAAAATCTTGGCAGATTTTTAGAGGTGTGATCAAAGGTGTGTCTTTCTAGGAGAAAGACAGGAACGTTTGAGAAACACTGTTGAGGTAGATGTAAGACATTTGTGAGCCTGAGTAAAGGAAAACAAAAAAAAAATTTTTTTTTTCTGGCAACATGTCAGGAAGTAGATTGCAAATCTGTTTTGCTTATGGCTGTAAAAATGCATTCGAATTTGGAAAACATTCAATATGAGCTATTACTATTTTGAACCAGTTTTCTTTTCTGTCTCCATATCTCTCTGGCATTTGTATTCTGACCATTTCTTGTCCTTTTTCTGAATTTGTCTTTTGTGTGCTTCTGTACTTGAAATTAGTACTGTCCAAACACTTTAACTGACCACAATAACTGTTTGAGTGACTGTGCAACTTATATATTACTTTAGTTGCTATGTTTATTGAATAGAATGTTATAGTTCCTGTTTATAGCTTAGTAGTATGTTTTAAAAATAAAGATCTAGAAAAAATATTTTTTTTAAATCTAGCATGGACCCAAATTTTTCAGCCTGTTGGTCAGTGACTTATAATAAAAAAAGTGCCCCCACTTTGACATGAATGTTAATAAAACTTCCAGCCCAAGTTGTTAGAACAGTAAATCTAGATATTAATACATGCAAACAATAAATACATATATATAGAACATAATGTTATTTCTACAAAACAATAAATATTGGCTTATAATTTTGAACTGACATATTAACAGTGTTTGTAAATGGCTCCCACATTTAAAAATAGTACGAGATTCCTCATTTAAAGTCCATAAAATAGGATATTAACTTCTTTACCCAATCTGAAGGCTTCGTGATAAAATTTTGGTTTTACATGGTGTTAGTAAAATTTGAGTTTCAAGATGACCTCAAATAAGAACTTGTAAGTAAATATCCAAACCAAAGAAACAAGGGGAAAAAGTTGGGGGGGGGGGGGGGGTAGCAATATAATGGGGAAAGTTCTGAGCCTTAAGGCTCATTATATGAGAGTATGTTTGTATATTTGCAGGTGTATGCATGTATGTACACGGTTAACAAAATGACCACAAGCAGGGAGTTTTATTTTGGAGTTAGGAAAGTAATGCAAGGTACTCTGAGACTGAATTTACCGCTCCTAGCTACTGCAGCAAGTGGATTAACCCACATTTAAAATAGTAGATACTCAGTTTCTGGGTTTTAGCGTACATATTCTGTAGAAATATTTCATGGAGGAAGTCATTAAGAAAGTGGGATACACTTAACAGAAATATACTTACAGTCAAATTAGAATGTCTCCATTTAGGATTATAACATACTTAATACTGGGAATAAATGTTATTCAGTATTTTTATATTCAATAATTATTACATACATGTTTTAAATGATAATTTCATTTTGCTCTACATAATCTAGTCTCCTATCTGTGAATTATATATTGACTTGATTATCTTATAAATTAGCTGTCTATCTAGGAGAACTACAAAATGTCTCCTATTTTTATAAATGCTGATTATTTCTATGTCACATAATGAATCCTTTGGGCCTGAATGTTGTGCCGTACTCTAAGAAATAACATAAAACACACATTTTATGTACTTCATCAACCTAAATAGATGTATCCAAAACCAAATTTAGGATTGCCAGTATACCAGTTGTTATTATATGCTTTTTTATTTAAAGGAACTTCTAATTTAATTGTTTTACTTTCTTTTTCAGATTTTTTTGTTGTGTCTGTGATTATTTTGTATGTTTTCATATTACTCATCATGTTGCATCCAGTTGCCTCTATTGACCAGGTTCTTCAGGTAAGGGTTCAGCACATCAATTACTACTGGTTGTCTGAGGGTGATAATATCTAGGATAGCAGTAGTAAGACAGTAATAGAAGATGACACACTAATAGTTCATGAAAGTTACACGGCCAAATAGGACTTCTGGATGTTTGCTAGGGCTTATGATCTACCCCCTCCTTTGTTCTCGGGTTACTGGGGACAGAGACTCAACTCTGAAGGTCTTCCCCCCCGCCCCAGGATCTCTTCTTTCTGAATTTTCTAAAATGCAGTTAAAGTGACCCAAAAATACCCTAGAAAGAATAAAGAACATAATTGGAACATCACCTTTTATTGCTCTACGTGTTATTTTATGTTTCTTTCCTGTTCCTTCAGTCTTTGCTTCTGGTTCCATTTCCCTGTCTACAAACAAATGTTGCTTGGTCTTTAAAAATAAAAAAACTTTGACCCTGTTATTTGATCTGTCCCTTATCGATCCACTTCTTGAGTAGTCTATACCTACTGCCTCTTCTTCACTGTCCACTGAGTTCTTTTTTTCATTAAAAACTTTATGAATGCTGAAATACCTGTTTTATATAGAAGAAAATGCACACCTATTTAAGTTGTTAAGCGTAATAGTAATAAAATAACACCCATGAGTTCATCATCCAACCTAAAAAGGTAACACTACCAGCATCAGTAAGGCACTATCATGTACCTTTTTCCAAACATTCTGAGGGAACCACTATTCTAATTTTTTGTCTCATTGGCTTGCTTTTCATTATACAATTACCATACTGTATGAAGCCATAGAAGTTTTGCTTGCTTTTGACCTATATGACAATGTTATCTTACTATTTGTATTTTTCTGTGACTTGCTTTTTCCCATTAGCATTATTTTTAAGAGGCATCCATGTTGATACATGCATTTCATTTTCACTACTATATAGAATTCCATTGTAGGAATATATTTTCATGCATTTCTCCATTCTCCATTGGTAAATAATTAGGTTGTTTGTAGTCTTTTCCTGTGTTAACAGTGCCAGTATGAACGTGCAGTACAGGTCCCATAGTGTATGGGAGTGAGTGTTGACATACCACAGAGTGGGAATGGAGTGGTTTATCCCAGGTACAAGCAGCTGTGTTATTCAACTTGGAAAAGATTGACGATTTATAGTCCTTACCAGCAGTGTATGACTGTCTGTTTCCCCACATGCTTCATGGAGGGATTTAGATAAGCACTTTAAGCAAAAGAAGAAAACAAAAACCACTTATGTTTCTCCCGCCACATGTGTCTTTCTGCTGCTTCACATCTGTCTTCTTAAGTTCAGTGGACTTGTCCTTTTAATTATTTTGTTCCCAACCTTACTTGACTCTTCAGCAGTATTTGAAAAGTTAGCCATGTGATTATTCTTGAGACTCCCTCTACAGTTTTGTGATGCTGTGCCCCCTTCTGATTTTTTCCTACCCTTATGACTAGTTCTCATTCTCTGTGATGGATTCAGACTCTTCCTGTTCCTTAAATGTTAGTGTTCCACACATTCTTGTTCTTCTCGCTCGTGTTACTCTGTACATTTGGGTGAGCTGCTCTATAGTGCCAGCTTCACCCATGGTGCCATCTGTGTTGGTCTAGCTCTCACAACTGAGCCTTAGGATTGAATATGCACTGACATACTGAATATTATATGCGTGGTTCACCCATCAATTCTCTGATTCAGCATTTTTATAACTAAGCTTATCATCATATTCTTCCTCAACCCTGCTTTGTCTTGGTTTTTTTAGTACCACCATTTATCCAAGTCAGAAGTGTGTATATGTGTCCTTGTCTTCTCCTTTTCTTTTCAAAGCCAGTCTTTTCCTAGATTCTTTCCATTTTCTTACTCGGAATCTTTTAGCTTTAATCCATCCCATTTGCCACCTAAAAAGAAACCGTTGTTTCCTCTATTCACAAAACTTCTGACACCAGTTGTGTGGGGGTTGTTCCCACACTCGTCTCCAACTCTGGACTCCAACTCAGTATCTTACAGTTCAGTTCTGGCACTACCTGGAATTAGCCAGACCCTACAGGTTAAGGGCTGTGTCCCACAAGAGTGCTCCCCAACGAATTGCACGTCCCAAGTCATCACCTGTACTTCTGACTAATTAGCTATGAACCAGAGTTCCCAGAACCCACTTCTCAGGTTTGAGAATTTGCTGTAAAACTCAGGGAAACACTTATGTTTATTGGTTTATAATAAAGATTATAATAAAGGTACAAATGTACAACCTGGTTAAAAGGCAGATAGGCCGAGGTCTAGAAAGGTCTCGAGCATAAGAGCTTCTGTTCCTGTGGAGTTGGGGCTGCACCACCCTCCCAGCACATGCATGTGTTGACCGAACCAGAGGCTCTCCAAACCCTGAAGTTGAGGGACATTTTTTTTAAATGGAGGCTTCATTATGTAGTCATGGTCTATTATTAACTCAATCTCTAGTCCCTCTCCCTTCTGTGGAGGATGGGAGAGCGGGGCTGAAAGTTCTGAGCTTCTAATCATGGCTTAGTCTTTCTGATGACCAACCCCCACCCTCAAGCTATCCAGAGCCCACCAAGAGTAGCCTCATTAGAATAAAAAACATGATACCAGGATATTCCAGGAGATTTAGAAGCTCTGGGTAAGATATTTCTATTGCCAACATCACTTGGGAAATTAAAAGAGTTTTAAAAGCTCTGTGTTACACAGAAACCACATATATATTTCTTATTTTTTGGCCCCATCACTAGTTTCAGCTTCCATCATCTCTTGCCTTGATCACTATAGCAGTCTCCACCCCTGAAATCTTTCTTGCTGGAGTCATAGGGGGTTTTTCTAAAACCTCTTAGATCGTATCAACTCCACAGCACCTAGCATAGTATCTTAGGTGCTCAGTAAATATTTGCTAGTTGACTAAAAGGTGAATGCATGAATGGAATTTTTTTTCTTTTTCTTTTTTAGACCTTAGAAATTAAACATAGATTTTAAAGTGAAAACGTAGACTGTTAAATTGATTTGGATAGTCCTTTTATGAATTTGTCTTTATATCAATATGTAGAGTTTTGAATGATACTTCATTATTAGATTGGTATCTGCCTCATTGTTTAAAGACAAGACTTTACTTTAAAAATAGGGACTTGTTAGAAGTTCATGAACCAGTAGAAAGTATGGGCTTTTGAGTCTTAGTGATTAGGATTTGACTCTAAGCTCAGCCGCTTTACTGTATTCTTTTAACCTTGAGTTACACTTTTGTCATCGGAAAAGTGGATATACCTTGTGGCATTGTTAAGGATAGAGTAGATAATGTATGTGAAGGTACTTGGTATATAATAGGAATTCGGTAAATGTAGAAATTATTATATAATGCAGTAATGTTAATTGCGTACTACAATTTTAACTTAAAAATTTTTGTCTTACAGATAGTGTGTGTACCGTATCAGTGGCGTATAACTATGCTTATGATTGTTCTTGTCAATGCCCTTGTATCTATCATGGTGGAGGTAAGCACTTCAGATGATCAAATGACTATGTTGCTGTTTTGGGATTCTTGGTGATTTAATACTCCTGGAGGAAGAGGACAGGTGGCAGCATGGAAATCTACCAAGAATCTCAGTTTCATTTTAGTTAAAATCATTTAGGTTTTTCTTCTTGACCTTTTCCATGAACTGAATGTAGTCCTGTTAAGGGATATAACTTAGCTGCACTCATACAGATAGGAGAAAGTAACCAGTGAGATAGCAAAAAGCAGTGATCTTTAGAAGGGAGAGAAGATTGGTGCTCATAGTAAACCAGTGATCATGAAATCACAGTGGGCATGTACCACCAGTGACCTGCGATATACAGTAAAATCTCCCATTGAAGGAAAGAAAGGAGGGAGGGGCTTTCTCCATGAATTGTAGTGAATTTTAATAACAGTTTATCAAAAGTATAAAATAACGACCACTGTGAACTTACCAGCACTGATTGCTGGAACTTCGTACTTGGTAGTTACTTCTAAGTTTCCTCTAGAGGTCTTAAGTCCTCTTTGATCCATTGTATATTTTATAGTCACTCTTCTAGTAGGATTGCCTTTAATTTGGCTTCTATAAAGGGAGCGAGTAAGTTCTCATTTGCTCTTTTTAATAAGATTTTGTCTGTTCTCAGAACTACTATTCTAATTCACTCCTCTAGTAGCAATAGGTGAAATGGAAGAAGGAGATGCAGTTGTGATTTTTAAGTTAAGGGCTTGTTTATGAGGCAGGCTTTTGAACTAAAATTAGGTAATTTGTGGGGAACTGTGTGTGCCTTGGTGATAATTGTTCTCAACTTGGAAATTATGTTTAATTTGTTATCTTTCTAAAAGATGACTTGGTATTTAAATTTGGGCCATAGTGGGCAGCATGGATATTATGGTACTGATCTTTTTAAATTGCCCAGTGAAAATGATTTTCTCTGTTTTATGGACACCAGAAAGTATATCCAAGATACTATATTTTAAAAGCTTTCCTTTTTCTATAGAAGTTCATCTGTTCATATAAATGTTATTTAAAATAAAATTTAAAAAAATTTTTTAAGGGAATCCTCTCATAATTTCTCTTAATTTATTATTCTTGCTCACCGTCAAGAATTATTTATGTTGGACTCTGATGAAGTCATACACATTTATACATATTATGTTTAACTCAGTGAAAATAATTCATTGTTAACTCAGATTATAACCATTATTTTAATATGGGAAAGGCCTGAGGATTCAAATAAAAGCCATATTTTGTGGGAAGTTTAGAGGTCCCATTTTATCAAGAATTTTATGATGATTTATATTTGTTACAAAAGTTCTGTTGTGTAAAACAAAAAAGTTCTATTATACTTTATCCTTTTTCAATATTAACTGAAATTGTATGAAAACCAAGTCATGTTTTTCACTAATGATGCAGCATTGTGTGAGCCTTTTAAAAATGTGCGCATTAATAAAGAATGACTTAGTCATTTTTAATTCTTAACTCACTGGAATATCTCTCAGAACTTCTTCCTTGACATGGTCCTTTGGAAAGTTGTGTTCAATCGAGACAAACAAGGAGAATACCGCTTCACCACCACACAGCCGCCACAGGTTGGAAATCAGCACTTGCTCTCCATTCTTCACGTGTATCTAGGCTCCTTTAGTTGTGTGCTCTGCCTTCTGTAGGGTGGTATTCTGTTGTGTGTCACCTCCACCTTTCCCCTGCGCCTGGCATTCCATTTCCTGTAAGGAGTCCTAGAAAATTCTTGGCAAACGTTTGTTACAGGCTTTTCAGGACTTCAGGAATTTCATAAGTCTCTTTTCCATTCCAATCCTTATCTTCTCTGTGTCTGAAGATCTTTTTCTCAGTAGTGAGAGTTCATTTTTCCATTTCTCTCTGGCTTACATGTTTACAGTTTTCATGAGTCCCATTAGAAGCTAAATGAGATTCATGTAAACAAAGTTATGAAATGGGAATTGTTCATGAATCAGAGTCCAGAGAACAAAATTTTGAGGAATTATTTCTGATTGCTTGTCAGCAGTTACTGTGCCTTAATTTTGGGCAGCTCTTTGGCTTTTCCAGACGTATGTCTCTCTTCATTCAGAAAAAATCTCAGAGAGACTGTGCAGATCTTTATATAAACCATCGCTTAGGACTTTTGAGTTTTTAGATCCATTAAGCAGCTTACTATTTGAAAGATACACAAGCTCCATGGTAAAAAGAGAAGAGAAAGAGATGAATAAAACCCATTTCCTAATGTTTGGATGCTGTAGTCATATACTGTAACCTCTAGTCATGTAGTATATGACTAATACACATGTATGTACTTCTACAACACATAAGGAAACATATAAGGTCCGTCTTAGTTTTTTTAAACTGGTAACCATCGAATCAGCTCTGATCCACTTGTTTAGCTGTAGAGAACTTGACAATACAGTGTCTCCTTGCCTCATGATCTGACCCATTGCTGTTTGTAGGTGCGTGATGGGCTTTTTACATATGCCAAGTCCTAAATCTTCTGCTATCCTCAGCCAAGAGGAAAGCTATCAGAGTTCAAGAGGATTCCCTGGCATTTCTGAGTTGGGTCACTCACTTATTTTTAGCCTTCTTTTACCTAAGTAGCAACTTCCTGAACTTTATTTTGGTAGTTTAGTAGGCTCGATGCCCAGAGTAATATCACAGATTGCTTTCTTTTTAAGAGGTCCTGTGGAGTGCCATTTCCTTTTTTAATGCTTTATGACGAAGAGTGAAAGTTTGGTACTAATGGCATGCGTCTGGCTTCACCTTTAGTTCCTTTTTCTCAAAACAGTATAGTGATATGGCTAGAACTGTATCAGGGCTCACGTCCATTAGCGAAATCTCCTCTGTGTCTGAGGTTTTTTTTCCTTTGGGTTACCTCACTACATTACTTCAAGGGGTGGATTTCGGCTCCTATCATCAGTCCTCATATGACATGTTTGCATTGGCAAGGCCCAGGCCAAGGAAAACATTTACATTGAGTTTTCAGCTCTCACTGTTGATCCAGAAAATGCAGGGGTGCCTGGCTGGCTCAGTTGGTGGAGTATGCGACCCTTGATCTCAGGGTCATGAGTTCAAGCCCCACATTGGGTGTAGAGATTACTTTAAAAAAATAAATTTTTTAAATAAGAAATGCAGATTCTGAGGAGGCATTATATATCCCTATTTAGTCAAAAGTGGGGGAGGTTATAAGCCTCCTTTAAAATATTTGAATTGGACATTTCTCCTCACTTTTCAAACAAAATTAAATGAGAGACAATTCTATTATTTGCTAAGTCTCTGTTTCCTAGAAATTTGTTAGTATCTGTCCTCCTTATTTTATTTTATTATTTTTTTTAATGAATTTTTAAAATGTTTATTTATTTTGAGAGAGACTGAGTGTGAGCAGGAGAGGGGCAGAGAGAGAGAGAGGGAGACACAGAATCCGAAGTAGGCTCCAGGCTCTGAGCTGTCAGCACAGAGCCTGATGTGGGGCTTGAACTCACCGTGAGATCATGACCTGAGCCGAAGTCGGATACTTAACTGACTGAGCCACCCAGGGGCCCCTCCTCCTTATTTTAAAAGTCTGTGTCTCTCATGTGGCTTCCTATCTCTGAAGTGTTCAGAGGAGAGAGTGAAGGCAGAAAGTGGTCTAGAATAGACAAGTCCAGCATCCCCTGTGTGTTTGCCACCTTGTTCTGAGAATCACTGAGCAGACAACAATTTTAGTCTTCAGTTTCTGTGATTGTGATTAAGAAAGCATTTTTTTTTTTAATTTTTTTTTTTCAACGTTTTTTATTTTATTTTTGGGACAGAGAGAGACAGAGCATGAACGGGGGAGGGGCAGAGAGAGAGGGAGACACAGAATCGGAAACAGGCTCCAGGCTCCGAGCCATCAGCCCAGAGCCTGACGCGGGGCTCGAAGTCACAGACCGCGAGATCGTGACCTGGCTGAAGTCGGACGCCCAACCGACTGCGCCACCCAGGCGCCCCAAGAAAGCATTTTTAAAATTGCTGGCTTTAGAAAAGAGTTCTTATAATGTGTTAGCACAGAATGATACACTTTCATCTTCTGACACATTCAGAATGTGTAATGTGGCTTCACTGTTCATATTTGTGACCCTTCAAGAACCAGTCAGCTAGTTATATTACCATAAGGTCTCAATCAGAGACCACTCTGTTGCTCGCCACCCCCCGTCCCCAGACATTTGATGGTGTCTGGAGACATTTTTGGTTATCACAATTGGAGGGGAAGAGGGGTTGCTACTGGCATGTAGTGGGCAGAGGCCAAGGATGCTGCTAAATTAACATCCTATGGTAGTACGCAGGACAAACCCCTCCCAACAGAGAATTTTTAGTCCAAGATGTCACTGGTGTCAAGGTTGAAGGTGAAAAGAGACTAGAGGTGAGAGTGGCCTGCTGCATCAGGGACTTCTGTGGCTGCCGTAATTCTCCCGTGCCACAAACTGTTGTTCGTGTCTGCCTGCTCTGTGCTCTTTTCTACCAAGAATCACAGGAGATCTTCTCAGACTGCAAGTCCCAACTGTCTATATTATTTCTGGGGGATGAAAAGCCCTATTTCTTCTTTGTCTTTCTAACCATATAGACCCATATAGGTTGAAAGTTTCAAAACCAGAGGCCCTGGACTAGGCTCCGGGTCTTAGACAGTTGGATTGGGAAGTCAAGAGCCTCATCTGGAAATCTCTGATAACCTTTTCTAAAATACCTGATAATCTGTAAGGTACTGTGCAACACCTCCAGGATCCTCCCAAAATCTTAAGGTATTTCTCACTTCACTATATACGTAAAGAAGCAACATTCAGTCAACTTGCCATGGTTAAGCCATCTACTGAGTGACAGAGTTGGGTGTTGAAACCAGGGTTTCTGATTTTAAGAAGAGTTTTCTATAGAGCTTTACCCTGTTTGGGAAGATCTGTGCAGCACATTCTCTTGCTAAGAAGCATTGGTGCATATCCCATGTCTGGTAAACTGAGGCCAATTAGTGGTAGATGTGGAACTAGGATTACATCATCATGTAGTTTGATCCCGCCTGAGGATTTGTGCCTGATTGTTTTCCTTTTGCGGGGGAAAGCAAGTATTAGTTGTAGTCCTTATGCCACTGAAACATTGTTTGAGCTTACTTAGATAGAATGCTAATTCTGGTTGTCTTTATTTTTATATTCGGGATTGGTATGGAAGAAGACTATTATGAAAACCACAGTATCATTACAGCATTTTTCCCACAAGCATGGCTTTATTCCTTTACATGCTACTCATGAAAACATTTTGTAAAAGACACTGCTGAAAGTAAACTGGCATTGGGGTTCTAGAACCAACAGCTTGGAATGGTCTAAGAAGCAGGAGAATTTTAGCTGTAGATCTTTTTGCAAGTTCCTTGTGGTTTCTCTGTTGGACTGTGGCAGCTTCTTTCCCATCCTTGAGGGATACAGTTGGTTGTTTAACCACTCCTTCCAGTTGCTATGGCTACTGTGTTCTCCTGCTTCAGGGACTTATGCCTAGGTGTTTGGGGAGACCCGAGTGCTCATTCTGAGCCCTGTGCTGCTCCACATCTGCCTTCTTGGTGCACAGAGCTGCTTTCTCTTCTTGCTGCCATCATCTCTCCCTTGGTTCATTTCTCATTCTAGCATGCCTGTAGCACCTGTTATTTTCTCTACCAGTGAATTCTGTTGTATTTGAGGATGCATGTGGTATGTTTGTTTCAACTAACAAACCTGTGCTTGCCTATAGTGTACTTCATGCGTATGATATTTGGGGGAGGGGAGGGTACAGGAACAAAATATTTCCAATTTAAGCAGAAGGGGGATCCCCTAGTGTTTCTTGTGACTTAATTTATTTTTTCTAAATTATAACAAGCGTACTTGTTTTTAATAAGGAAATAGGATTTTTTTAAAAAAATATTCACCTTAATGTGGAAGGAGTTCTATTTAATTGTGATTCTATTTGCAATGAAATTTGTTTTAATTTTATTGCTTGCCACACTTTCTGCAGGTAGGAAACAGTGGATATAGGTATATATGTGTCTATTTGTGTGTAGTGTATGTGTGTGTGTCTCTTAAATTTGGAGACCCTGGGCTATGATTTTCCTTAACTCAGCGTGCTATGCTTGCCACATTGCCCTTTAACCTGGATGGCTCATCTGGACAGACAAGGCCTATCTTTTCTTGCTTTTTTTTTTTAGTCTTTTCTTGTGGTCCTTTAACAGTGCTGTAGGCTGTAAAATAAAAAGTGACAGCTTTTGGATTGATTTAGGAACAATGATCTTTCCTACAATTACATTGAAGAATTAAACACCTTTGGGAAAAGATAGATCCAAGTAGTGAGCCTCACCTCAGGTTAAATGTCAAGGGTTATTGTATATGTGCTTGCATGACATGTGTATGTGGAAAGGAATTACAGTTGACCCTTTAACAACACACGTGTGAGAGGTGCTAACCACCCCCCTCACTGCGCGGTCCAGAATCTGTGTATAACTTTTGACTTCTCAAAAACTTAACTACTGATAGATAGCCTACTGTTGGCCTTACTGATAAAATAAAGTTAACATATATTTTGTGTGTTGTATGTATCATATTTAGATAAAACTTGTGACTACAGAAATCATAAGGAAGTACTGTATTTATCAAAATGTGCATAATTGGACCTACACAGTTCAAACCCATGTCGTTCAAGGGTCATCCGTATTTGTTATTTGGATCACCTTGAGAATCCTATATCTAGTCTCTTCTGTATCTTAATGCCAAATATTTTCTTGTAGACTTGTTTTAAGATGATGATGATAAACTCTTTTTAGCTATGACAGTAAAGACGCTACTACATAAATGATCTCCAGCATCTACCTGCCCCCCAATCCCCTGCACCTTACTTGTGACCACAGTTTGTGCCTGTGAATTCCTGGTACCAGTGCAGCAACAAACCATGTTTGTTGATAAAATAAACTAGAAGACCTTTAAAAATGTTTTTAAAGTTTTTATTTAAAAAAATTTTTTTTTACTGTTTATTTTTTATTTTTGAGACAGAGACAGAGCATGAACAGGGGAGGGGCAGAGAGGGAGAGGAGACACAGAATCTGAAACGGGCTCCAGGCTCTGAGCTGTCAGAACAGAGCCCGACGTGGGGCTCGAACCCACGAACTGTGAGATCATGACCTGAGCCGAAGTCGGACGCTTAACCGACTGAGCCACCCAGGCACCCCATTAAAATTTTTATTTTAAAGTCTTTTTGCTGCTCTCCACTGGCCAATTTAGAAACATATGTTTCAAAACCTGTGTTATAGCAAATTTGCCTCTCTCAATGATGAAGCCATTTGGGTGTTAAAATTAGAATGTTGTCTACCTCGGTTATGTTACACTTGCATTTTGTGAGATTACCTCCGTTGAGATTAAACCTACTCGTAGTTTGATGGCAAAACAAAACAACCTGGGATTTAGATTTTGCCTTGGAGAAGCAACAGCCAAAATAATTAGAAATTGACTGTTGATCTTCAGAGGTGAATATGACCACAGGTCTCTGAATAGTCATTTTAGTTACCTGATTTCAGGTTTAGTTATTTATCTCAAATTTCAATTAAGACCAGTTCTGAGGGCCTATATTGAATTTACATTTTTGTACAATTACTAGGGACTGCTTTCTTGTTCTTCAGAGACTGTTTATCTAAGATCACATTCATTAAAAACATCAGGATTGATCCAGAAGGATTTCAGTGCCAGCAGAGCTTTTAATTACAAAATAATTCTAAGAAGTAGTACTCAGTTTACCTTTTCAGAAGTAATTTTCTGCGTACTTCTTTCCCATAGTGGAACACCAGGGGACACTGTAATTATAAAATGAAATTTTTTTTTATGTTAATGAAAGTGTGTTAAGTGATTGACAATAACCATGATATAAATTCTAATTTTGACCTAGCAATATTTTCATCGTGCTTCATTTTTTGAAAGGTGACATTCACTAACAGTAACAATAATATTTAACAATGCTTTCTTCCAAAAAATGATCAGGGGCTAAGTTGCCAGGAGGAATGGTATTAAGAGATAATTTGAGATAGAATATGAGGGTCTCTATATTAAATATGAAAAATGTTTTCTTTCTGAATAGTTTAAAGTTATTCTTCATACACTTGATGTTTTATGTGTTATAGAATTATAAAACCCAGATTTGCAATTTTTTAAAAAAATTTATCTGCACACAAGAGGATAGGTACATAAAACTAAATAAAATGAAATTGCATTGATAATTTAAAAAATCTTAAAAAATATGTTCCTAAATAATTGAAAGCTGACCTTTTTTACTTGAGTTTTTTTCATTTGTCATATGCAGAAGTCATTTCCTCTTACTTTTCTGTGTTGATGTACTGTGCTTTAAAAAACTTGTTAAAAACAAGCGGCCCTTAATCTACTAGTGTGTTTTTCCCCCCCTTATTTTCTTAGGCGTCAGTGGATCGGTGGGGAAAATGCTGCTTGTCCTGGGCCCTGGGCTGTAGAAAGAAGATACCAAAGGCAAAGTACATGTATCTGGCTCAGGAGCTCTTGGTTGATCCAGAATGGCCACCCAAACCTCAAACAACAACAGAGGCTAAAGCTTTAGTTAAGGAGAATGGATCGTGTCAAATCATCACCATAACGTAGCGCTGCGTCACTCTCAGTGGTATGCTGGTAGCAGGAGAATGTAATTTCCAGACTTTCCGATCCTGTGCGTCAGAATGGCACCATTTCAATTTATGTCTCTTCTAGTATAGCTGATTTGAGAGGGTTTTTTTTTGTTTTTTTGTTTTTTTTTTTTTTAAATAAGACAGTTGGCCTGCCAGTTAAATTCATAATCAGTCTGTAAAGTCTTATGTCTGTATTCAGGAACTACATATTACATATATTTCCAGAATTTTCTTGTTACCCTCAGTGATGCTCTTTAAATAGGGTACAGAAGAAAGTTGATATTTGATAGGTTTTTAGACATCAGCTTCTGAGACTTGGTTAATGCGTTTAAATATATTTTCACAAACCCTTATCAGAAAAAGCCCTCATTTATTTACCACCCCTAAATTTGTGATTGATAAATAAAATGGGTGTTAATTAGCCTCCAGTGAAAATAGGTAGAAAGCCTGTTTTCATTTGATTCCAATATTTCTTCCAAAGAATTCCATATTACACAGACCAGTTCCCTTTGATAGCCTAGGGGTGAGTTTTATGATGTTGCTTATAGAACAACTCAGGTAATTTCCATTTACGGTTTTATAATTTCTGTACAAACTGCCTGGGTTTTATTTTTCTAATCAGCAAGGTGCTTCACTGCCTTCTTCAGATGTCCCTCAAAGCTATTGAATGGATCTTGTGATCTGCCTGCTGTCAATAGTACGATTTACTTCAGTTAAATGTTGTAGAACCATAGAACCATTTTCACTAGGAAAAAAAGATTATTTCCTTTGGCAATAGATACAGATCTTTCTAATATCTCTTCATAGCTGTTTTTTCTCTCAGGTTTTATCATTTTAAAGATTTTTCTTTTAGGTTTTTAATTACTTAAAGACAAGATAATAGCGAATTGTTTGGTTTTTTTTTTTGAGTTTTTTGAGTTAGACTTTTACCTCCTAAAAATTTTAAGGGTTGATATAAGTCTCCTATCAATAATGAGGCTTAAAAATGAGTGGTTTTGAATGACTGCTACTTTTTCAAAGCAGGATGAACTTGGTGAATTTGTTTTATGCCATTAGATGGCGCCAGAGGTCAGAGCTTATTTTGGATTGGATGTTTACAAAGGAGCATTTTTTGGTTGTAAAAATTTCTGGGGGGAAAAATTGAAATAAAGTTAAGACTAGACATTAATTGAGCCAAAAGAAATGTGAAAAAGATTTTTCGCCTGTTTTATCTGGTTAATGTTTAAATTTTAAACAAAATTAAAGTAACTTTAAAAATGCCTTTCTAGGTAAGATCCAGCAGCTTGGCAAAAGCCCACAGTTACAATAAACAAGGAAACTGATATTGCTATAAAATGGACACTAAACTGCTAAAACTGTGGGACGTTATCCTATGTTCTTCCTTAACTGGTAGCATGCTTGTGCTTTCCATTTCTAGCTAATCATTATTTTCCTGATAGATACGTACCAATTTATCAAATGTTAGCTGGAACTATAGAACCACACGGTTCTCATTTCTTATGCTGCAGAGACCTGAATGATGTTTGGTAACTATAGGAAAATGTAAGTTACACTCAGGATCACTGTTATTGCTTATTGCCACTGATGAATGATTCTTATAAAAATACAATCGAAGTTTTCCATCAAAAAGTATGATATTAATACACCTTAGGTAAGAACAGTTGTTCCATGAATGATTCTATGAAGCTATGCATCTTAGACCTCTTGAGCTGTGATTTAGCACTGTTTTCTATAGTTACTTATCTCGATCATTTTTTAATTTCCACATTCATTTCTGATATGTATAAGTGTTATTCTTAAGTGATTTCCCAGAATTGTAAATTTTATTATTTGATTTAAATACTGAAGCATATAATTAAAGTAATTGCTAAGTAGCAGCTTAAAAATCCAGTTATCGGATTGTATTTAACATCTTTAAGAGCATGATCATAAAAAGCTATATTTTTTACACCCTTTTTTTTTAACATTTAGATTTTATAAGGGTTTTATATCTCATTTGTCCATATTGTTTTCAAAGGAATGAGGTTTTTAGGTAGGTGGAAAAGCATTTGTAGGAAGTTACATTTCAACATAGACAAGGTGGGTTGCTCAAGTTGTAATTGATGGTTTCCAGAATGTTATTTGAAGAATGTCTGTGAATCCAGGTGTGGGTCCTACTCAGTGCCATCAATAGACTGAGTTCTCTCTCTGTAGATCGCCATGACATAGTAATTTTGATTCTGAATTTCACATTAAATTATTTGAGTGTATACAGACCTAAATTTAAAAATCTGTACATATATTATTTTGATGTATTAAAGATTAATAAATATTGCCGATTTAAATTTTATTTATGCACATACTTAAAGGACAGAAATGTCCAGGAAGGTAATTGTTAAATAATGATATGTAACTTTTTAACTTTTTAAATAAATAACAAGATTTTTAATGTGTGTCTCCCTCAGGGTTGTTTAAAGTTTTTGTTCTTTTTTTCCTCCCTCAAATATAAATAGTGGTAACTATATGTTTTGTATCTTCTAGCACCAACTGCTGTAAAGCAATGCTGCAAATAATGCTTGAAGAAAAGTGGCTAAGCCAACAACAAAAGAAATACTTTTTATATTAGTTTTATAATTCTTACATTTGAGAGCTTTCCAAATTGCACTTGGATTTAAACAGAACTGTTGCAGTCTTGACTCTTATTTATTTTGTCTCCCGTGTTTGTGAAGATACTGCACAGTTTCAGAGGCATGGTAAATAACATATCATTGTCTATGTATTCTGTTCCCCAGCTGGCTATAGATCCACTATCCAGAGAAGAGCAAAATTCAAGCTTTAGAAAACATTCTATAAGATCTCACGCATGCAATTTTGACATATCTGAAAATAGGTTTTTGTATATTTATGGTGGGAGGTGGTTGGGAACTTTTGACAAAATGTGGGGTGTTAATTTTTGTACAGTCTGTGGGCATTTACACATATTTTTAATGTAATAAAATTTGGTAATTATGTGCACATTAAATTAATAAGATAGTTACTTCCTGTTATGATTTGTGAATTCCCTAAGACTTTGGATTTTTTTAAGTAACTTTATATCAGAAATGATACTGCATCTTTATATTTTTTAAATTGTATTGCTGCTCAAGAATGGTACCCTGATGTCAAAAAGGCATACATTCATAATTGTACATTCAGCACTGTAAATAACCTTATGAAATCTTTTTTGGATTGAAAGCTATTCAAAATAAAAATTTAAATGATTGAAATGACATTTTTTTTCCTGCGTCCTTCTACATTTGTGTGCCATTTAGCTATACAAGTACTGCCCTCTCTGGATCTACTTTCCTACTTAATACTTCTCCATTCCCCGCCCCCCCCCTTTTTTTTTTAACTTTGGATTTTTGAAGGGAATAAATACCACATCCCACATATTTATCACATCGTGTGTGTGACCATCCTGTGGAAACCCATCTGTCAGATACAATGTAGAATCAAATGTTAACAGCGTAAGAAGGTCCGAGGGAAATAGTGAAATACAAGACTGGAGGCTTATAATCTATTAACAGTTGGGAAGATCAAACCCAGAGCTAATGCCACGTAAAACATGGTAAGTTTGAAGCGAAATGGCAGCTGTGGGTGCAAAAAGAGCATTCCAGGGAGAGAGAAACTGTGGAATTAATTACTTGGTGCTAGAAACCCCAGAGAAGGCAGGGTTTGTGCTGGGCCAGGAGGTCTCTCCAGACGTCATGGGTCCTACAGGAGGTGTGCGTCCTCTGCTGTGGCCCGTGTGGCTGGCTGCGGTGTGATGGATTGAATGGATGGTGTGAAGGTTTAGTTTGAGTCCACATTCTTTCCATTCACTATGGTTTGTGTAGCAAATGACATGTCCCCACAGCCTGTGTGTGGGCACCACCGTCCTGCATGTCTCTATCTTCCCTGTGCGTTGCTTCCAGTTGCCATATTTTGAGTATGTATTGCAGGGAAGGAGGGAGTTGTAGGAGTCTGGAGGAGACTGTCAGCGTTCAGAGTGCCCTGGTCTCTGAGTCACCATCCACCGAGGAGAAAAGCCTATCTCATCCAGGTAGACAGAAAGGCCAAATCTTACAGGCCAGGGTGACTTTTATACAGGAGTTGCCTCTTAGGATAGCAGATTTCTAACCTGTTCCTGAATCCAAAATACGAAGGACGCAAAACACTCGAGCCATCAACTTCATTCATTGTTCAAAATAACTTCTCGGGGCATCTGGGTGGCTCAGTCGAGCGTCTGACTTCAGCTCAGGTCATGATCTCATGGCTTGGGGGATCTCTGTTGTCAGCCTGTCATCGCAGAGCCTGCTTCAGATCCTCTGTCCCCTCCCCCGCCTGCACTCTCCCCAAATAAATATTAAAAAAATACTTCTCAATATCCCATCCAGATTTTCAACGAATGGACTCACAATTTTCCTCTACCGTCTGCAACTTCCATACCCTTCTTGGGCATTCGAATGTCCTGCTCTCTTCAAAGAATTAACACTTGGAGGTCATTCTGACTGGAGTGCTTCCTGGGGAAGTAGGCCACAGAAGCCTACCAGAGTTTGACACGAAGTCTTATGCTGTTTAAAATATATACAAATCGTGTATATATACTATGTTGCCCTTGTTATACATCATTCTGTTAGACATCAGCACTTGCAGCTCTGATTTTTTCAAAGTCCACATGGCATTCCATTGCATGGGTATTTTCATAATTTGGATGACTACTTCCCTGTTGATGGTCATTTAATTTTCTTTTTCTGTTACAAACAACCTTGCAGTGTTTTTGTGCACAGTTTTTTTTTTTAAGTAGGCTCCACACCCAATGTGGGGCTTGAACTCATGACCCTGAGATCAAGAGTTGCATACTCTACTGACTAAGCCCATAGGTGCCCCATTTTGTGCACAAATCTTAATGAGCATAGACACAGGGTGTATTTTTAGCAGTAGAACTGCTGGACAGAGGATGTATATGTATATTTGTAATTGGCTGATACCGCTAAATTTTCCCCCAAAAGTTTGCTCCAATTTATAGTTCTACCACTGTAGTATGAGAATGTGTGTTTCTTCACACTTCATAAAGTGCTAGGTATTTGCAGTTTTTAAACATAAAAAGGTTATTTCAGTATGGTATTGGTACAGGGGTTATTAAATAGCCCAGAAACAGACCCACACATTCATGAGATGGTTGGTTCATGACTGTGGTAACATTATTGTTCTAATGGCAGAAGGAATTGATTTAATTATATATAAATGGGGCTAGGCCAGCAGATTATTTTAGTGGGGGGGAAAAAATGGACTCAACTCACACATCATACACAAAAATTAATTCTAGATGGATTAAGGATCTAAAAAGACAAAACTATAAAACTCAGGCATTATAGGAGATTTGGTGGGGGGGGGAGAAGTGGAGGATTTATTTCAATACAAAAAAAAATCATAAAAGATTGATAACTTTGGCTATATTAAGACTTAATATCCAGGGCACCTGGGTGGCTCAGTTGGTTAAGCATCTGACTTTGGCTCAGGTCATGATCTCATGGTCTGTGAGTTCAAGCCCCACATCAGGCTCTGTGCTGACAGCTCGGAGCCTGGAGCCTGCTTTGGATTCTGTGACTCCCTCTCTCTCTGCCCCCCACCCCCACTCATGCGCTTGCGCGCGCTCGCTCTCTCTCAAAAATAAACAACAACAAAAAAAGACAACATCCATAAAAAGACATCATGAAGAAGATGAAAAAGCAAACTACCAACTAATTGAAGATAATTGACATCTATAACTGACAAAGGATTAGTATCCAGAATACATAAAGAATGCCTACAGTTCAGTTTTCTGAAAGACATAAACATACATATTTGCATATAGGAAAATGGGCAAAAGAAAAGCACCCAAATTTTTTAGAAGATGAAGCACAAGTGAGCATTAAAAATATGAAAAGATGGGGCACCTGGGTGGCTCAGTGGGTTACATGCATGACTCTTGGTCTCCGCTCAGGTCATGATCCCATGGTTTGTGGGATCAAGCCCAGTGTCAGGCTCTGCGCTGACAGTGGGAAGCCTGCTTGGGATTCCCTCTCTCTCCCTCTGTGTCCCTCCCCCCGTTCTGTCTCTGTCTCTCTCTCTGTCTCAAAAGTAAATAAACTTTAAAAAAATATGAAAAGATGCCTAAGTTTATCATTAAATGGGGGAAATGAAAAAAACCACCCGGAGACTATTACTTCCTATGAATGGTAAAAATTAAATTTAAAAAATCAATTCTGGGTATGGGCAGAGGTAGGTATGAAGCACAGGAACTGCCACACACTAGGCATCATATATTGGTACAACTACTTTGAAATGCAGTTGGACATTCCTAAATTAAATTGAACATGTGAACACCCTTCAACTCAGTAATGCCATTTTTTAACATATTCTAGAATGTTTTTAGCCTTATTATTTCTAAGAAGAAGAAAAAAATGAGTGGAGCATTGGAGAATGTTCTTAGCTTTATTATTCCTAAATGGGGAAGAGAAGAACTGGAATAAAGAATTGGGACAACATGGCAAGAAAAGGAAGACTCGAAGTGTGGTCCATTTGGGGCATGGCTGCCACAATGAGCCCACCATGTCACTAAATTTTCCTAGCATCACAGAGTCATAATGTGCTATTTTATGGAGAAACTTCTCTCCTGCTCTTATCATTCCTTTGACAGTAAGACTCAGGTTACAAATGGTCTCTTCCGTTTGAAGATATCTGTCATTAAAAACCAGAATATGCCCTCTGAGATAAAGTCCTTTCCATGACTTTTATTCTGGTAAACTCTTTATCCTCAGGATGCAAGGATACTTCCCTCTTCCTTTGGAAAGTGTTGAATCACAGGCAAAGCCCTAAGCCTTTCAGTTGCTTTGGGGTGCAGCACCATTTCAGGTAAGGCCAAATACTTTAAAAATTAGGGATGGGCAACTGGAGGGCTTGGTTAGTCTCTATATGCACAAGATATATAAAATTTAGTACAAGAAATGATTTGTGTACAATTCCACTTGCGAAACATTGTTTTGGCAGATTAGTACTACTGTGCATATTTCACATGTACTTCAACGCCACGAGTTGGTATTAATTTTTTGTTAAGCATCTTAGGAATGATAGCTCCCTGTCAACAATTCTAGCTCTATGACCCTGGGTCAGTTACGTACCCTTTCTGTGTCTTAGCTTCATCATCCTTTAGCTGGGGTTAAGAATAATAGCTACCTCATAGGGTTAACGTAAGGAGTGAATGAATCAATGTAAATCAAGTGCTGAGAACCATGTATGGCATAACGTGATAGATATTACCTGTTTTTCTCACTGTGGCTAAATAGAGGTGTTCGCTATTCGAGGGTGTTATTGTTTTAGTAGAATAAGTACCGTGCATACAGCATGAGTGTGATAAAAGGAATCAGGTGGTGGTTGCTGTTGTTTTTTACAGACTTTGCCGTTCCCTTCATGACTGCTGGTTATAGCCACCCCTGGGTAAAGGCGAGAAGATCAGGGCTCTCTTCGCCTTGGGCACTGCTCAGTGATGCATGTGAGACATTCTTGAATGTGAGAAGAATTATTTTCATCAGTTCTATGTAAGGATTTTAAAGTATTGGCTTTGAAAACGCTTTAATTTTAAGGCTTTAAACTGAGAGTAGAAAATCGGTAGAACAAAAGGATGAGACCTCGCAGTGTAGAATGAAAGTCTTTTCACCACCACCCCCCCCCCGCCCGCCCCAGGAAAATCTGCATTTCTAAGAAAAGAGGGATACTTAGTTGTATCTGGGTAACACTTAAAGCCAGTGATAATCCTGGTGGAAGGCTCATGCCTCCGCAGGGTTGCAAGATCCAATGTGAGCGTTTTGTGTGTCGCCTCCAGACCTCCCGCTGCGGCCCTTGCAGACATGCTGAGAAGCGCCCTGCTGTGCGCGGCGCTGGGGCTCCTGCGCGCCCAGCCTCTCCCCTGTCCCCCCGCCTGCAAGTGTGTGTTCCGGGACGCCGCGCAGTGCACCGGGAGCAGCGTAGCGCGCATCGCCGAGCTCGGCCTGCCCGTCAACCTCACGCACATCCTGCTCTTCCAAATGGGCCGCGGCACCTTACAGAATCACAGCTTCAGTGGCATGACCGTCCTGCAGCGCCTGATGCTGTCGGACAGCCACATTTCCGCCATTGCCCCCGGCACCTTCGACGACCTGATAAAACTTAAAACCCTGAGGCTGTCGCGCAACAAGATCACTCATCTTCCAGGTGCGCTGTTGGATAAGACGGTGCTCCTGGAACAGTTGTTTCTGGACCGCAACGAACTAAAGGACATTGGCCAAAACATGTTTCAGAAACTGGTTAACCTGCAGGAGCTCTTTTTGAACCAAAATCAACTCGCTTTTCTTCCCGCTCGCCTCTTCACAAACCTGGGGAACTTGAAAGTGTTGGATTTATCGAGAAATAATTTGACCCACCTGCCCCGGGGATTGTTTGGCGCACAGGCTAAGCTGGAGAAACTCGTGCTGCACTCGAACCAGCTCGTCTCTCTGGATTCGGGGCTGTTGAGTAGCCTGCGTGCCCTGGTGGAGCTGCAGCTGGACAGAAACCGCATCCGCTCCATCGCACCGGGGGCCTTCGACCGGCTCCGGAGCCTGAGCTCCTTGACGCTTTCCAGAAACCACCTGGAGTTCCTGCCCCCGGCCCTCTTCCTTTATTCGCACAATTTGACTTTCCTGACCCTGTTCGAGAACCCGCTGGAGGAGCTCCCGGAGGTGCTCTTCGGGGAGATGGCCGGCCTGCAGGAGCTGTGGCTGAACTGCACGCGGCTGCGCACCCTGCCGGCCGCCGCCTTCCGCAACCTGAGCCGCCTGCGGGCGTTCGGGGCGACCCTGAGCCCGCGTCTGAGCGCGCTCCCCGAGGACGCCTTCCGGGGCCTGGGCGAGCTCCAGGTACTCGCCCTGCACTCCAACAGCCTGGCCGCGCTCCCCGGCGGCTTGCTGCGCGGCCTCGGCCGGCTGCGCCGCGTGTCGCTGAGCCACAACCGGCTGCGGGCCCTGCCCCGAGCGCTCTTCCGCAACCTCGGCAGCCTGGAGGGAGTCCGGCTCGAGCACAACCTGCTGGAGACCCTGCCCGGAGACGTGTTCGCGGATCTGCCCCGGCTGGCGGAGGTCCTGCTGGGGCACAATCCCTGGCGCTGCGACTGCGAACTGGGGCCGTTCCTGGCGTGGCTGCGGCAGCACCCGGGCCTCGTGGGCCGAGCCGAGCCCCCGCGGTGCCGCGGCCCCGGACCCCGCGCCGGCCTGCCGCTCTGGGCCCTGCCCGACGACTACCCCGAGTGCCGGAGCGCCCGCGGCCCGCCTCCCCGCTCCGCCGCAGCCCCCGCGGCCCCGGGCCACACGGCCTCGGTGCCCGACAGCTGGAAACCCCGGGCCCCGGCGCAGCTCGTGGCCGACGGCAGTCGCCAAGACCACAGCCTGTTCTGGGGTCTTTACTTCCTGCTTTTGGCTGCTCAGGCCGTAATAACGGGGGTCATTGTGTTTGCTATGATTAAACTCGGCGGGCTCTTTCGAAAATTAATGAGAGAGGGAGCGAGCGAGCGAGCTTTTGTTTGAGTCAATGGGACAACCTCGCCGCTAATTAAAACGTGGCCAGAGTACTGTCAGAGGTGGCTCGGGGGAGAATCCGGACGGGCTGCTGCTGTCTTCCTCTCCCCTCTCCCTCCCCTCCTCCCCTCCTCCCTTCCTTCTTCCCCCCTCTCGCCTCAATCCCACCTCCCCGTCTCCCTCCTCCGTCCCTCCCCTCAGCAGGCATCCTTGTCTGCCTTACAGGGTGGATTGTTCTCTTAAGCTACTTTTGAAAAACAGAACTCTTGCAGTTCTTTCCTTTGTCCTGTCTTTTTCTCACGTTGTGTGTCTCAGACCCGTGCACTATTTGGGGGAGCGCTGGGTTTCCTTCCTTCAGCGTTTATTTTCGGAGGAGGCCTCCTCTGTGATAGGCGGGAGACAAAGAACACAAAGCCTTCCCACCAGGAGCTCGGCCCCCAGGGACAGAAGCCTCGAGGGTCAGTGGTGCGGGCTAAGTGAGGGGCAGCAGGAGAAACCGAAACCGGCAGGAGGAGGGGACTGGAGCTGAGGGTTGCAGGAGGAGGAGGAGCAGCTCCCCAGAGGTCTAAGTGCCCAGGGAGTAGGGGCCCTGGATCCTCGGAGTCCCTGTCCGTGCCCGGTGACCACTGCTCTGCCCGCCTGTTTCCCTTCTCTGTTTCTCCTTGCTTCCTGCATGGGTGAAGCGTGTCATTGTGACACTGGGTTGGTTTCCATTTCCTGGCACTAAATGCTACCTCATTTCATAAGCATTTATGGAACACCTAACATGTGACAGGTGTTCATGAATTTTAATGATAAGCTTGGTTTCTAGTTTATTATGGTGGCATCACGTTCTCAATTAGTCTTCCAACTGAGGGCCATAAAGCTCTTATTGCTTTAATTGGATGTCTGTGCTCTTGAGAAGCAGTGGTTTAAACATGGGCTGGACAGTGGACAATCGTGGTGTCAAATCCCACCCCCACCATCTGCACAGGGCTTTGGGCAAGACACCTAAACTCCCTAAGCCTCCGGTGTCCTCCTGCCTGGCAAGGGGTAAATAGTGCCTGCCTCACAGAGTTGTTGTGAGAGTTAAGGGCAATACAGTGTGTGCTGACTTCGCCCAGTGCCCCGCATACAGTCAATGCTCAATAAATGTTAGCTCTTATTATTAAAGAGCAAGCAATTATTACTGCTGTCATGATCGCTAAAGAAAAGCTATGAGCTGGTTTCTTCTCTGTGCATTTAAAGGTGAGAGCAAACTTTCTCAGATGGGAGATTACATTCAATCACTTTGTCTTCCCCTTAGTTGGTCTTGGCCCTGGGTAGTCGGGCTCTGTGCTCACAGTCCCGAGCAGTAGGTCCTCTGAACACCAACTGTTGTGGAGCCGGAAGGGCTGGGTTCCTGGCGTTGGTAGGCAGACTTCTCCTTCAAGACCAAGTTCAACTGGTAAAGCCTTCCATGACTGCTCAGGCAGACTCAAGTGTTCCCTGTTGTGTCGTGTACTCTCCTCCCGGACTACCATGCACTAAGCACCCTCAGCACCCCTGTCCGGCCTGGCTCACTCTTCCCTCTAGGGCATGTGTGTGTTAATGTGACCCCTGCACTGTAGGCTTCTTGGCCCAACCTTGTCTTATTTATTTCGACTGCTCCAAAAACTGAAACTTATCCAAATCATGAAACCCAGACTTTTTGATGGAATGTGAACTCTAGTCCTAACCACTGTGTTCTTGGGCAAGCTACCTAGCTCTCAAAGCCTCTGTTTCTTCACCTGGGGAGTGAGGATAATTATGGCCCATACCATTGTGGCAAGGATGAAATGACCTAACCAAATAGTAAAGCCAGTGACTGGTGCGTATGGAGCTCAACAGAAGTTGGCTATCCTTATGATTAGCTCTTTCAGAACACACAGTGTTCTAACATGCCTCAGGGCCTTTGCATATGTTCATTCATTCAGCAGCTATTTGTGGAGTACCTCCTCTGCACCAGGCACTCTTCTAAGTGCAGGGAGAGAGCAGAGCGTAGAGCAAAGTACACGCTTTACATTTCGGTGTCCCCTCCAACGAAAACATCTCCCTGGAACTCCTGGCCATTACCTTCAAACATTCAGAAGAGTATGGAGAGCAACTTTGGATACCTCAACCAGCTTTATAAAAAGCTGCTATATTTGCTTCAGATATTTTTTTTAACACAATAAAATATGACAAAGTTGCAAGTGCCTGCCTGTATCTCTTCTCTGTGCTTGTTCCTCTACCCTCCTTAGAGGTAAGCTACTTAATACATTTGGTGTTTTACATTCTCAGTGATGTTTTTATACTCTTTACACCTGTCTACAACCTTGAACAGCGGAAAGTAATGCTTTGCCTTTTTAAAAAGTTTTCTATAAATGATGCGACTCGGCATGTTGCATTCTTCAAACCTTTTTCCTCTGGGCTCACAGTTTTTTAAACAAGTTTGTTTATTTAATCTCTACACCCAACCTGGGGCTCAAGCTCATGACCCTGAGATCAACAGTCGCATGCTCTTCTGACTGAGCCAACCAGGCGCCCCTCACGTATTTCTGAGATTTATCCATAAGAAACATTTGGCTTTCGTTCATTCATCTTAATAAATGCATAATATTCTGTTGAATGAATTTTCCACAACTTACTTGTTCTATCTTTGATGGACATGTATTCCCATTGTGTTTTCTTTTTTCTTTTATTCCCCATTATTCCACATCCTCCTCAACTCATGATAATACCATAATTTTGAATTTTTGTAAATCTGATAGGTGTGGAATGTTATCTCATTGTTGATTTATCTTACATTTCCCTGATAACTGGTGAAGTTAACTTTTTTTAATGTTTATTTATTTTTGAGAGAGAGAGAGCACAAGCAGGGGAGGGGCAGAGAGAGGGGGAGACACAGAATCTGAAGCAGGCTCCAGGCTCTGAGCTCTCAGCGCAGGGCCTGACACAGGGCTTGAACCCAAGAACTGTGAGATCATGACCTGAGCCGAAGCCAGATGCGTAACTGACTGAGCCACCCTGGTGCCCGAGAAGTTGAACTTATTTTTAAATGTTTAAACTTAAATATTTAGATTCCTTCTTCTGAAAATTATCTGTGCATATACATTGACCAATTTATAATGGGGCATTTTGTCTCTTTTTTTTAATTGATTTGTAGGATTCTTTACATATTCTGGGCACTAATCCTCTGTAAATTGTATGCTTTGGAATTCTCCTTTTGCGGTTTTTGGCTTATTTCACAGTAGTTATGTTGTCTTTTGTGGAACAGAAGCTTTAATTCTAATCTAGTCAAACTTAGCAGTATAACTTTATGGTTTGTGCTTTTAAAAGAAATTGTTTAAGAAATTCTTCCTACTCTCAAGTCATAAAAGTAGCCTCCTATATTTTCTTCTAAAAGTTGTAAAGGTTTGCTTTTCACATTCAGGTCTTTAGTCCACGTGGATTTTTTTTTTTAATGTTTACTTATTTATTTTGAGAGACAGAAAGAGAGAGAGAGAGAGAGAGCACGGGAGAGGGACAGAGAGACAGGGAGAGAGAGAATCCCAAGCAGGTTCTCAGTTCCTTGCTCAGCGAGGATCCCCATGCAGGGCGTGCCATGAGGCTCAGTCTCACAACCATAAGATCATGACCTGAGCCTGTATCAAGAGTCTGATGCTTAACCAACTAAGCCAGCCAGGCACCCGGGAATTTGTGTTTTTTTATATGGTGTGACATAGGGAACGAACTGTATTTTTTCCAAACATGCACGCCATTGCCCCAGCCCATTTGTCACATAATCCATCCTTTCCGCGCCGGTTTGCAAAGCTACCTCTGTCATTTGTCAAGTTTCCCGATGTGCATGGGTTGGTCCCTGGCTTTTGCATGGATCAACCACTGGCCTATGGATCTCATCTTATACTCACTGTATTTATCATCATAGCTTTCATAATTCTTGGTACGGGGTCACCACTCCACCCTGTTCTTCCTTAGAAAAAGTCTCATCCATTCTGGACCCTTTGCAATTCTAAACACATTTTGAGATTAGCATGCCAAGCTCCACTGAGACACCTGCTGGAATTCTGATAGGGATAGCAGTGAATTAATTTGTAAACCAGTCTGGGGGAGGATTTGCATTCTGTACATGGTCTAGTGCAATTGTCTGTAAACATGGTTTGTCTTTCTATTTATTTGGGTCTTTTCTAATCTTTCAATGAGGTTTCAGAATGTTTTGCATAAGAATCCTGCACAGGGCACCCACGTGGGTCAGTCTGTTAAGCATGTGACTCTTGATTTCAGCTCAGGTCATGATCTCATGGTTGTGAGATTGAACCCCACATCAGGCACGGAGTCTGCTTAGGATTCTCTCTCTCCCTCTATCCTGCCACCCTGCTCTCTCTCTCTCAAACAAACAAACAAACAAACAAACAAACAAACAAAAAAACTTGCACAGATTTTGTTAGATTTATTCCTAATTCTTCTCCCCTTGTTTTGTTTTAAAAATTTTTTTAACGTTTATTTATTTTTGAGACAGAGAGAGACAGAGCATGAATGGGGGAGGGGCAGAGAGAGAGGGAGACACAGAATCTGAAGCAGGCTCCAGGCTCTGAGCTGTCAGCACAGAGCCCAACGCGGGGCTTGAACTCACGAGCTGTGAGATCATGACCTGAGTTGAAATCAGATGCTTAATGGACTGAGCCACCCAGGCGCCTGCAATTGGAATACTTTGAATGTTTCATCAATAAATGTGACTTTTATAGCTTTAGTTTACTAAGAAGTTTTTTTTTAATTGTGAGTAGGTGTTGAATTTTAATTTTTTCATCGATTAAGATCTCATATAGTTTTTCTCCACCAATGTGTTAAAGTGGTGAATAAAATTTATAGATTTTGAAAAATAAATTCACCCTTACAATCCTATAAAGTAAACCCAAGCCAAGTCATGCATTTAAAAAATACATGTTGGATTCAGTTTGCTAATGACTTTTATTATCTGTTCATTAATGAGATTCCCTTGTAAAATTTTAAAAAATAACTCTGGGCTGATGGCTCGGAGCCTGGAGCCTGCTTCCGATTCTGTGTCTCCCTCTCTCTCTCTGCCCCTCCCCCATTCATGCTCTGTCTCTCTCTGTCTCAAAAATAAACATTAAAAAAAATTAAAAAAAAATAATATCTTGGACTGATTTTGACTGTATAATCCAAATTATACAGCCTCATAAAGTGGGTGGGGACAGTCTCCCTGGGAACAGTTTGTAGAAAATAAGATTACATTTCAGGGCACCTAGGTGGCTCAGTGGGTTAAGTGCACAACTTAGGCTAAAGTCATGACCTCGCCGTTTGTGAGTTCCAGCCCTGCCATGGGCTCTGTGCTGACAGCTCAGAGCCTGCAGCCTGCTTCGGATTCTGTGTCTCCCTCTCTCTCCCTCTCTCTCTCTCTGCCCCTCCCCATTTGTGCGTTCACTCTCTCAAAAATATACTTTAAAAAAAAAAACTGTTGTATCTGCGATTGTCCTCTTTTTTTTTTTTAATTTTTTTTTTAACGTTTATTTATTTTTGAGACAGAGAGAGACAGAGCATGAACGGGGGAGGGGCAGAGAGAGAGAGACACAGAATTGGAAACAGGCTCCAGGCTCTGAGCAGTCAGCACAGAGCCCGACGCGGGGCTCGAACTCACGGAGTGCGAGATCGTGACCTGAGCTGAAGTCGGCCGCTTAACTGATTGAGCTACCCAGGCGCCCCTGTTCTCTCTCTTTTTTTTTTTTTTTTCATGCCTACTATTGTTTATATCCACCTTCCTCTTTCTTGATCCAAACTGCAATATTTTTTCTATTTTATTAGCTTTTCCTAAGAACAAACTGGGCTTCGGGACAGCCCTCTATGGTCTGATTGTTTCCTATCACATTCGTTGGCGGCGTTCATCTTTATTATGTCCTTCTTCTGTTTTCTTTGGGTCTGCTTAGTTTTTTCTTCTTCATGACTCTGTAGGTCGGATTCTCAGCCCATTCGTTTTCATCCTTTCTTCCTCGGCTCTCCACCCCCCCCCCCCCCCCAAGTACCGCTTTAGCAGCAGCTCCTGTTTTAGGCTGGGGTATTATTAACACTTGGCCTCCATTTTCGTCCACTTCTGCATTTTCTCATTTCCATTATGAGTTGCTCTTCGAACGGAGTTATTTAAAAGTGTGCTTTTTATTCCAATATTTAAATAACTTTCCTGTATTGATTTCTAACTCACTTGTGGTCTGTATGATGCCAATTCTTTGTGTCGAGTTGTTGTTTTTTTAAGATATTTTTTCTTATTTATTTATTTGAGAGAGAGAGTGCGTGCACATGCATGTATGAGCAGGGAAGGGGCAGAGAGAGAGGGAGAGAATCTTAAGCAGGCTCTATGCTCAGCATGGAGGCTGCGGAGGGCTCGATGTGGGGCTCTATCTTACTACCCTCAGATCATCACCTGAGCCTAAATCAAGAGTCAATTGTTTAACCGACTGAGCCACCCAGGCGTCCTTGGAGGTTTTATTGTTAAGTAGTCTCTATGTCTAATGTGGGACTCAAACTCGTGACCTGAGATCAAGGGTCACACGCTCCCTCTACTGAGCCAGCCAAGCGCCCCTATGATCTCAGTTCTTTGAACGTTTTTGAGACTCATTTTCTGGCCTAGTACATAGGCAGTTTTTGTAAATGTTTCTATGTGCTTGAGAAAAAAAAATTCTCTTTTAAATCAGGTTCATGGAGTGCCTGGCTGGCTTAGTCGGTGGAGTATGTGACTGTTGATCTTGGGGTCCTGGGTTCAAGCCCCATGTTGGTTGTAGAGATTACTTAAAATAAATAAATAAATAAATAAATAAATAGGGTTCAGGTTATTAAACATCCCTTAAATAAAGCTTATTAATTGTGTTGTTTGACACTTCTATAACCTTACTAAGTTTTAGTTTGCTTACCTACAGAAAAAAGTTTGTGAATTTCTTAAGTTCCTATTACAATTCTATCATGTATCTGTCTATCATCTATCTATCATCTAACAGTATATAGCCACATGGAAATTTTAAATTCCTGGTTAACTTAATATTTTGTAAGGTTATTTATGTTGTTTTGTCTTTTTAAGGTTCTAACGTTATTAGGTTTTAAAAAATGTTTTATTATGTAGTGTTAGTTTTTGTCCCTATAGCATTTTCCTTTTAAAGACTATTTTATGTGGGATTTGTTTGGTTTTTTAGCCATAGCAGTTTATTTTGGTTACCATCTCTATGACACATGTTTTTTCATTCTTTATTTTTACCTTTTCTCTTTGGTTTTACTTTAGGTGTAAATTTTGTAGGCAGCATATAGTTGGATTTTTCTAAATTTTATTTAGATAATATCTTTCTGTCCATAACTGAAGCTGATCTGTTTACATTTTTTTTAGCTTCTCACTGATGTATTGTTACTAAGGAGTTATTCTGTGTTTTCTATTTCCCATTTTCTCTCTTTGCTTTATTGTCCCCTCTCTTCACACCCTCTGGTGGATTGATAAATTTATATTACTCCCTCTCTCTCTCTCATATACATTGGGGGTTTTTTTGTTTGTTTGCTGTCTTTCTTTTAGTGGTTATTTTAATATGCGTAATCAATTATAAAATTAAATTATATAAATTATAAAATTTTCCAACAAATTTTAAAGTATTCAGTCTTTCTTTTCTCTTTCTAAACATGGCGTGGATTTTACTGTCTTCGCTCCCCAGTGAACACACAATTTAACTTTGGGTTTGACCTTTACAAACTTGATTAAAGCTTTAAAAAAAATTTTTTTTAATGTTTATTTATTTTTGAAAGAGCAAGAGAGAGGCAGAGTGCAAGCGGGGGAGGGACAGAGAGAGAGGAAGACACAGAATCCGAAGCAGGCTCCAGGTTCCGAGCTGTCAGCACAGAGCCTGATGTGGGGCTCGAACCCACAAACCGCAAGATCATGAGCTGAAGTCAGACGCTTAACCAACTAAGCCACCCAGGCACCCTGAAGGCTTTTTTTGTGTGTGTGTAATTGAACTTAACCTTCTGATGTATTATGCTTTTTTTTTTTTGTAATTGAACTTAATCTTCTGATGCATTATGCATTTATGCTCATATACATTAGTGTGAAACAAATGAAATTTCTGATATTCAACCATTTTAGCTTTAAAAAAAAACCACACACACAGCTTTGTGTGATTCAGCTGTATAGTTCCAGCACCATGTAGTTGTTCCAAAGGTTACTTTTGTACTTACATTGCAACTTTCCCGTCTTGGTCCATCAGCTACAGTCTCTCTTGACACCTCTTCCCGTAAGTCGCCATCAGTGCTCCAACTTGTCCCACGTCGACTTCTTCCTTCCGCCTGCCAATTGCTGTTAAGAGTGGTGACTTTTAGGGGTGCCTGGGTGGCTCAGTTGGTTAAGTGTCCAACTCTTGATTTTGGCTCAAGTCATGATCTCACAGTTTATGAATTCAAGTTCTGCGTGGGGCTCTGAGCTGACCCCAAGGAGCCTTCTTGGGATTCTCTGTCTCCCTCTCTCTCTGTCCCTCCACCCCCAATTCAAAATAAATAAATAAACATTTTTTTAAAAAGTGATGACTTTTATATTCTCTTATTTTAATTAAATTTTTGCTGTCTGTTAAAAAACTTGAACATGAATAAAAAAGAATTGATGTTATTGCTTCTTTGTAAAGATTGTTTACTACGGTGTCAGGTAGTACATCGTAATTACACTTCCTTTCTAGCAATTCCTTCGTTTTTCTCGAATTTCGAGAAATCACTTTAGGCCTGCTACCCAGCTGTTTCCTGGAGCTCCTCTTCATGGCTTTCCTCAGTTGCTTCCACTGTTTCCTAAATTCCATATCTTCCTCTTTCAAGTTTACTCCCTTATTTTGTAACTTCTTAAGAAAGGGGATACAGAGAGTATCCTCTTTTCTGAATCCTTGTGTAAAACTTTATTCTCCATTCACATTTGATTGCTAGTTTAGCTGGAAATAGAATTCTGAATTCAAATTATCTTCTTCCCCCAAGGTTGCTGGTGAGCATTTGTTGTTATTTATAGTTGACTCATTGTTTCTTTTTAGAAGACTTTAGTATCTTCTCTATGTCCTTTATGTTCTGGCTTCAGTATCATGTGCCATGTGTTGCTCTTTATTTCATTCACACTGCTGGAAACATCCAGGTTCTCGGGAGACTGGTGTCCTTAAGTTTTGTGAAATTCTTTTCTAATATTTCTATCTACTAATTATATTATCTATAATTTTTTGTCCTCTCTTTTAATTTTTCTTCTTTTATTTCTTCCTTCTGTTTTTAATCTCTCTTGTACTTTCTGGAAACTTCTCAACTCTATCTTCTAACACTTTAATTAAAATTTTAAGTTCTGCAATTGTATTCTTAATTTCCATGATTCTTATTCTTTAATTGTTCCTTTTCATAGACTCATATTCTTGTTTTATGAATGCAGTCTCTTTTGGGTTTTTCTTAGGATACTAGAGCTTACATTTTATAGTTTTTAAAGTTCCCTTTTATTTTCTGAACTGTATGTTTTCTCTGGGATTTGTTGTTGCACTTCTTTGTTGTTTGCTTCCCTTAAATCCTTGTTTGTTGGTTCATATTTTAAAAGTGAGGCAATAGGGGTAGCCAACTTTGAGACTTTTGTACACACAGGCAAGTGTTGTTGACTGGCAAGCTTCACTTTAGGGCCCTGGGGTAGCAAGCTGAGTACTATGCTGGGAATCTCTACAAGCAGGGATGTTTGTGGAGGGTTGTTTTCTCCAGGACCTTATTCTTTAAATAACTTTTTTGTTTGTTTTCATAGGGATGGGAGTAGAGGCAACTGTTCCACATACTAGCTTTCAAATAACTTCCTGGTTTTTACTTCCACAGTTCATCTCACCTGTCCTGCACTGTACCTGGTGTGGTCAGTCTTTAGGCCTCCATGGGGCTCTGTTAAGGAAAATGGCTCACGCTGGCCGTGGCTTCCTCCTCCTCACCTACAACTGTTCAGTTCAATAAACTTGCTGAGTTCTCCAGTCCACTGATACTCCTCTCCCATTCTCTCTGATGTTGTGGGTTTATACCATTTCAACTCCTTTACTCCCATCTAAGTAGGATCCAAGGAGGGAGAGGAGACAACTGGGTATGATAAATTCACACATTTAACTGAAAGCCCATCCATTTCTAGTTTATAAGTTTCTAGCCCTGGAGCTTCTTTGACTGCCCCTGGGCAAAACTGGGTCTTCCTTGTCCTGGGTCCTGGGTTCCTCCTATACTTTGGGGTCCCATAATCCCTCCCATCCCCCCCCCCCCCCCGTTATCATTGGCTTCTCTTCCTGGAACCATTGCAGGTTGGGCTCTGAATCTCTGCTGACATTGGGACTGACCAAGTCTGTTTGGGGAGAAGTCACTCTGGGCTTCCCAGCCTTTAAAAATCACCATTACTGCTAGGGCGTGCTGAAGGCAGGGAGATTCCAGGACTCACTGCCCAGTAGCTGCACACACCCTCATTAGGCATCTGGAATGTTACAAGATGATTTCATCAACATCATAAAGAGACAAGCATTAATTGCATTCAGTGGCTGGATCCAGAGTACCGGGAGCCTGAGATGCCTTCGGGGAAGAGCAATGAACAGCCTCTGCTTCGTGACACCCTTCCCTCCATCACTTTCTATCCCTCTGTTGGTCCTTCCTGGCTCTTATTACCCCAACACAGATATTGATATTTCCAAGTCCCTCAGGAGACTTCTGTACTTCAGCTACTGACGCATTCTACCAACCTTTATTAAATATCGAATACATTCCCGGCACCATGAAATCAATTTTTCAAGCCCTCACACTGCCTTGGGAGGTAGGTATTATTATCCTACTTTACTGATGAGGAAACTGAGGTCCAGGGTGGGGCAGTAACATATCTGAGGTTATGACTGGCAGATCTGTCATGTGAACCCCTCTCCTGGCTTCAGGCCTAGAGCTTTCCAAGATCCTGACCCTACCGCTGCTTCTGGTAGGGATGGGCTCAGCTACTCAACAGGAACCTGTTGACTTGGGGACGCAGGCACTGGGAGCACACTCAAGTTCGTGGTTGTAGGCATCCTGATTCAGGGGTTCTAGTCCCTCCAACCTAGCAGGGGCCCCTGAGAACTGAACATCGTTTGTGGCACTCTTGGCTGGTGAGAAGGAGAAAAAAAGAGAAAATGAAGAGAGGAATACAGATACAGAAGAAAAAGGCATGGGGAGAGAGGTGGAGGAGAGGGGAGGAATGAGAGAAAGGAACTGGAAATCTTTTCCTTTTCCTTTTTAAGTTTATTTATTCATTTTGAGAGAGACAGAGAGCTCATGTGCTTGGGGAAGGGGCAGAGAGAGGAAGAGAGAGGATCCCAAGCAGGCTCCGCGCTGTCAGTGCAGAGCCTGATACGGGGCTTGTTCCCACAAACCATGACATCATGACCTGAGCCAAAATCAGAAGTCTGACACTCAAGTGACTGAGCCACCCAGGCGCCCCAGGAGCGGGAAACCTTAAGTGTAGGCCATTGTTGACAGTTGCTGCAGGCCTGGCCCTGACCCAGCAGGAGCGATCCAGAGTCCACAGGAGGCATCCACATGTGGTGGGAACAGAGGAGAGTTGGTCTCAGATGTGGGTCCCAGCCATGCCACCGACTCAGTTTCCCTCACTGGGGTGTTACAACAGTCAGAGACGATAATGGATATATAAATGCACTGTAAACTAAAGCTCTGTTCAGCACTGAGGGCAAGGTGGCCGCTGCTCCATTGTCTCACACCCCAGAGCATCACCAGGAACAGTAGTGCCTGACATAGAGGAGACCCAGGGACAAAGGACATGAACAGAGGATGTAGAAAGATACCAAGGATATAGGATGTGTCTTGTCAGCCAGCCTCTTTGTGGCACTGTCCTCCCTCCACAGGCCCCACAGCCCGGAGCTCCTGCCCACCCCTATCCCCTCAATGGCCACAGCAAAGACTACCTGGATGGAGGCTGCCAGAACTCAAGGTCGCCTCAGGCAGAAGGCAGAAAGCTGGGCTTCCTTCCTGGCTGCAAACCTCTAGCAATTTACGTTTGCAGGGACACCGAAAGAGAAGCGGAATATGTCAGCACTTCTGCGTTATTGTCTTTTCACACTCAAGTTCCAATTCAGCCTCAGCTCAAATTCTTCTCAGTTGACTTGTAGCACAGGAGTAGAGGAGGTGGCCTCAGTGGAATTCTGGAGACCATCCATCTTTGGGACTGATATTGTTCTAATAAGCTATTGGCCTCATGACCTGTTCTGAGGCATTTAGGTGGAACAAGGATGAACCTCAGAGAATCTTCTGGATGTATCCGACCCCTGTGTACCATGACCCTCCCACTGCCCAGTACCCATTTCTGGTCCAACTAAGGTAACTCTTGGGCACTGAGAGATCTATTAATGTTTCCAGTGATGACAAAGACAGGAGGGTTCAATTTAAGGAAGGTTCTTCTCTGGAGCTGTCAACGGGAAGACAGGAGCTGCCTTGAAGGGTAATGAGTGAGTCTCTAAACCTTAGTGGCAATCAGGCAGAGGCTGGGTCTTTCAGAAAATAAATCAAATAAAGGAAAAAACTCTCTGTGCTTTCTTGTCTCCAGGCTTTGTAGGAGCACATTCTTTGTGTAAGTCCCTTTTTCCTTTTGTGCCAGGGTTGTCCTTGAAGAGCCTTAAAGGATCCATTCAAGTGTAACACGTCTTCCCCCAGGTGGAGTTAGTTGTTTCTGGGGCTGCAAAGATGTCCAGGTCCTAGTCCCCAGAAGCCACGAATACATTTTACCTAACAGGGCAAAGGGACTTTGCAGAAGTGGTCGGGTTAAGACCCTTGGGATGGGAAGGTTATCATGAATTACCCAGGGGAGCCCAATGTAATCACAAGGGCCCTCCTAAGTGAAAGGAAGGGGCAGGAGGTTAGAGAGAGAGAGATTCGAAGAAGTAGCAACACTGCTGGCTTTGAACGTGGAGAAAGTGCCATGAGCCAAGAAAGGCAGGCAGCCTCCAGAAGCTGGCAAAGAAGATCCGCGCGTCTCTGGAAAGAACCCAGTCCCGCTCACACCTTGATTTGAGGTCAGTGAGACCCATTTTGGGTTTGTGGTCATTTGTTATAGCAGTAATAAGATTGACCTCTCGCGGTTCTCATGCCTCCACGATAGCTTCTAGCACACTTTATTGGACTTCTACATGTGCTGATCTCCCCAGTTGGGCTCCTTGGGATAAAAGTTATATACTAAATAGTCTTTCTACCCTGGAGCTCTGGGTGCAGGCATCAGCTGGCCTCCAGAATGGGACCTGACAGATTAGCCTCAGCACACACTGTGCTATTGGGGGATTTCACCCCGGACCTCACGGCCTTTTGCAGAGTTATATACTCTTCCTTACTGGTGTTTTGGAAAATCAGGGTTTGCCACACGTGTGCAAGTATGAGCTACGGGGTGCCCGTAACTCTGCTTTCTCTGAGCAAGTATGGCCTCCCCGTCTGGGTCTCGGAAGCTTGGATCAGGGAGTTTAAACACCAGATAACAGAAAGCAGAACGGGCACGTGTGTAATGCTTTGAGATGCTGGCCTTCAACTTCAACGTCATGTTCAATCCTGGGGATCCACAATCCGTCGAGTGGAGAGAGTAGAGTCGGAAATAAGTAGGATGGAGAGGGGCTGGAAGAAGGGCTGAACGCAGTCCTGTGGGAACTGGTTTAGAGAGCCAAGGGGATTCAGCCTGGAAAGGGGAGGATTTGGGGGTCCTGGTCACTGTGTTTAACCAATTAGAGGGTTGGTATAGGGAAGAGGAAGGGATGTGTTCCATATGGTTTCAAGGGATAGGATGAGGATCGATTAGGAAATACAGAGTGAGCAGGGGAGGAGATTTGGGGTGAGTCCAAGAACTTGGCCGGCTGCCATCAAGGGTTGGAGTGGCCCGCCACCTGGGGCTGTGAGCTGTCTTTGGAGGAGTTCAGACGGTGTCTGAGCAACCCCAAGATGGAAGGAATCCCAGTGTTTGATAGAGATAGGTGTGAGGCTGGTAAATGCTCATTAAGGTCCCTTTTCCCTCACACGGTCTGTGATTAATCGACCCAGCCCTGGGTTGAACTGGGTGGATATGGGTGTAACCCTCTGCCCGGGCACTGGCCACTGGAGACGTTGGTCACGGCCTTGTTGAGCTGACCTGTGCTGAGTGGAAGACCAATTTGGAGGCATTGTGTTGGCGTGGGTGCTTAGTACCCTGGGATCCATCCATGTTCTCAAACAAACATGTAAAACCAGCTGCCCCAACAGCAGGCTTTTTGCAGCTGGCTGCTCTGGGAAGGGGGCTTCTCACTGGCCCACAGAGGCTTCCTTGGGTTTTGTATTCCCAGATTGCTTTGAAAAATCTCAATCTTGGGTTCCCACATGATCCTGTGCAGGGCTGGCCCCTAGCCAAAGCATGTGTCTGGCTTTCTCACATCTCCTTTTGCCCTCCCTCAAGATAGCCAGGATTGCCTTCCCAGGGATCAAATCTTCGCTCTGCTCTTGACCAGCTTGCGTAGTTTTGAGTCCATTTTTCCCCCTCCTTGGGCCTTAGACCCCCATCCATAAAATGGAGGTCTGGACCAGAAAGTCCTTCCCACTCTGATGCTACAGAACCCCAAATCTACGTCTTGAATCAAATCGCTTTCCCTCCCTTGTCCATCCATCTACCTCTGTCCTTTCAAAGACATATCCCTGTCACCTGACCCTCCCTCCCACCCTCAGGCCGCACTTGAATGGCTGACCTTGCTCATCACCTAACACTTAAGCGGCTATCGAAAGGGCCTTTCCTGGGACATGGGAAATCAGGGTAAGCGCCCACTCCTGTGTCCCTGTCCCCATACGCACGCATTCCCACTGCCCTCACCATGCTTTGCAGGAATGCACTTTGGCTGGTTCTCATGACTCCTTGTTGTGGGGAACCCTGGCGAGGTTCTGTCGGAGTCACTCACTCAGTCTGTGCTGGGGCTGGGCCCAAGGCTCCCTGCTGCCTGGGAGAGAAGACGCATCCTCTGCCATTGAGCATGGAGTGTCACTTTTCCTACTGCGACAGCAGGAAACGTCCCGGTTGCTGCAACCCTGCTCTTAACCCCCACGGATGGCCGGGAATAGGCGTTCTTGGAACAATCATGGTGAGACCCGGGTGAGAAAGTGCTCTGTGACCAACAAAACTCTGTGTGAGCAATTACTGAATCCAAAAGGTCCACTGGGCACCCCTGGTCCTCCCCCGGGGGCAGGTCCTCCCCTGGACTTGGTCTCTCCTTAGTAACATCTGCACAGGTGTGTCATGTCAGCAGGTGTATTGTACCTGGGGTCAGAAGTGTTGAGTTCAGGTGCTTCCTGGAGAGACACAGAGAGAGAGAGAGACAGAGACAGAGACAGAGACAGAGAGACAGAGAGAAAGCCTGTGGACTCCTGACTTGGCTGTGCCCCTCACTGTATGACCCTGGGCAAGTTCTCCTCCCCTCTGGACTCAGTTTCTTCAGTTTCCTGTAAGTTGAGAAGTTTCCTTTCGATGCCATAGACACCCACACATCCTTAGTGTGGGTGAGATTCTGTGAACTCAAGGATCTTCTCTGCCTACCTGGGACTCCTGGTCCACACTGCCCTGGAGTTGTGGCTGAGGCTGAGGCAGCAGGGAGACTAGGGTGGTCTGAGCAGTGAGTGGATGAGCGGCCAGAAGGGCCATGGACACCCCTGCTTGAGCTGCCCCCAAGCCTCCCTTCCCGAGGTGCCTGTGAGGAAAGTGGGGCTGCTCCACATGCCTGTGAAATGTCACATCTTCCCGAGAATGTCATCCTCCTGACAGGCCTGCAGTGCTGGACTCTTTTTATTTTTTTAATTTTTAAAATGTTTTTATTTATTTTTGAAAGAGAGAGACAGAACGCAAGCAGGGGAGGGGCAGAGAGAGAAGAAGACACAGAATCCGAAGCAGAACCCAGGCTCTGAGCTGTCAGCACAGAGCCCGATGCGGGGCTCAAACTCATGAACCGCGAGATCATGACCTGAGTTGAAGTCGCTTAACTGACTGAACCACCCAGGTGCCCCGGCAGTGTCAGCCTCTTAAACAGCCCAGCCTTTTGGACTTGGTTTATAGGTTGAGTTTTGGGATATCACTGAAATGCCCAGTTGAAAACCAATTCTTGCATCTTCCTTTCTTTTGGAGGAATTCTTGTTTTCGCTCAGGTTAACCAGGTGGTTTCTTTGTTGGGCACTTCTTTTTAGGCAACTTGATTTTATAAAAGGTCAACTCCAGTAAGGGTGGGTCTGTATTTTCTGGAGAGAAGCCCAGCCCCTCGACAGTGGCTATCCGATGAGGGGAACGATACTTAGGGAGAGTTGGTGGAAAGAGACATGTGCTGTGTCTCACCACTCCTCCTGACAGCCTAAACTCTGTCCCCCAAACACACCAGAGTTGCAGAGGGCTGGGGTCTGGACCGCACATACTGGGCCCTCCGTAGAATTTGCTTCCTATTTTATGGCAATTCCCATTGGCTCATGGAGGAATGTGCTGAGAAACAATGGGCTGAATCTGAAGTGGGCTCCAGGCTCTGAGCTGTCAGCACAGACCCTGACGCGATGCTCGAGTCCACAAGCAGTGAGATCATGACCTGAACCAAAGTCAGATGCTTAACCGACTGAGCCACCCAGGCGCCCCTTTTTTGCTATGTTTTATTTGAGTTACCTCAAATCTTTTTTGGAGCCAGGCAGGATAAGATAAGAAAGAATACCCAAATAGATGGATGGGTGGGTGGGTGGACATACAGTTCTTTGGCATGACCAGGCAATGGATCTACCCAGAGTCACCAGTCTGAGAACCATGATTCTGCCCTAAATGTGAGGAAATGCCCCCCCAGGAAAGAGGGGGTGGGTGGATCAGAGCAGGGGGAGAGCCCAGGGCACATCCTTATTCAGCCCAGATGCCAGCTCTCTCCTTCTTTTCACTTGTCATCTGGGCCTCCCCTCCATCCTGTTAACCATTATCTGCCTCATTGTAGGTTCCCAGTTATAATAAGCACCATCATGGCACTCCTGTCTTCAAACTCCTCTCCTGTCAGAAACGAAGCCTAATCACTTCCCTTAATTTGCCAGCATGGAAATGGCCAATGCCAGAGAAGACAGTCTGTCATTCCAAGGATCTAGGTGGTGGCTCTCACATGGGACCTAGACTCATTACGATCACGTGGCAGTGTTTTCCCCTTTGGAGCAATAACATAGCTTCATTTATTAGGAGCAACAGCTATTTTATCTGTCTTATTTCTTATGCTAAGGTTGACCAGAAGGCAGTCTTAAAAAGTAACATGTTGTTCTTCTGAAGAACAGAGAGTAATAGTAAGAAAGTGTGGGGTAAGACAGGGAATACTGGATTCTAATCCCAACCACTGTCTGAGACTTTTCTGGAATCAGTTGCCTTTTCTAGAAAAGTACATAGTTAAACTAGATGAAATCTAGGGTCCTTTCAATCCCCATCCTCTTTCTCCCCTCTCAAAAAAAACCCTGTGGTTTTGGGTCAGTAATGGTGTGAGAATCCTGACCACTCTAAGGTGGCAAAAATGTTTCTGGATGACACAGTTTTAAGCAATTGTTCGAACCAAGGAAGAACTCTATTCCTTCTGATACCAATTTTATTTGGAAAACTCTACTGGATTTATTCTTTTTCTTGACAAGCCCTTCAGAAAAGGGGATGTTGAGGGGTGGGGAGAGGCAAAGGCCTGAGACGAAAATGTCTATGAGGGAGTCTGACTTTCTGAACTGTAGCTACTGTGACCTTTCAAAGTATGGGATCGGATAAATGGCCTGGAATCCAACCCAGGCTGGGCTTAGAGATTTTCAAAGCAAGAGAGGAGACAGAATTATGTAGATGCCTCAGCTTGCGCAAGCCATCCAAAGGGGCTCCAGTTTGAAAGGCTATCTTCAGGACTTACTATGGAACTGAGTTCCAGAAGGCTGTGAGGCTCGGAACAAGAGCCAGCGATTGCCCATAGCCTTACCTGGATCCAAGCAAACCACCTCCTACTCTGCAAGAACTTCTGGCTCCCACCCAGCTTGAGGAGACCAGGGCCAACCCCAGGACTCTGTGCAAACATTCTCCAGGCCCCTGGAGACTATTTCCATCCCCAGGACTCAGACCTCACTGGAAATTCTTGTCCACAGTCCCCTAAACCTCCTAAGGGAAACCTCTCCCTTGTTCAAGACCTGCTTTTACCTTCTTCGACTCCAGATCCACCATCTTGGTTCACTCTCTGTACCGGCGCCATGGGAGAAGGATGGAAAGAGGGTCTCAATTAGCATTTATTAAACAGCTGTTTGGTCTGGGCACCGCGTGTGGTAGGCAGTGCAAGGAGTTAGGAAAGCTTGCGGTTAGTCAAGGTGGATGCAAATAGGAACTCTGAACAATTTCTGCCTCCCTCCCTCCCTTCCCTTCTCCTTTATCAGATGAGATGAGCCGAAAAGATAGGATTTTTTTTTTTCCATAGAATAACAGGCTGCCATAAGTGGTTATCTAGTGTAACGCCCGGTCCCACTTTACGGATGTGAAAACTGGCACCCAAAGGGGGAAAGGACTTGCTGAGGTCCGTGTTCTGAGCTCCTAGCCTTCCATGTCTTTCTTGAACCTTGAATCTGGCTAAGTGACCTTCTCCTGTTCCTTTTTGGATTGTGCACTGAGAAGAATTTGTAGGGAGATGAGCAAGGCAGGTTTCTCAAAGTGGGGGAGCAGGGGGAGGCTAGGGCTCCCTGGATTGAGCCCACGTGCCCCTGTGTTTCTGTGCAAACTTCAGTCATGTATGTCCTTCAAAACAGACCTGTTCGTTCATGTAATAATTAAGGAAAACACAACAGCTCCTCCAGCGCCCGTCTCTGACCTTTAATTAGGTGTGGTGACGCTCCAGCCATGAGGACTATGAAGTTGCTAGTTTAATCATTTCAAAGGCTGCTCTGTTTTACTGTGGCATAAAATTTGGAAGTCTCATATTAAAATATGCCAGTAAATGTAACTGGAATTGCTTTAGGCCAAAGAGAACTTTTCCCTTCCTCCTGCAGCCAGCCCCGACTCTTTCCAACCCCCATCTGTCAGCTGTCTGGCCTCAAACTCTCGGAATCCCTTTGAAGGAAAGGGATGGATGGGCTCTTTTTGAAAAACAGTGTTTAAGAAGACACTTGGCAAACTTAACCTGAGTCCATCTGTACGTTCCGGGACACCCCGTGGCTGGGCTCAGGCTGTTCTGGAGGCTGATGGGATGAGAAGGCAGACCCTGGGGCTTCTTGGACCGGGCAGGCTGGGTCTTGATAAAATAAATGAAACAATAATGACCACCACCCTTCCCGGTTCGCTGTCACCTATGGAGAAAAGTTCAAGTTTCTCAGCCCAGCTTAGAAGGGCTTCATAATCCAGCTCTCTGTCAAAACTCACTCCCTACAAACATAGCATCTATTCTTTGGGCCCTCGCCTAAAATGCCCACCTACCCCCTTCAAACCCTTTCATTCACCCTCAAAGGCCTGTGTCCACCCCGCCATGCCTTCCTTGCCCTATCCTGGCTGAGCAAACCTTTCCGTCCTCTGTCCTTCGTGACTCACCTGGGAGAAGAGAGCATTGCACGCCGGGGGCTAATGCTGGGCAGCGGAGGTCCCTTCTGAGAAACACTGTGCCCTTGCTCACAAGGGCTGGCATGGAGGGCGGGGTCTTTAAAATATGGAGCATTTAAGGAATGTTCACTTCATTATAAAAACGGTTAAGTCATATACGGAAAATGTGGAAAAAAATATAAAAGACAAAATTATAGGGGAGGGAATGATGGCTCACATGCACATCATCCAAAGGCAGGCCAGCCTTCCTCAAAGGCTGGGGACACAGCCGCTGGGCCAGGAGAGCTGAGTTCAGGCCAGAGCAGAGGGGTGCATTCGGCGACCTGTCCACATGCAGGTCAACCAGGAACCAGCTTAGATTGGCTTTGCGTGTTCTCTATTTTTGATAACGTTTGCACGAAGGCCTAAGTTTTCATTTCCCAGAAAAACGTTTCACGAGTTCAACAATGGTCTTCGACTCTGTCCAGCATAATTCAATCTGAGGATCGTTTCGCGTGTGTGCGCGTGCGCGCGCGTGTGTGATAAAATCTACAGAACATAAAATTTACCACTGTGACCATTTTTTTGCGCGGTTTGGTGGCATTAAGCGTAGTCACGTTGGAGTGCTACCACCCGCTTTTCAGTCTTTTGGGTGCACCCTTAGAAGAATCGCCGGATCTTAGGGTAGTTCTGTGTTTCAATTCTTGAGGAACAGCCATCCCATTTCCCATAGCAGCGACATCGTTTTACATTCCCAGCAGTGATGTACCAGGGCTCCAGTTTCTCCACATCCTTTCCAACCCTTTATTATTTTCCATTTTTTGGATAGCAGCCATCCTTGTGGGTGTGAGGTGGTACCTCACTGTGGTTTTGGGTTTGCGTTTCTCTGATGACTAGTGATGCTGAGCATCTCCTCATGTGCTTGTTGGCCATCGGTGTATCTTCCTTGTTGAAATGTCTGCTCAGGTCCTTTGCCGGTGTTTTAATTGAGTTGTTTGTTTGAAGGTTGCTCTTCCACGTGTGAAATCCTCTCTCCTCCACCCACTGCTTCCAGGCCTGACAGCCTCCGACCAAATAGCCTCCTTGGAACACTCATGACTCTGAACACATCATCATCATCATCGTCGGGAACAGAATGCGGGGGACCGAGGACAATCTCATGACACTCGTCTTTGCAGAAACATCACTAATAACCAGCTATGGGTGGAGATGAGTCTGGCAGCTGTCACTGGGGATTTTAAGAAGGTGACTGTCTGCTTGTTGGCCCCGTTGGTATTATTCTATATATTGTCAGTGTTTCTGGCTTCATTCTTCCACAAGACGTTGGCGTGCAGTACTTGAAATAGACCGAAATCTGCCCCTTTGGGACAAGTAGAAAGATTATAAGGTCCTTTCCTCAAAGACTGCCCTTTTGATGTGAGCTAAAAAGCAACAATCCTATCAGAAGGGAAGGACTGGGAAGGGAGAAAGGCCCTCCCACTTACTGGGCATCTGCTGCGACCAGAACCTGAGTTGGGCATTTCCACACATGGTTTTTCTTCTAGTCCTTTCATTATTCACATCAGGCGGGTGGTTATCTGAGTTCACACACGGGGACAAAGAGGCTCAGAGAGGTGGATTAACTCGCCAAGGTCCCGATCACTGCCAGGCAGAGGTGGAAAGCACCCTACAAGTCTGAGCCCTTTCTGTGACAGCGAGCACTTCTGTTTCTGCTGCTGGGACCACACCCGAGTGGTAAAGTTGGTGCTAGGAGCCTGTTTCCAGAAGAAGATATCGTTTGCTCTATCTCTGCTCTTCTCATTACCTCCTTCTCTGCTGGACATTTCCATTCAACCTCTGCCATGTTTAATCTGCTGCCATCCTAAAAGCCGGGCCTGGCCTTCCCTCCAATCTTTCCCTCTGGGATGTGTCTCCTCCACCTGCTCCTTCCGCTCCCTCGAAACCACTGACTGTCTTTGTCACAGGCTTCCCGACATCCATGGGCCTCACTGATTTACCACCCATTCTTCTTAAACCCTGCTCCCTGCTGCCCATCCAAACCCTCTGTCTTGCTGCTCCTAAGACCACCTTCATTGCTCTTTCCTGGTCCCTTTGGTTCGCTCTTCTTCCTCTACCTGCCTCAGTAATAAGACGGGGGAGATACCCAGGCTGCCATTCTGAACCCTCTTCTTCTGCATCCAGATCCTTGAGAATCTGATGAAAGTCATGAGCTGCCTTCCTGGAAAAGCATACAGCACATTTCCACATAACTTACAGACAATTTCAGGAAATTCATAGGCTGCAACTTCCTGTCAGTACTTTAGGTGTAGGGAGGCTGCTTTAATGGCTGGGGCTTATGGACTCCAGATTAAGTACCATTGCTAGACTATCTCCCCTTTATGGTTCTGTGGTTTCTTAGAGTTCTGTTCCCACCCAGACCCTTGCCCTGAGCTCAGACCCTGATTTCAGGCTCCGTGGGACAGTCCACATTGTGGTCCCACAGGGCTCAAAGGCAGCCTGTTCAAAATGAGTCTGCCCCCTTGCTTCTTACCACTTCCATGTTCACGAGTCCTCTTAATGTTACCCACCATCTACTGGGTCCCTCATGTCAAAAACCTGGCTGTCCCTTTCATGGCTTTTTCTTTTATCACCCATGGCATGGACTGCTAATAGCCTACCAATGGCTGTTTCCCTCCTCTTCTACTGTTATAAAAGTTTTAATTAATTAAGTTTTATTTTATTTTGAGAGAGAGAGAGAGAGAGAGAGAGAGCAGGGGAGGGTCAGAGAGAGAGGCTAAGAGAGACTCTTAAGCAGCCCACGCTCAGCGTGGAGCCTGATGTGGGACTCCATCCCACAACCCTGGGATCATGACCTGTGCTGAAATCAAGAGTCAGATGCTCAATCGACTGAGCCACCAGGCGCCCCTAAAAGTGTTCATTTATATATGGTGCTCAACTCAAGACTACATTTCCCTTGCAGATAGGGGCAGCCGCATGACTAAGTTCTGGCCAATGGAATATGAGCGGAAGTGATGTGTGTAGCTTTTAGGTCATGCCTTTAAAGAGAAGGACTGAGATGCTTCCTCTCTCCTGCCTTTCCCTTGGCTAGAATATGAACATGAAAGCAGGAGCTAGAGCAACCATCATGGGCATGGATTGAAGATGGCTGAGCAATTGGATGGATGGGGTCTTGGTCCCTGATATAGTCAAGCCACCATTCCAGGCTTGATGGGAAATAAACATCCGTCTTGCTTAAGCTCTTGCTATGTTTGACTCACTTTGTTATGGTGGCCTAACCTGTATTGTAACAGCCCCACTGTATCACCTCACTTCCCACCATAACCAATCCATCACCGTGTTGTACCAGTTCACTCCTTATTATCACCTCCTGATTCAGTCTCTTTTCTCCATTCTCACTGCCCTGTCTTCGTTCAGGTTTTCATTGCCTCGCATCCGAGCTGTTGCTATAATTTTTTCTCAGGTCTTCTTACCCTCTCCAACCCACAACCCCTCAGTGATCCATCCTTTATGCTGCTGCTAAAACTATCCACCTTCCATATCTGTGCTTCTCAACCTCAGCACCATTGACATCTCAGTCCAAATAATGCTTGGCTGCAGGAGGCTGTCCTGTCCCCTGGAGGATGTCTAGCCTCATCTCTTGGCTGTACTCACTAGACGCCACTTGCATTCTCAAGTTGTGACAACCCCAAATGTCTCCAGATACTGCCAACTGTTCCACGGGATGGGGAAGAATCACCCCTGTTGCAACCACTGCCCTACACCCATCTGACTACATCTGTCCCTGGCCAAACCCTTCTGTGGCCCTCCGTGGCCACCTACAGACTGAGTCCCATTTGGTGAGGCCCCTCATACGTTGGGTCTTGCCTTCTTCCCAGGATGGTGTTTCTCCTAAGGCCTCACGTGCACCCTGCTCTCCACTTATCCTGGACTGTTTGCCACATGCTGGATGTGCCATGGTCTTTAGAACCTTTGAGACTTTGCAAATGCTATTTGTTCTCAGAGGCCCAAATGCCCACTCATCCTACTGGGTTTAGTCCAAGGGCCTCCTCCTTGGGGAAGCCTTCCTCCCATGGTCCAGGAAGGCTCAGTGGCTCCCTTGTTGGCCCCAACCTACGTATACCTTCCACCTGAATATGACTGTTCCTGTATTTGAGTGCCTCCTAGAACAAATTCACCCCTGTATACTGGCACTCAGCCAGGGCCTGCCACTTACTGAATGCTCCGTTTGCTGAGTGAATGCAAAGCCCCGTGGCGAGCAACCAGGACAGTTGAGGGAAGGGACTATGTGTGGTGTGTCCAAAGGGGCAGATGGCACGGAGGCTTTGGAAGGGGGTGAGCCTGTTCATGGGTCTCAAACATCTGAGGCGATGGCCCCCAGGCCAGGGCAGGCACTATGGGGCCTGAAGAGGGGAAGGGAATCCACTGGTGGAGGTTCCAGGAGGTGGGTTTCGGTGTAATAAAAAGAAATGTTTAAAAGTGTAGAACTTTAGGGGCGCCTGGGTGGCGCAGTCAGTTCAGCGTCAACTCTTGATTTCGGCTCAGGCATGACCTCACAGTTTGTGAGTTCAAGCCCTGTGTCAGGCTCTGTGCTGACAGAGTGGGATTCTCTCTCTCCCTCTCTTTCTCTGTTCCTCCCCTGCTTGTGCTGTCTCTTTCTTTCTCTCTCTTTCAAAATAAATAACTAAACTTCAGAAAAACAAAAGAATAAAATTTTTAATTATCTTTTAAAATAGTTGTTCTAATTGTCCATGAGATGCAATTCAGGAATGTGTTTCTATTTAAATGTAACGTAAGACAACACACAGTTATAAAAAATCCTTATCCATCACTCCCTCTGCTACTGCAGCAGTTCTGTGTGTCCTTCCACGTCCTTGTCCTTTCCTAAGCATTTATACATAGCTATAGACAGAGATCACATATGTGCACACGTGTGCACACACACGTCTATGTGCACACAAACACACGCGTGCACACGTGCACACACGTGTGCATACACAGACGTGCGCGTTTACATGCACTGAACACACGCACGCACGCACATACATGTGTGTACATACGCGTGTGTCTGTATGTGTGCATGCACGCGTGTGAATACACACACACACATACACATAGATATAAAACTGGATGAAACTTTATCTCACCTGCACTGTTCTTTCTGGTTCCTCCTCATCTGTGTTATGAAAGCTGTTTTATAAAACTGAGAAAACCGACAGAGACTTGGCTGGCAGCGTAGTTTTTCAGTCCCGTTGTGAGAAGCTGTCCACACGAGCGAGAGAGATGGCTGTTGGTCTTTGAGAGTCACTGCTCTGAGAAGCGACCTAAAATTCTTCCTTCAAAGAACAGTCAGGGCTTTGGGAATGAGCTGGAAACCAGGTGGGGCCCCGTGGCCTTCTCTGATTCCAGCATGGCTGGGCACCACCCCCTGCCCCTGGGGACCAGCAGGTGGGAGCAGAGCAGAGTGACCTGGGGAAGAAGAGGGGTGGGGGACAGGCAAAGACAAGAGCCTTGGGTGCTCATTTGAGGCTGATTCCATGAGCCATTCAGTAGGAAAACTGATGTTCTGTACCATCTTCTGGCATCTTGCGTGATCATGATGGGCAAATAGTGACATTGTTTTCCTCATTATGTTTCCCATATATTGAAATATAACTGAGGAGTTATACATATATGTGTTTCCCCCTAAAACCAGGAAGTGCAATATATAAAAATATATATATAATATTAATTATAATATAAGTAATATAATGTACATTAATTATAATAATTTTAATAATGTATATATATTAATCTCTTTTTTTAATGTTTTTTTAATTTATTTTTGAGACAGGGAGAGACAGAGCATGAACAGGGGAGGGTCAGAGAGAGGGAGACACAGAATCTGAAACAGGCTCCAGGCTCTGAGCTGTCAGCACAGAGCCCGACGCGGGGCTCGAACTCACGGACCGAGAGATCATGACCTGAGTTGAAGTCGGACGCTTAACCGACTGAGCCACCCAGGCGCAGTATATATTAATATTAATATATACTATTATATATTAATATATTATTAATCTCTTAATACATGAAGTATATTTTTCTTCTCTGGCAAATGAAGATGTATCCAATCTTTTTAAATTGGGTACTTGGTATGGGTTTTTATGATACACGGAATCATTGTCTTATGGAAGGACATTGACACCGTTAACACAACCTATTGTTGCAAACAATTCTGCGCTGCATGTTCTTGGGCATGTAGCTTTGTGCACACATACGATCGTGTGTGGTGTTGCACTGACCGTGGTGGATGGGTTTACACATTTTGAATTTTGATAGCTGCTGCTCTACCAATTTGTATTCCCATCAACAGTACCCACATCCTTAGGAGCCCTGAGCGTTCTCCACCTTTTTTATCTTGCCAAATCCCGCCCCCCCCCCCCCCCCCAGGGACTTCATTGTGCAGTCCTGACTTTCCCCTCCCGGAGGTGGACCAAGCAGAGCTATAACTCTGTCTCTTGAGGTTGCTGTGAAGGGCTTTCATGACCTCAGTTCCCTGGGTTCTATGCATATTAACTAGACTTGGGAAACATGCATGGGTGGGAGGGATAGACTTCTTTGAAGCCCTAAGGCAACCCCGGCCCTTCTGGTTCTAGGGGAGGGGAGGGGGGCCTGGAAAGTGAGCCCTGAGGTTTATAGGGCCTGTGGGTGGTGAATCAGGCTCTTACTTTCACCAGGAGATCTCACTTCTGGGGGCTAACTGGGGCCATTTTGCTTTCTCAGTAGCAAAGAACGTGCTGCTCCATGAAAGAGGGGTTCTTGGTGAGCTAAAGCTCATAGGTCCTGTAGCTGGATCCCCAGTCTGGAGAACTGGTCCTTCCTGCATGGGCTGCTTACTGTCTTGAAATCCATGTCCTGTCATGAAGACCAGAGAGGATGGTAGGAGTGCTTTGGAAACTGGATGCCCTGTGGACAGCCAAGGGTCCTCCACTAAATCTGAAACTCCTGCCATACTATGCTTCCTGCAGTGTGGCTCTGTGCCTCTACTCTCCTCCCAAACCCTCGGTGTCTCCCTACTGCCTGTAAAGGACCTCATGTTCCTCAGGGAGGCGTCCCAGCCCTCTCCAGGAAGAACTGGCACAAAGCCTAGGCTCAGAGTTTTTGGAGAGCCCCCTCTCCTTGCTCTGATTTAATGGTTTTCCTTAACTCACTGCTCTCATATTTCCAGATCCTGCTCATCTTTGAAGGCCACCTTCTTCACGAAACTCAAATGCATCCACATTTATCCAACTTATGCTGAGGACCTCACGTCCCTCGACTTCTTGAAATCCTTACTCTAATTTAAACACGGCCACACTCCTATCTGCAAGAGTTAAGTGTGTGTAAGCACACAGTGGGAGGGAAAGCATACAACGCACATCCAGGGTTTGAATTTTGGCTCTGTCACTTAGAGTGTGACTCAGGGAAGTTAGTTAACTGCCCTGAGCCTTAGTTTTCTTAGGGACAGTTACTCCCACTCACAGGATTATTGGTAGATCAGTGGCTCTCAGCTCTGTGCGTGTGTGGGTGGGTGGGTGTGCATGCTCTGGCAACATGCATTTTTGGTTGTCTCAACTTGGGAGGGACGCTAATGGTATCTAGTGGGCTGAGCCCAGGGATACTTTAAGCATCCTACGGTACAGGCACATCTCACATTTTTGCACTTTTTTTTTTTTTTTTTTTACAAATTCAAGATTTGTGGCAACCCTGCATCAAACGAGTCTATGGGTGCCATTTTTCCAATAACATTTGCTCACTTCATGTCTCTGTGTCGTGTTTTGGTAATTTTTGCAATATTTTAACTTTTTCATCATTATTATATTTGTTGTGGTGATCTCTGATCCGTCATCTTTAATCTACTATAGTAATTATTTTGGGGATCCACAAACCACACCCACATAGCATGGTGGACTTAATCCATAAATGTATGTGTTCTGACTGCTTCACTGACTAGCTGCTCCCCCCCATCTGTCTTCCTCTTTTTGGGCCTCCTAATTCCCTGACCCATAGCAATATTGAAATTAGGACAATTAATTGCCCTCACATTGGCCTCTAAGTGTTCAAGTGAAAGGAAGAACCACACGTCTCTTGCTTTAAATCAAAAGCTAGAAATGATTAAGCTTCATAAGGAAGGCATGCCGAAAGCTGAGACAGGCTGAAAGCTTGGCCTCTAGTGCCAAAGAGTTAGCCAAGTTGTGAATGCAAAGGAAAGTTCTTGAAGGAAAATTAAAAGTGCTACTCCAGTGAGCACATGAATGATAAAAAAAAAAAAAAAAAAAAAAAAAAAAAAGCAAAACAGCCTTATTGCTGATATGGCGAATGTCTGAGTGGTCTGGATAGAAGATCAAACCAGCCACAATATTACCTTAAGCCAAAGCCTAATCCAGAGCATGGCCCTAACTCTCTTCAATCCTATGAAGCTGAGAGAAGAGAGGAAGCTGCACAATTAAAGATTGAAGCTAGCAGAGGTTGGCTCATGAGGTTTAAAGAAAGAAGCCGTCTCCATGATATAAACGTGCAAGGTGAAGCAGGAAGTTTTCCAGAAGATCTAGCTTGGATAATTAATGAAAGTGGCTGCACTAAGCAACAGATGCTCAATGTGGATGAAATAACCTTCTCTTGAAAGAAGATGCCATCTAGGACTTTCATAGCTAGAGAGGAGAAGTCAATGCCTGGCCTCAGAACTTGAAAGCACAAGCTGACTCTTTTGTTTGGTGACTTGAAGTTGAAGCCAGTGCTCAGTTACCATGCTGAAAATCCTAAGGCCTTTAAGAATTATGCTAAATCTGCTCTCCCTGAGCTCTGTAAATGTAATAACAGCACCTGGATGACAGCACATCTGTTTACAACGTGTTAACTGAATAATTTAAGCCCACTGTTGAGACCTACTGCTCAGGAAAAAAAAGATTCTTTTAAAAATATGACTGCTCATGGACAAAGCACCTGGTCACCCAAGAGCTCTGTTGGAGAGGGGAAATGAGGTTTTCATGTTTGCTAGACCGACATCCATTCTGCAGCTCACGGGTCAAGGAGTCATTTCTACTTTCAAGTCTTAGTCCTAAAGAAATATATCTCAGAAAGCTCTAGCCGTCATAGATAGTGATTCCTCTGATGGATCTGGGCCAAGTACACTGAAAACCTTCTGGCAAGGCTTCACCGTTCTAGATGCCATGAAGAACATTCATGATTCATAGAAGGAAGTCAAAATATCAACATAAACGGGAGTTTGGAAGAAGTTGATTCCAACCCTCATGGATGACTTTGAGGGCTCAAGATTCCAGTGCAGGAAGGAACTGCCGATGTGGTAGAAATAGCCAGAGAACCAGAATCAGAAGTGGAGACTGAAGATGGGACTGATTGCTGCAACCTCTTGATAAGATTTGAATGGATGAGAATGGATAAGATTTGAATGGATAAGATTTGAATGGATGGCTTCTTAGGGATGAGCAAAGAGGGTGGTTCCTTGAGATGGAAGAGACTTCTGGTGAAGATGCTGTGAAGATGGTTGAAATGATAACAGAGGATTGAGAATATTACATAAACTTAGTTGATAAAGCAGTGGCAGGGTTTGAGAGGTCTGACTCCGATCTTAAAGGAAGTTCTGTGGGTAAACTGCTATCAAACAGCACCACGTGTTCCAGAGAAATTTTTCGTGAAAGGAAGTGGCAAACTCCGTTGTTGCTTTGTCTTAAGAAGTCACCAGAGGCCACAGTTTTCAGCAGCCACCACCCTGACAAATCAGCAGCCTCCCACACTGAGGCATAGGTTCCTATCAGCAAAAACATTATGACTTGCTGAGAGCTTGGATGATGGTTAGCATTTTGAAAAAAAATCTTTTCTACATTTATTTATTTTTGAGAGACAGAGCACAGTGGGGGAGGGGCAGGGAGAGAATGAGACACAGAATCTGAAGCAGGCTCCAGGCTCGGAGCTGTCAGCGCAGAGCCCGGTTCGGGGCTTGAACTCACAGATCGCAAGATCATGACCTGAGCCGAAGTTAACCGACTGAGCCACCCAGATGCCCCTATGGTTAGCATTTTTTAGCAATGAAGTATTTTGAAATTAAGGTATGTACATTGTTTTACACATGATGCTATTCTTCACTTAATAGACTACAGTAGAGTGTAAATGCAACTTCATACGTTCTAGGAAACTAAAAAATTCATTTGACTCGCTTTACTGTGATACTGGCTTTATTGTGGTGGCCTGAAACTGAACCCACAATATCTTTGAGGAATGCATGTACCTGGGACAGCTCCCCACAGTAAAGAATCCTCTGGCCCCAAATCTCAGTAGTGGCAACATTTAGAAACCTGGTATAGATAAAATACTGTAGAGATGTAATAAGGTGCCTGTGGGCTCTATGGTTCACAGTAGGTGCTTCATAAATGTCTGTCCTTCTCTCAGCTCTTCACGGGCAAGAAAAGTATCTGATTCATCCCTGTGCGGACCTCGGCAGCCAGTGCAGAGTGGCTGAATGTTAGAATCAGGAAGGAAAGAAGGTAAAGAGGGGATATTTTTATTCTTCCAGGTTCTACAAAAAGGCGGTCGACGGCTCCAGTGTGGGGAGGTGAAGGTGCCTGGGTAGTAAGAGGGAGGGGGTTCTCCGCACAGAATGTTATTTGGAAGGGAGGTTGGTCGTTGAAGAACCAGGGCTGGGAGCTGTGGGGAGATCCCTCTAAGCGGTGCCTGCCCCTCTTGGGCTCATGTCACTTAATGGACAGGGTGCTTTTTGTTTCTGGCTCTGAATCATGGTGCCACCAGTGAGGAGGAATGTGACATGATTCAGGCTGTAGGGCTTGACCATCGCAAGCCACCCAAGTGACTATTTCGGTAATAACACTATGCAGTTTTATATCTTCCTTTCATCGCCCATCTCAAAGCACAGTGCAAACATTAATTAAGGCCCCTGGCATTCCATGAGGCATTGTGTGTAAATATCACTCTCCCCACTGGGCTGAAAAGGTAAACTGAGCCAGGGAAGGGCACGTGGCTCAGCCCAGCGCAGTTCCTGCCTTATTGAGACTGCATCTTGGAGAAGATGCTAGGGTTTGGCTGCCTCCTCACCCCATAAACTATGACTTCTTTCTCTTCTTCCCCAGGTCCTCTTGGTGATACCAAGAACAGAAATGGTTTCTTGTCCCCCACTAGGGCAGCCTGGAGTGGGCTCCAATGCAGAGGTGAAGGTCACAGGGAGCCTCTCATTCTTAAATATGCCCCTCGACCGCATGCCCCTATCTCTGCGGGGCGGCAGCCAGGGAGCAGAGGATGATATCAGAAGGAAAACGAAACTTTGTTTTTAGGGGGGGACACGGTTGGAGGGTACTTTATCTCTCTTTGGAAGTTAAATGCTTTTCCCACCATGTTAACAGATAAGCAAATTGGGTTAGGCACAGAAGAGTGTTCCTTGTATTATTCTTGCAAATTATCCGTAAATTTGAAATTACTTCCGAATTTCAAAGAAAAAGGGAAAAAAATCAATGCTTTTCTACAGCCACGGAGCTTTTCCAAAGCCGAAATGGCCAAGGCAGCGACTAAGTCCCAATGGAGCATTGGAGGCAGGAGGAGAACGTGTTCTGTTAAAAAAAAAAAAAAAGAAAAGAAAAAAGAAAGAAAGAAAGAAAAGAAAAAAAAAAAAACCACACAACTAAATCATGCAGGAGAAGCCCCCGCACCCTGCATCTCCGAAGAGGCTGTGCCCACGGCTGGGCCGCCCGCCGGCCCCGGCCCCTCCCCGCCACCGCGCCGACACTGCCCCGGGCGGTGACTCACGCCCGGACCGTTTAAATACGGGGAGTGCCGGGCCCGCCGCACTCATGCTGCCGCCTTGAGCCGGCCGCGTCCTGCTCTCGGGCTCCCTCTGGTCGACGGCGGGCGGGCGCCGAGCTGCTGGTAAGTGGGCAGGCCGGCCGCCGCGCCCTCCCTCCCTCCCTCCTGCCGGCCAGCGCCCCGGCTCTGTTCCCCACCTCGCGTCTGGCCGGCCGGCGTCCCGGGGAGAGGCTGGCGGGGTGCCTGGGGATGCTCTCCGGAGGGGGCCAACCCCCGCGAGCCTGGGGCCACAGGCCCCCTGCCCCACTTACCCTTACCGCCCCATGAGGTCCGTCTGCGGTGCTGCCCAGGTAGTTTTCAGATGCCCCGAAAGTTAACTAAATTATCACTGGGACTGTGCTATTAGGGGAAGAGGTTCTCTTTTTCCAAGGTTCAGGTTATTTTGAACCCGCGTCCTTTCCCCCAGCACTTACTGTGGTGGCCGCCAGTGGCCTGCCTGGCGTGTGGGTCTGTCCAGGACCAGTGGAGGGTTTCCCAGAAGACAGATCTGTCCTCTTTTCCCGGCCTTATCATTGCTACAAAAGTGGCTTCAGCAGAAGTGCCCGCCCAGTTCGGATCTCCAATTTGGATTTCGGCTGTGGACTGAGCATCGTTTCGGGGTCTAAGTTTGTGTGCGGCTTAGGCGGCCGGCAGCCTTGCCCTCTCGCCAGCCAGATGTGTCTGGGGGTGGCCGGGGCTGCTGGCTCTGAGCTGGGAGTCGGGGCTGGGTATGCATGTAAAATCCTGTGACTGAGGCACCCTTACCCGCACCTCTGCTCAAATGTAGAGGCAGGAGTGGGGCCACGGAACCAACTGTGGAAAAGCAGAACTTTTCTAGAGCTTCCCCCCTGTGCTGAAGTGTGAGAGAGCCAGTCTACCTCCAGGGCCAGATGTATTACCTCAGGGCAGGCCGCGATGCTCTTGGATTAAGGTGTCACTCAGACTGAAGGTGCCAGCACCTTCTGGGATTATATCACTGGATCTCCAGCGACTCCCAGATATGCTGGTGCCACCGTCTCCATAATTTAGAAATTCTCTAACGGCTGTCACTTCTTTCACTGCACTGATGGGACATCTGGGGTACAGTCAGGACCGGACAGTCCCATTTGCCTGTGGTCTTGAGTCTGTGGGTGGGCTTGGCAGTGATGAGACAGGCCTGGGAGAGAGGTCAGGGCCAGGGGGGAGCGTTGTGAACAGACCCTGCAGAAAGTCAGGGCACTGGAGGCTACCTGGGCTTGCTCCGTAAATGCCGGGGGTGCTGGGCTGCGGATGGGAGTAGTTCCAGATGCCAAGAAATAAGGAGAGATGGGGGAGAAGCTGTCCCCACTCGGTCCTGCCAGCACATGCTCCCGAGGCTGTGATTACACATGGCAAATTGCTTCCCTAAATCCCGACCACGAACGAATGACTATAACTTCTGGTTTCACTGCCTCTCTGGGGCTTTTGGGACATAGGATTTAGAAACTTTTTCCAAGATGCTTTGTTAAGAGGTTCATCCATTTCTGTCTGTTTTGGGTCCCCTGGGTGTCACCCCGAGCAGGGGGCTGTAGCCGGTGGCTTCTTTCATAAAAGCGTCAGTCGAGTGGGAGCTTCTCCCCTGCTCTGCTGGCAACTTTGTTAGTATCTCCTGCCCCTTCCTGTGAGCTAATTACAGGCCTGCTTTGGCCTCTGCAGGAAGCCCTACCTCCCCTAACCCTGGGGCTGGAAAGGACTTGCTTTTTCTTACTCATGTTCATTTTTAAACAAGTGAAGAATGTTTTGGCTTTGAAGGACCAGGAGAGATGGGGTCAACAATTGAGTCAGGTGGGGGATGAGGGGGTGGCTGGTGTTCCCTTGGGGCTCCAGCATGCTTTGTGTTTGGGGTAGAGCATTCCTAATTTGGGTAAAACCCTGAGGGGGCTGTGTGTTCAGATTATGGGATTAATCCCTTCTGGCAACCCCTTCTGTCCCTGCCCTCTGCTCTTCCAGGCCACTCAGGTGAAATTGAGCCAACATGAGCATCAGAGCAGCCTTTAGGAAGGACATCCCTCAAACAATGCAGGCTGGGAGTAGGGAGGGGTATTTGATCTTGGTTAATAATGCTGGGCAGCTGGAGGGTGGATTGCATGTGAGCCTGAGATCATTTTAGGACAGAGGGCGTAAAACCACCTCTTCCCCCCTTTCAGGCACTGCCAGACACATGGTGGATAAGGTCCTGAAGCCTTGTGATAAGGTTCAGGGGCTCACCAAGCTCTACAGTTAGGCAGAGTCTTGATCTGGATGTCAGGAATCTTCAACTGACTGTGTGACCTTGAACAAGTCCGTTCCTCCTCTGGGCCCCTTAGTTTTCCCATCTACAAAATGACCAGATGGTTTGACAGGATAGTCAAAAGGCCCTTGCACCTCCGATGCCCTGGGCTCTAAGTGCTGCTTTTGGAAATAGCCTCTACTGCTACATTCAAATTAGCACAAATCTCAGATTTCTGACAGCGGTGACGAAAGGGCCAGGGAAGGGAATATTGGTAGAGGTCTCTGGGCGAGGTCTGTGATTTGGCCTTCAGCCTCCTTGATCCTGAGTTCAGTCTCTCTGTTCTTGGCAGGAAATGACACAGGTCAGGAGTATGTATCTGAGCTGGGCTAGACCCCAATGAGTGCTTCTGAGTATAGACCATGGACACCTACATCAGTGTCCCTTGGGGAATTTGTTAAACACTGGAGAGTCTGGGGCCCACCCAGGCCTAGGAATCAGGATCTCTGTGGGTGGAGTCTCGCGAGATCCTGGTTTTACTCAACAGCAGAACGAACAGTAACTATCAGTGACATTTATTGGGTACTCATTCTGTGCCAAAGACGCCTCTCAGTGCTTTGTGGGTAGGATTCATTTAATCCCCACAGCTGCAATGTTACTTCTATTCAACAAGCATCCCAGGATCTTCCAGGTGATTTTTATCTACTGATTTGGGGTGTAGGGTGGTTACCCCCCGTTTAGTGCGATGGGGATGTCTGGATGCACTGAGCCTCTCAATCAGTGGCTTTAAGCCCGTTGACCAAGCACTGATGAGCAACTTGATAGAGGCTGATACTGGCTGGAGGGGGTGGCAGAGTTGCTGGGGGTGGGGGAAGACAACCCCTCAACAGCTCCAAGCCTGACATCTCCCTCGGCTGGATGGGGCAACATGTCACTGCAGGTGAGGCCATGCTTAGGGGAAGACCTCTGTGGGGAGAGGGCACAGACCAGGGAAGGAGATCTTCTCTCGGGTCCTCAGTTTCCCCAGGTGCACTGGAGGGGGTCAGGACCAGAGGCTCCACAATCCCATGAAATGGCTCTTGGCTATTTGAAGATGCACTGATTAAGAAGCGGGGTTGCCCTGCCTGGGAAACTTCTGCAACAAGGTAGACCTGAAAAGATGGGTATGAGTTCCTCAGTCTTGGCATGAAGGGGCTAGGCCAGGTAGCGTTGCCAGCCGTTCAGGGTAACCTGCATGGTCTATGGAAGGGAGGGCAGGTGAATGGTGGGGCTTCAGGCCAGATTTCCTTTCTGTCTCCAGTCAGAAGATATCAGAGCTATCAAGGGCCCTTGGAAGTCTTTACAGGAGGCCTGGAGAATGTACCCAAACTCACACTCCAGTTTAACATCAAGACCAGCGTCGCACATCTGTCTCCCAGGCTTTTTCCAGAAGTTTGCTCCGTGGCATTGCAATAAGAAGGCATCTCCTCCCAGGGAACCTCATGTTTAGGGGATGTGAATGATGGTAATAAACCAAAAAAGTGCCAACCCACCAACCAACAAAGCCCAGGGCTTCAACGCTAATTATGTGTTCACTCATGAGTCACAGGCAGTTCTTGCTGAAGAGACTCACAAAGTGCCTGGGCCAAGTGCTTCTGCTCCTGGGGAGGGACCGCGTCAGGGTGTCCTGGTGAGCTGCCTGTCCGTCTGCTTGGCTTACTGAATTCCTGGGCCGGCGACAGACCCCGGGCTGTCCCTCCTCCTAGGACAGGGGCTGGGCTGAGTCGCTGCAGTGACTGAGGACGCCTTCGGCCGCCTGGGGGAGGAGGGTATAATTAGGGTAGCTTTGTGGGTCTTTAACTGGCATTTGTCACGGCTGCCAAGCGGCACCGGGCAGCGTGTGCTATTAGGCTGCTGTGTGCCGGGCTCCTGAGCACGGCCGCAGCACTCGCTGGCTGGCCGGCCCTGTGCCTGTGGCCCCTCCATCCCCTGAGGGCTCTGTAGCTGGGTTGGAGGTGGGCCCTCTGGAGGTCCTTTGGAGCAGTCGGTGCCTTGTGGCGGGAACAAGTGCTGGAAAACAGGAAGCCGCTGCGTGTGGCGCTGGGGCGGACTCCACAGACATAAGGATTTATAAGAAGGAAAATCTGCAAATTCTTGCAATGTTTGTCAAGCTGAGTGTGGTCCATTTCAAACAACAGTGGCTCTGTTCCCATAAGGGAATTATCTTTTCTCTCTTCCTCTCAAGCCGTGAGGCACCCTCCCCTGGCCCTGGGCCCTCCCTGAGACTGGCATGACGCCCTCCCCACCTCCCCCCGCCCCAGCTGGGGAATGCAGACTCAGGGAAGGTCTGAGATGGCTTCCTCAGAGGGCATCTCATCCCACACCCTCACTTACAGATGGGGAAATCTGACAGGGACTGCCTTGGACTTGCCAGGTTGTGGGCACTTAAGTTAGTCCCCGACATTGGGACCACGGCACCATTTTGAAGCATGGTGAGCATAGAAGTAGACATTAAAAATAAATGAAGCACATCGCATTACCAGGAGCATTTAGAGCTTCTCCTTTTTTTTTTTTTTTTTAATTTTTAAATGTTTATTTATTTTTGAGAGAGAGACAGAGGCAGAGCATGAGGGGGGGAGGGGCAGAAAGAGAGGGAGACACAGAATCCTAGCAGGCTCCAGGCCCTGAGCTGTTGGCACAGAGCCCGACGTGGGGCTCGAACCCACAGACTGTGAGTACCTGACCTGAGCTGAAGTCGGACGCTTAACCAACTGAGCCACCCAGGCGCCCCATTTTGTTAAGTCAGTCCAGGGGGTAAGTCTTTCACACACACATGTACCAAGGAGATGGGCCAACACCCACACCTGTCCACACAGACCCTTGGGAGCACAGGCACAATTAGCTGGGTATATGGATCTCACATCCTTGCTCTGGACTCAGCCTTAGAATCCCAAAATCTTGGGGGATAGACAGGACATCAGCTGTCATCCAGTTCAATACCCTCCCAGCTGTAGGAATCTCCCCTCCAGCATCCTTTCCAGAGAGTTGGTCTGCCTCTGCTTGAACACTTCCAGTGATGGGGAGCTTACTAACTCCATGGGTTGTCCATTCTGATTCAGACAGTGGTGAGCTGAAATGTGCTCCCCTACAGTTTCTGCACACCACTTTTGACCTCTGGAGCTACAGTAAGGCTGCCTTCTGTGTCCCAGGGCAGTCCTTCATGTGTTCTTGGCAAGTGCTTATAGCCTCCTCCTATCTTCTTCCAGATATCTATCCACAGTTCCTTCAACAGGTGCTCAGAGGTTCTCATTTCTAGGTCCCCTCACCGTCCTCTTACCCCTCTCTACAGGGCCTTCAAGGGACCAGTTTGTTATTGGCCTTCTTGAAGCTGGGGCACAGAAGCACAGGTGTGGCCTGATGAGGGCCATGTAGAAGAAGACCATCACTTTCTTTGTTCCACACTTAATACTTCTGTTAATGCAGGCTAAGATCGACATTAGTTTTTCTGGCCAGTCTTCTTTCTCTGTAAAAAGTCTTAAGTCTTTCCCCTGGGGTGGATGTTGAGTCACTTTTCCTGTGCCCCATGTTTAGGCTGTTCATTTTCTACTCTTAAGTTCTGGACCTTCTTTTGTCTATACAAATTTGTGCTTCTGGATGTGTCTATAGCTTCATCGGACCCCATTCCTCTGCATCTAGACTCTGGTGGCCAAGTTTTTCTTTCTTTCTTTTCTCCAACACGTTACATAGTTACTCAAGTCCTTGATGCAAAAATACAACAGGTCGGGGCTTGGATGGGCCGTGAATAAATGAAAAATCAAGGTCTGGGTGGGGAGAGATAAACTTGGGTTCTGTCCTCAGAGTAGGCTTGTTGAGAGGGCAGGAAAAGGGTGCACGGAGTTAAGGCCAGGTTGGGAAGCCTGGATTATTCTGAGTTATGGGCCAGACTTTGGACTCCATGAGTTCAGGAAGAGAGGCTAGAGAAATACCTTCCCCACCCAGCCAGTTTATGCCTCACATGCCATCATTTCAGATTCCTTGCTCTGACCTGCATTGCATTGCATTAACACTCAAAGCACTCACCCAAGAATCTGGAGGTCCCGGATTTAAGCTCTGAGCCTCAGTTTCCCTGCTTCCTTCATCCCCAGAAAATAGTGGGGATGTATGATCAGCCGTTCTTCGCCCTTTGGAAGTTAGAGACCCCTTTGAACCTCAGTTGGAAGTTACAGATACTGCTTTACACATACTCAGAAATCTCTAATCCCCTTGAGTAAGACTTCCAAGATTAAAAACACTTTGAGGCCTTCCTGCCTCCATGAGTCTATAGAGTCCAAGTCGTGGATGACCTTGAACAACCGCACGCATTTGCACAACACTGTGCAGGACACCCCCACATTCATTCTTCTGTTTGCTCCTCCCAGCAGCCTCAAGAAGGGGCAGAGGCTATCCTCCCAATTTAACACACGAGAAAGCTGAGCTTGAAGGTTTCAAGTTTCCTTTCAGGTCAAACAGCTAGTTAGTGGTTCTTAACTCTACGTAGGGCTCAGTGCCCACAGCTCATGGCTCCACCATATTGTATACGTTATATATCTAATTATATATATATATATATATATATATATATATATATACACATATCTGTATATGTATCACTTCTGACCTCTGATCTTAAATATCACCTCTGACCTCAAATATCAAACCTTTCATGGGTTTGGGCTCCATTTCCAGATCAGCACCATGCCCTGTGGGAGCATATGGCCCTACCACCTTTCAGCTCAAAGTGCATCCCAAGTTTTCTGGGACTGACTCAAGGCCACTCAAAATTTCTTTGTGGAAACTGCAACTAGTACCCAGAAGGTAGACCCCAGGCATTGGCTCCTTCCAGAGAGACAGGAAGTGGCATAGATAATTTCCTTTCACTGGGAAGGGTTTGAATTAAAGCCGGGAAGGGGTACCGAAGGGCCAGGTTGTCAGTGGTGGTGATGGGGCAGGGCAGTGCCGGGAAGTGCCAGGCAGAGGAAAAGCTGAACTCGCCCTCTCGTCCTTTCTGCCAGATCAGCAGCGCATCCTACCTTTGTTGGCTGCTGCTGCTTTCCCAGAAGAGGTCCATGTTTATGGTCTTAGCATCTTCTGCCAGGTCTCATTTCCTATCTGCTCCTCCCGAGGAGGTCATGTTCAACCAGCAAGTTAGTTGCGCTGTGAGGGATACAAGGATGCGTCTGATCCAGGGGGCTGGATCCAGGGTACAACCCAGACAAGATACTGTTCCTGCCTGAAGGAATCTCTGGGGATGAATGATGAACATCCCTGCCCTTGAAAAACTTATTGACTAGAGAAGGACAGAGACGGGGACGCAACGAATTCCGAACGAGGCCAGCTGTGGCATGGCCATAATGGACACTGGGAAGACCACCTGCGTGGGAGGGCAACTAATGCTGACTCACAGAATCTGGGGAAAGCTTCCTAGAGGCGACCACATTTGAGCTAGACTTGGAAGTATGGGGAAGATTTAGATGAGGACAAAGAGCACTCCGGGTGGGGGAATTGCTTGGCATGTGGGAAAGGTGAAGGGGCTTGCTGACCGGACCGTAAGTAGCATATGGCAGGGCATGTGGTTGTGGGGTTCAAAGGCAAGCCGGTGTTTGGCACCAAAGGTTGACGTGGGCTTAAAACTAACAGCAGTGTTGGTGAGATGACCCTGACTCACGTGTGCTCTCTCCCCTTACAGAGGCTATGTCGCTGAAACATTACCTTCTTTTGCTGGTGGGCTGCCAAGCCTGGAGTGCAGGGCTGGCCTACTATGGCTGCCCAACTGAGTGTACCTGCTCCAGGGCCTCCCAGGTGGAGTGCACTGGGGCACGCATCGTGGCAGTGCCCACTCCCCTGCCCTGGAACGCCATGAGCCTGCAGATCCTCAACACGCACATCACCGAACTCAACGAGTCCCCATTCCTCAACGTCTCAGCCCTCATTGCCCTGAGGATTGAGAAGAACGAGCTGTCCCACATCGTGCCTGGTGCCTTCCGTAGCCTGGGCTCGCTGCGTTACCTCAGCCTTGCCAACAACAAGCTTCAGGTGCTGCCTATTGGCCTCTTCCAGGGCCTGGACAACCTCGAGTCGCTCCTTCTGTCCAGCAACCAGCTGGTGCAGATCCAGCCGGCACACTTCTCCCAGTTCAGCAACCTCAAGGAGCTGCAGTTGCATGGCAACCACCTGGAATATATCCCTGATGGTGTCTTCGACCACCTGGTGGGCCTCACCAAGCTCAATCTCGGCAAGAATAGCCTCACCCATCTCTCGCCCAGGGTCTTCCAGCGCCTGGGCAACCTCCAGGTCCTCCGACTGTATGAGAACAGGCTCTCAGAAATCCCCATGGGCACTTTTGATGGGTGTGGAAACCTCCAGGAGCTGGCCCTGCAGCAGAACCAGATTGGTATGCTCTCCCCTGGCCTCTTCCACAACAACCGTAACCTCCAGAAGCTCTATCTGTCCAACAACCACATCTCCCAGTTGCCCCCTGGCATCTTCATGCAGCTGCCCCAGCTCAACCGTCTCACGCTTTTTGGGAATTCCCTGAAGGAGCTCTCTCCGGGGATCTTTGGGCCCATGCACAACCTGCGTGAGCTTTGGCTCTACGACAACCACATCACTTCTCTGCCTGACAACGTCTTCAGCAACCTCCGCCAGCTGCAGGTCCTGATTCTCAGTCGTAACCAGATCAACTACATCTCCCCAGACGCCTTCAATGGGCTGGTGGAGCTGCGGGAGCTGTCCCTCCACACCAATGCGCTGCAAGAGCTGGATGGGAATGTCTTCCGCATGTTGGTCAATCTACAGAACATCTCCTTGCAGAACAACCGCCTCAGACAGCTCCCAGGGAATATCTTTGCCAATGTCAATGGCCTCATGACCATCCAGCTGCAGAACAACCAGCTGGAGAACCTGCCCATGGGCATCTTCGATCACCTGGGGCACCTGTGTGAGCTGAGGCTCTATGACAACCCCTGGAGATGCGACTCAGACATCCTACCACTCCGCAATTGGCTTCTGCTCAACAAGCCCAGGTTGGGGACAGATACTCTCCCGGTATGTTTCAGCCCACCCAGTGTCCGAGGCCAGTCCCTCATCATCGTCAGCGTCAGTGCTGCTGTCCCCAGTGTCCAGGTCCCAGTGATCCCCGAGGTGCCCAGCTACCCGGAAACACCACAGTACCCGGACACACCCAGCTACCCCGACACCACCCCCATCTCCTCCACTACTGAGTTCACCAGCTCCGTGGAGGACTACACTGACCTGACCACCGTTGAGGTCACCGAAGACCGTGGTACGTGGGGCATGACCCAGGCCCAGAGCGGGCTGGCCATTGCCGCCATTGTCATTGGCATCATTGCCCTGGCCTGTTCCCTGGCTGCCTGCATCTGCTGTTGCTGCTGCAGGAAGAGGAGCCATGCGGTCCTGATGCAGATGAAGGCACCCAACGAGTGTTGAAGAGGCGGGCTGGAGGCGGAGCTGGGGGACAGTGGGACCACTGGAAGATCTGGGAGTTTCATTGTTCCACCTCCACCTCTGGGTCCACAGAGCCATCCCCTGCTTCCTCTCTGCTCCCCAAGAGAAAGGCCCCCCCCCCCCCACTTTTTCCTGACCTGCCTGGTTCTCCTAGAGAGAACTACAGGAGAATCAGCTCTTGCAGGGCCTTCTTAACCACCAGGGAGATCGAACTGGCCATGGCAAAACCCCCCTGGGGTTTCTAACTCATGTCTAATTCACTCGAGAAAGCCCCTCTCCACAGCCTCACCAGCTCTCCTCCAAGAACAAGCTTCCCTGTGTCCACAGCCCTGCTGGCCTCTGTAGACTCCGTTCTCATGTCTGCTCACTTTGTGGGAATAGTTCTCCCCGGGGGGGGGGGCAGCTCCTCTCCCAAGTATGATGTAAGTTGATTCCCCTTCCTTCGCTTCCCCCCCACCTGTGGCATGGCTGTCCCCTGTCCCCTGAAATGAAAGGTCTCCCTCAATGTTCTGCTCCTGAAGGCAGGGTGAGTTCTGTCCTCAAAGACGGCTTCCACCCACTCAACTGGCTTCCTGAGAGTGGCCAAGCACCCTGGCTTTCGGATGCTGTGAAAGAGACAAGGAGGGACCATGTCGCTCAGTTCCTGTGGAGAGGGCCGCTGTCAACATCTCTCACGGGATCGTTATCTGGAAAAGGAAGAAGGGCACCAGTGCAATAAGTCAGCCTCATGGAGAATATTTCTGAACTGCAGACTTTGCTTTGAAAATGTTGGTCCCTTGGGGAATAAGATCATGTAGAATGTCTGCCCCCTAAAAACATTTAAAATCTGCTTATTGGTACTGGATGGAGAAAGCACCCAGGTACCAGGGGGCCCTTATGTTCACCCCTAGGGTTTTTCTCTTTTAACTTTTTATTGAAGTGTAGCATACGTACAGAAACGTGGGAGTGTGATCATGTAGTGTTGGATGGATCTTCACAAACAGTTCATACCCATGTAATCAGCATCCACATCAAGAAACAGAGTATCACTAGTATCTTCAATCCTGGGCTTTAACTGGAGAATAGAGGCTTTTGGAGATGGGTCCCCATGGCCAAGCCAGCCCCTCACTGTCCTTGCCAGCCAGCCCTTGCAAAGGCCCAGCTGCCAGGGGTGGCGGAGAGGATGTGGGTACATTCTGGCCTAGACAGCAGATGTTATTAGATCCCCATGCCCCAAGGCACCCAGGATGGCCAGGTTAGAGGTATCTCGACTGCAGAAGACCTTTCTCTGCCAGCAAGTTGTCTGCTGCTGATCGGAGGCCCCTCTGCCTGGTCCTTTTATGGGCATGCTATGCCTTATATCTGTTTTTAATTTTCACTCCCCATTTGAGGGAAGTGAAATAGTTCAGAGATGAGATCCTTTAATTGAAAAGCCAAGTGTAATGGAACCCGGCAATCCTGTTAGTGTGGTAAAATCCCCCATCAGTCAGCTAGACACGGATGTTCATCACATACAGCAGGCAACATCAGGGCATACAGAGAGGTCACGCTGGGTCAGGGGGCTCTCTGGGACTCCTTGTGCCTGTGGCCTGGTTATGAGAGTGGAGTTGTTTGGTCCGGGGTTATAATAGTCACATAAATGCCTGCCTTTGTCACCCTTCCTGCTCCACACACATTCACACTGGTAAAGAAATTTTGCTCAGGGCAACTCACATCTTCGTCTGGACAACTGGTCTATCAGTTGAGAGGTAAAAACAGTGAAATGGAGAATTTCGGGTGCCTATGTCTGCCCAGGAAAGAGCTGCAGCCAATGCTATCACGATTCGGAAACCCTGACTGGCTCTTACTAGTTTCCTCTGTAGCACAAGATGAATGGGAAATCCCGCGAGGCCTTAGCAGCACGGTGCTACCAGGTTCCCAACAAAAAGGGTCCATGAAGGGATGTGCTAACTAGTACACTTAGTAGTGTTATACTCTCTGTCCCAGAGAATCTGGGAGAGACAGGGCTTGTCAAAGGCAAAAAACATCTTCTCTCCAAGGTAAATCTGGGCCTCCAAAATGTTTTCAAAATATTTATAGCAACTAGTGGACAGGTACTGACACTTGCCAGAGCATGAAAGGAAGTGAGCCCAGAGCTTGGGGCATGGGCATCATTCCACTGATGGTGCTGCCCTATTCGATCCTGGGGCCATCAGGGGAAGCTGCCTGCTTTCCTCCAGACAGGAAGCATGGTGTGGCACCGCCTCCGGTGTCTCGTTGTACAAGGGTGCAAGTGGGCCAGAGATGGCAGGGAGGTGAGGAAGGAGTCATCTTCATCCAGTGTGTCCCCTTTACCTGACCCTCTGGCTTGCTTGTCCCTTTCTTTCATCAGAGTGGCTTGGATGGAGCCACTGGGCCTCCAATTCTTCGGCAGGCATCTTGGCCTCTCTGCACCATGTTGTCTGGTCAGGAAGCTACCAGAAAAGCTGGGTGGAGTTTCCTTTCCAACAAGACATTGCATTTGCTCACTTCTCAGCGCTGGAGCGAGCTGCTTTGTCCCCCAAGGCTGAGGTAGGGCACAGAGTTCACTTTAATTTTTCACCTTGCCGGTACTAGCAGCTTCCATTAATGTTAATGTTGCAGGAAAGATAATAAAAGCCAGTTAGAACCACTGTTTAGCGACGATGCTTACTTAAGTGCGTAGATACCCTTTAAAGCACTTAACGAGCATTTTCTTTTTAAACTTCACAGCACCCTTGTGCATAGATACTACCGTTATCCCTTTGAAATGGGTCTAAAATCACTTTCTTCCGCAACGTTATTCAGTGGGCTGTGGGTTTCCCTTCTGTCCTCAAACTTTGTACGAGACCTTGTGGCCTGTCCTGCACTTTCATCAGTCGAGAAAATGGGAGTCACTTTCCTGTTGCTTCTTATAGTCCCAGGCATGGGAACCTCATGTGGTAGTGTGTGGACCAGAAGCCTGGTCAATACAGGAAAACATGAAGTTCACCCGTCCCTTACAGAAAAAAGGCCCCTCTCATGGAAACTGTTGGGGCTGTGTGTGTGCTCTCTTCCTCTTTAGGAGTTAAGGGCGCAGCTCAGCTCTCAGGACTCTTCATGGGCAACAACACAAGTTCACAACCCTTCAGATGTCAGTGCGGAGCAGTTTCAGGAATCTGTTTCCAAACTCAGGAAGCTTATGGAGAGCAGACAGCTAGAGATAACTAGGTAACTAGAGCCGGTAACCAGACGTTGGCTGTATCCCAGCCTTTAGCTACAAACCACTCCGAGCTCAGCCCACAGATCGTAGAGTCAGAACCGAATCCAGGGTGCTGGGGAGGTGGTGGTGGGCTCGAGGAAGAAGCCATCACTGGGGTTCGGAGAGGGGGGCCGGGCGGGTGCTTCTCCAGGCCAGACTCCTCCCAGCCTGGATCTCTCCCTCACCTACGGAGAGCTCCTTCTCACCAACCTGTTGCCTTTATGCTGCATTCAAAAGTAGATCATATTCGCCTCGCTTAGAGAATCACTGCAAATAATCCCAGGTGCTTGGTGATGCGTTTAGAGATTTCTAGGCCCCCAGGGTTTTATAGAGTGTGAGCCCTGGTGGGCAGGGTTGGGGGTCCAACTTCGCTGGACGCTGCCCGTAACAACCGTGGTGTACAGAATCAACAATAAATGGTATACACAGGATGCCTGTGCTCTCTATGGACGTCTTGGCTAAGGAATCTCACACCTGTTGATTCTACTCCTGTCACATGCGTGCAAGGCTGACCCAGACAGCCCCTGACAGAGAGTAGGTTCCGAGCTGGGAAAAGGCCTTTCGAAAGTGAGGGGGAACAAAAATGGAGTAACAAATGCTATCTATAGGCCACTGTGGCTGGAAGGAGTCTTAAGAATAGGTTCAACCTGAAGAAAGTGAGATCCAAGGGGGAAATGAGTTTCCCATAGTCACCTAGTGAACTTAGCTGAGCTTGGACTGCAGCGGGTCCCCAGACCTCCAGACTGGAGGTTCTTCTATGTCACCAGAGAGGCCACGAAGTCCACTCAGCCTTCATTGACCATGCACACGCACACGCACACACGCAGACTCAGGCGGACAGGACTCTCCTGCACACCTCAGGACTCCTATCAGTGTGAGCACCAGGCTCGGTGAGTCACAGGCTGTTAGAAGACACTAGCTCCCTCCAACATGTCCAGGTGTCCCCAAAACTCGTTCAGGTCTCCAGATTGCAGGGGCTGCCATAGTGGCTGGCATAGTGCTTCAGAGAGGAATGACTCTGTTGTTCCTTTATCCCGCTGCTATGCCCAATAAAGGAGCTTCAAACTGTATTTTCCCAGGCCCTTTTTAGCTCTTAGATCCCTTCTGCCAGGTGTACGTTTGTCCCAGGAAGCTGGACCTGAATGGGGGTCAATAGTGTGCTTGTTGTGCTTCAATGGTTGGGGCAACGCTTGTTGTCCTTCCTTCACCACTGGACCTGGCCTCTTAGACAAGTTTCTGGAGTTCTGGGTAATGGAAAAAGGGGTTAGAGTCTTTATCCAATTTCCCAGAAGGTCCCTAGAGTTCCTAATGCAAATCTCCCCTTCACACACACACATCAGCCCTCTACCACACCCATTGCACAGATGGGAATGCAAAGACTTATAGAGATAAAATAACTTGTGTGAAGTCTGGTTAATTAGGTGAAGAGCCAGGATTCAAACCCGGATCCACTGATACCCAATTTCTCTTGTTCACCATGATATTGACAAATAGACAAACTCTCTTTCTGCAGATGAGTGTCAGTGTGATAAGAACCTATTCAGAGCACAGGGCAGATTGGACTGTTCCCCTAGCCTGGCTGTGAGTCTTCTCCAGAGGTGTCTCCCCTTCATTCACCCCTTGGCCTCTGGCCATTCTTCCAATGTGCCATCTTGCCTCTGTCAGCCTGGGTGCTACGAAGGTGGGTGCTATGAAGGGCGGGTGCCTTGGAGGGTGGGAGCTATGGAGAGGGGGTGCTTTGGAGGGCGGGTGCTATGAAGGGTGGGAGCTATGGAGGTCCACAGGTTTTCTCCCCTCTGACACGCTCCCATTTTCCTCTGCCAAAGTGTGGATTTGTAATATGTCTCTATTGAAAAATGTTTTCTTGCTACATTTTATCAGACCTTTGTGGTTTGGCTGATGAAATATTAGTTAATATTTGAAAAGGAGTGAGATAAATATTAATACCATGCAACGAATTTTAAAGTCAACAGTCTGCTTTGAATGGTAGACTGGACATTGAAAATCATCTGAGATTGCTTATCTGGGTCATGCCTTCACCCTGCATCCCTTAAAACATATACATGCTTGGGGCGTCTGGGTGGCTCAGTCGGTTAAGCATCCGACTTCGGCTCAGGTCGTGATCTCACAGTTCATGAGTTCGAGCCCCGCATCGGTCTCTGTGCTGACAGCTCAGAGCCTGGAGTCTGTTTCGGATTCTGTGTCTCCCTCTCTCTCTGCCCCTCCCCTGCTCATGTTGCATCTCTCTCCTTTAAAAATAAATAAACATTAAAAAAATAAAAAAACATATATATGCTCATATACACCCCCCACCCCCCTCCTGCCCCCTCCCCCCTCCCCCCTCCCCCCTCCTCCCCCTCCTCCCACACACAGTTTGCCTCATTCTGTAGCCCCTGGATGAACTTTTCTAAACAGGAAAACCACTGCCTCCCAAGGCCATGTCTTTCATCCTTGGCTAGCCCTGTGGTGAAAGCATGCCTCTCCATATTGGGCCCCAATCCACCGCCTTCTATCTTCTCCCTTTTTAACCCAGAAAGGCTTTAGAAAGTTGGTTTATGAAACAAACAGACAAACCAAGGAACCAGCCCACAGCCCTCTTAGAGTGTCTCCTGTCATTGATAGCCCAGCAGATGTCTGTGGCTGGCTGTTTGGCTGAGGTCAGGCTCCCATCACTGGCCTGGCCCTTCACCAGGAGAGGATGTAGGCGTGGACCCCCGGTCCTAGTCCTCACCTCGGGATAGGCCTATTGGAAACTTTCTAGGGCCTAGTGGATGCCCTGGGGTCCTCCTGCAGGTGCCAGGCCTGGGATCTTAGCCAGATTTTGGCCTCAGTGTGGATCTGTCCATGGAAACAGTTCAGGGTTATTTTGTAATCTTTAGAGGCCTTGTGCCAGATTCTATTCTCCTGTCCTGTGACCCTGGTGACATTCCGGGAACACTTAGGCCACGTGAGGGGAGGAACCACTGCCTGGAACTTTGATCTGTGCTGCCACTGCTGGGTTCATACTGATCACAGACCACACCAGACCCTTCTGCTCCACCGGAAGAGCCAGGGTGGCCGGTGTGCACCTGCTCAGCCCCTCACGGTAGGTCTCCTGGGATCTGTGGGGACATGGGAAGAATCTGGCCTCAGTCCCGGCTGTGGGGCACAAGAGGGGAAGGCCACTCTCCCAGGTTTCAGAGCATGTCCCCAACTCCAGGCAGGCTGCACTATCCATGCCCATGGGAGGAGAAGCCCCTGAAGTGCTCAGCTGGGTGGTCAGGTGTTGGCCTGAGGCAAGGCTTTCCTGAGATCAAAGTGACCCAGTCCCTGTGCTCTGGGGGCACATAGTGAACCGTGGGGATAAGCAGACAACCACATGCCCAGGTTTGTCTGGTTCCAGCCTCGCCTATGCCTTGTTAATGTCACCCTGGCATAATTATCCTTAGCTCCTGTTTTAGTCCTGGCTTAGTTGATAAAGTCTATAGTCCCTCTAGGAATAAAATACGTATGTATCTACCTTTTATTGAACATTTACTGTTGCCCAGGTACTGTGTTAAATGCTTTATATTTACTATCTAACTTACGCATTGAATACTAATTTTAACCCTGAGGGACGGGGTTATAATCATGCAGGGGAAAATGGAGGCTGGATGACCTGGCCAAGCCCACACAGCTTGTAGGTAGCAGTGTCAGAATTTGAACCCAGGTCACAGCCCCGGCAGAGCTCAAGTGCCCCCCAACTCCACTAAGCAGAAGGAACATAAGGCGTGATGTACAGGGTGCCACAAGCCACAGACACTTGTGGTTCAATTCAGCACACAGCACCTCGCCCGGGCTCAGCTCGGTGCTGGGGGCGCTCCGTCAGGTTGGACCCGCTGCAGAGGACAGAAGCCCAGCCCCCTGAGGCTCACAGTCAGATGGCTGCAAGTGATCAGAATTTAGAGCAGAGGAACCCAAGCGTTCCACTGAGGACGGGAATGGCCTGTGGGATCCCCAGGAGATGCAGTCAAGGAGGGCTTCCTGCAGGAGGTGTGACTTGCACGGTCTGGGGGTGCAGGCAGGATGGGGAGTCTTGGGGGCATTCTAAAATGAAAAGGGCTGTAGAAGCAGGAGTTAGAGGTGGCACCCTGTGGAAAGCGTTCGAGGAAACCCCGTGCTCAGTTCACAACTTGTCTGATTTCACAAGGCTGGCTATCTTCAAGAACACCATGGCAGCTGGGACACGGGCTCTTCCAGGCTTTTGCAGTGTAATTGCAAGGAGGGAGAGAAATCAAGGGAGCCCATTATGTGTTTGGAACTGTGCTGTGTGTTTTACAGGATAACCTGAATTTTTATAACTTTTGACCTTATATCAAAAGCCACTGGTTTGTTATATTTTTAGAATGTAAAACATACATGATAAAGCAAAAGGAAAAAAGTAAAATCACCCACAGTTCTATTTTTCAAAGATTACCCCAGCAAATACTTGGTGTACAATCTGAACTTTATCTAAGGGCCCACGGAGAGTCATTTCATTGACATAAAGATGTGGGTTGAAAGGCGCTGATTCTGAATAACAAAAGAAGCCCCCTATTATCTCTCAGGAAGCTTCAAGGGTTTTTGGAGCTGTGTCAAGAACCAGGATAAAGAGAGCAAATGTATATTTCTTTTTTGTTTTTTAATTTTTATTTAATTTTGAGAGACAGAGAGAGAGAGACAGAGTGAGAGTAGGGCAGGGGCAGAGAGAGAGAGAGAGGGAGACACGGAATCCGAAGCAGGCTCCAGGCTCTGAGTTGTTAGCACAGAGCCTGACACAGGGCTTGAACTCACAAACCCATGAGATCATGACCTGAGCTGAAGTCAGACGCTCAACTGACTGAGCCACCCAGGTGCCCCCAATTTTTTTATGTGTATTTTTTTTTTTTTTTTTTGAGAGAGAGAGAAAGAAAGAACACAAGTGGGGAAGGGGCAGAGTGAGACAGAGACACGGCGTCTGAAGCAGGCTCCAGGTTCAGAGCTGTCAGCACAGAGGCCAACCCAGGGCTCGAACCACAAATGTATATTTCTTATATCATCATGTCACTTACCTTACGTCATTACCAGTTCTCTTACGCGATTACCACACTAACTGTAACAAAGCCTTAATTTAGGTAGTAGTGTTACTATCGTGACTGTTCTCAATTTACGAGTGCCGAAACTGTCCCCGAGGGGCTACTCCCCTGCCTGGGACACAGTGGACAGCAGGGTGGGGAGGGCCGGCTGGCTGGGGTGGAGGCAGGAGCCCAGAAAAGGAGGCTGGGATCCAGGAAGTGGCAGGCTTTCCCTGGGGACCAGGATGAAGCAGTCGGTGGCTCCAACCTCTGAAGCCCCTCTTGCTGCTCTCAGATGCCCTGGGGCCTAAGAGGCAGAAGGCAGCCCTGTTGGCCATGCAGACACCAGTGTCGACATCTCTGAGTATAGCAGTAGCCGCTGGGGGTTTGGGGCTGGGGCTCTGGGCTCCCATCACCCTCTGGAAAGAGTGAGGGTTGGCTTTGTGGTGGATGAGAGACTGGCTTGTGGCACACACAGAAATGTATCAACCCAAAAGCAACTTGAGAAGAGGAAAAAGTTCATCTGCGAGCAGTGAACCGCCCTCCCTGCCCCCACCAAAGCCAGACTTCCTTGGCTTGCTAAAGGCATGGAACAGTTTTTGTGGGCATTGGCTGGTCTCTGCATCAATGCAGAGGTGGTTTCTCGGATGAGAAGCAGGAATCTTCTGGCTGCCGCCCCACAGTCCCTTCTGGTACCAGGCTCCATGGTGCCTAGGCAGGGGCACTTCCCATCTCCAGAGCCCCTGGTGACCTGCTCTTAAGGGCAGTTGAAGAAGGGGCCCAAGTCCAGGGCATCCTAGCCAGAGCCATCAAAATCTGTGCTCTTCTAAACCAAGGACAAAGCAATTACATGTTTCCCTTGGCTGGGAGGAAAGAGCCAGAAAAAGTGCTACAGAGAGGCATCTTGCTGGTCCATAAATGGAGTGGTTGGACGATCCATCAGGTTTTCCATAGCTAACTTCTGTGACCACTTCAGAACAAAGCTGGGACTGGCCTGAACTCAGAATAATCAGAGTCATTAATGCTCTGTTGCTGAACACTCACTGTGGGCAGGGCTCTGAGTTTGTAGCTTTCAACACATTTTCTCATTCAATCCTCAGAACAACTCCATGAGGAAGGTAGTATTGAAGCTTGCTGGTTTGAAGATTAGGACCTTGAAGCACAGAGAGGTTAAGTAATTCAGCCAAGGCCACACAGCTAATGAGGGATGGAGACAGGATTTGAACCCATGCTGTCTGACTCCAGAGCACAAACTCTTAGCCATTCTAGAGTGGTGACAATGAGTCTCGGGCTGAGAGTGGATCGTTTGGAAGTGGTCAGTGTTCCACACCTTCACTGTGAGTGCCATCCCCTGCTTCCTCCAACCCCCCCCAGACCGGGGCTCTTTCTTTCCTGAACTTCAGAGGCCCTGTTCTGGCCCTCTTCCCACCATGACACCTCCAAGGGGTGAGAAGTTTGCAAAACCATAGGGACATAGCCATCCGGAGGCTATGCCCCTATTTTATTTTATTTTATTTTATTATTTTATTTTATATTTTATTATTATTTTTTATTTTTTAGAAAAGGAGGGGAGAGAGTGTGCGTGAAAGCAGATGAAGGGCAGAGGGAGAGAGAATCTCAGACAAGCTCCATGCCCAGCATAGAGCCTGATGCTGGGCTCGATCTCATGACCACGAGATCATGACCTGAGCCGAAATCAACACTTAGATACGTAACCGACTGAGCCCCCCAGACCCCCCGGTGCCCACATTTGAAATCATGCTTCAGGTACCCAGGGGCCACGGCTCATGTGGGCTGCCTTCCCAGGTCCATTTTCACTATGCTGATTATGTCACGGGAGTGCATGCCCTTAGGGATCTGGGGACAGACAGCACGTGAGGTCCCTTGTATATATTCACTCCAGGGCCTTCATGTCCATACTAGTGGAAGTCTTTCTGGAAACTGCCTTTGAGAACCAAAGACTAAAGGGGTTTGCAAGGAAGGATACTGGCGCAGTATGCGTTTTTATGCATTATGGCACGTTTAACATAAAAATTGTTCTCCTCTCTTACTCTCTGGAGGGGAAGCTTTCGAGTCTGCTCTCACGGCCTGGCTGATGGTCATTCACTTGGGCTTGAACCATGCTAGGGAAGGGCAAATCTACCTCCCACGCTGCTGATACCAGTGATGAAGCGTTTGGGGCCACAAACCCTAACCAAGTCCACAGTAAGTCAGCACCGTGCTGGACGCTGAGCACAGAGATGAGCAGCCTCATCTCACAAAAAAGGACAGCCATGAAAGGCCACCGTTCTGGAGGGCCCAGCTAGCTGTCAAGATGGAGAAGCAACCACCAGGCACCTCATTCCTGGGCTCAAGGAAGTCTTCTGTCAGGATCCCTAGGGGCAGCCTGGGTGGGGGTGGGGCAGTGGCTGCCTCATCCTTCTCCAGAACCTCTGCTTCTTATCCGTATCCTATACGTACGACCTCAAGAGAATAAAGTCTTGTGCTCAAGCTGAACTCTGTAACCGCTGGTCTAAGCCTTGTAGCACCAGGGGGCACACGCTTGTCTGACGCTTGTTACTTTCCCGCCTGTGCCTGAGTGGCAGGCAGGCGCAGTTACTATGTGTCCTTCCCGGCCACCTCCTGTGGCCGACTCAGTGTCTATGCAAGCATCAGAGGAGCCTCAAGGGAGGTATGCACTTTCTGCGGGACAAATGGTCCCTTCTCTATTGATTCGGCAGAAAAGTTCCTGGAAAAACTGAGTTATTGAGTGTCTGAATGGGGGGAGGGTATAGGGGGCTTTTGTAAACACTGTGTTTGCAAACGGAGCCCTTTGGCCAGAAGTGGAATCTTGGGATGGAAGAGGCAGCCAGCAGAGGGCAGCAGAGAAGCAGCCAGCAAAGAGGCCGTTGGGGTCCAGATTCTCCAAAACCAAGCCAATTGTGAGTGCTTACTGGGGACAGGTTGTTTCTGTATTTCTTCCTTCTCCCTTGTCTCTTTTCTTCCTTCCTCTCTCCCTTCCTAACTTCTTTTCTGTCTTTTTTGGTAAAGTCAAATGTATTCTGTCTAAAGGGCATTCTGCTCTTCCCACTCTTTCGGTGTTTAAAAGAGTAATGATGTAATGATGAGTAATGATGCAAGGTGGCTTGTAACCTTGAACCATAACATACTTTATTAATTTCTCATTCCATGTTAGACACTGGCCTAAAATTTTGCTTATTTGTTCTGATTGAGTTCTCGCAATTCCCCTGACATGGTAGGCACTACAGATGAAGTAAGACGCCCACGGTCCCACAGCTAGAATGTGATGGAGCTTGTATTCAAACTCATGGAGCTTGGGCCACTACAAGCCATGGAAACGATGGGTGGGGGGCTTAGCAACCTGGAGGGGGGGCGGGTTGCACACCCCCTAATGGGGCAACAAAGCCCCAGTCGGTCTTGTCATGTAGGAATGTGAGCCCACAGCCCCTAAATCATCCTGAAATCTGGACTTTAAAAAAAAAAATCTTTTTTAATGTTTATTTATTTTTGAAGGAGAGAAAGAGCGTGAGCAGGGGAGGGGCAGAGAGAGAGAGGGAGACACAGAACCTGAAGCAGGCTCCAGGCTCTGAGCTGTCAGCACAGAGCCTGACGCGGGGCTCGAACCCACGAACTGCGAGATCACGACCCGGGCTGAAGTCAGATGCTTAACCGACTGAGCCACCCAGGGGCCCCCTGAAATCTGGACTTTTAATGTGAGATTCCTCCATGTTTACATGTTGGCTGATAGTTCACATACAAAACAGACTGAACCCTAAAACACACTTATGACCCGCAGCGCCAATCCAATCCTGTGGTTGGATGCTGGCATTAAAATTTTTTTTTTAGTTAACTAAAAACTCAGTCCTCTTCCCTTGAAAACAGAAACTTACTGGTCTGTGGAATCCCTGCAGCTGGGACCCTCTTTGTCCACACAATGTTGGAGAGTTCCAGGGGCTCCGAGGTGGGGGGCACAGGCAGGTGGGCAGGAGAGCACTGGGCAGCCATAGTGAGGAGCACGGATCATTCGAGGTAAGAACTTGTCTTGTCCCTTCTGCTGCTCTCACCCTCGGCGGATGCACAGGAGCAGATGGTGAAATCTCCTCATAATTAGGGTCCGAAATGTGCTGAGGTCTGAAAGCTCAGGAAGAGTTACGGTTTAAAGATTTCCAACTCACTAATAATCTGCCCATATTTGACCCATGACCTTAAAAAATTCCATGGGCAAAAATACCCATGCTCTCCTTACACCCTGTCTTTCATGCCTTTTTATCCCATTTCTGCCCTTTCTTTCATCTGGAAAGAGCATGGGAAGTCCCAGAGGCCTGGGTCGCTGTCCTGCCACTAACCTGCAGGGTGACTGGGCAAAGGCCACATGACACCCGCATTGTCAGGAGGTCAGAATGCTGGTCCTGCTGACCTCACGAGGCTGCCAGAGGCAGTATGGGAACAACCACTGAAAACACAAACGGCTGCCCCAACGGGTGGCCTCCCTGACAGCTGATCCCCGTCCCTGCCCCCACCCCCGGGTCTTCTGGCTGACCCAGCGGTGTGCTGGCCACCATGCTGCCCTGCCCTTAAGGCGTCACTTCTGTTTTCTCTTCCCATTGGGGTCAGGAGATGCTGCCCAGAGCCTGGCTACCCTGGGCCTGCCTCCTGCTCCTGGCCAGGCACGCCCAGCCCTGCCCGGAGGGGTGTGACTGTTTCATCGGGGAGGTGTTCTGCTCTGATGAGGGGCTGGCTGCCATCCCGCCAGACCTCCCACCACACGCCACAGACGTCATCTTCGTAGAGACCTCGTTCGCCACGGTGGGAGCTGGGGCCTTCAGCGGCAGCCCCAACCTGACCAAGGTGGTCTTCCTCAACACGCAGCTCCGCCACTTGGGGCCGGACGCCTTTGGGGGGCTGCCCAGGCTCCAGGACCTGGAGATCACTGGCAGCGTCTTCTCCAACCTCAGCACCGACACCTTCTCCAACCTGACCTCGCTGGGCAAGTTCACCCTCAACTTCAACATGCTGGAGGCCCTGCCCGATGGCCTCTTCCACCAAATGGGCGCCCTGGAGTCTCTCCAGCTGCAAGGCAACCGGCTCCAGAGCCTGCCCGGGAGGCTCTTCTGGCCCCTGGCCTGTCTGAAGACCCTCAACCTTGCTCAGAACCTGCTGGCCCGGCTGCCCGAGGAGCTGTTCGACCCCCTCGGCAGCCTGCAGACCCTGAGGCTCAGCAGCAACGCGCTCTCCAGCCTGCCCCAGGGCGTGTTTGACAAACTGGGCTGCCTCCAGGAGCTCTTCCTGGACGGCAACTCCATCTCCGAGCTGCCGCCCACGGTGTTTTCGGGGCTGTTCCGTCTGGAGAAGCTGTGGCTGCAGCACAACACCATCAGGCACCTGCCCGGCTCCGTCTTCTCCTCCCTGGGCCGCCTGACCTTCCTGAACTTGCAGGGGAACGCGCTGCGGACGCTGCCCGCCGGCCTCTTCGCTCACACCCCCGCCCTGGTCAGCCTGTCTCTGTCCTACAACCAGCTGGAGGCTGTCGGCGAGGGCACCTTTGCCAACCTGTCCAGCCTCGGTTCCCTCACGCTCTCGCACAACGCCATCGCCTGTCTCCCCGCCGGCGTCTTCAGAGACCTGGAGGGGCTGGTCAAGCTCTACCTGGGCAGCAACAACCTGACAGCCTTGCACCCAGCCGTCTTCCAGAACCTGTCCAAGCTTGAGCTGCTCAGTCTCTCCAGGAACCTGCTGACCACGCTCCCCGAGGGCATCTTTGACACCAACTACAACCTGTTCAACCTGGCCCTGCACGGCAACCCCTGGCAGTGCGACTGCCACCTGGCTTACCTCTTCAGCTGGCTGAACCAGTACAGCGACCGGCTCTTCAACATCCAGACCTACTGTGCGGGCCCCGCCTACCTGAAGGGCCAGGTGTTGCCCGCCCTAAAGGAGGAACAGCTGGTGTGTCCCGTCACCCGGGACCGCTTGGGCATCCAGGCCCCGAGGATGGAGGACAGGGAGCCCGGGGAAAGCTGGGATCTGGTAGCGGAGGAGAGGGCAGCTGGGAGCCGGTGCACCTACAGCAACCCCGAGGGCACCGTGGTGCTCGCTTGCGACGAGACCCGGTGTCGCTGGCTGAACATCCAGCTGTCCCCGAGGCAGGGGTCGGGCTCCCCAGGACTGACTCACAATGCCAGTCAGGAGTGGGACCTGAGGTCGAGCTGCGGCTCCGTGAGGCTCACTGTGTCTATCGAGGCTCGGCCCGGGGGAGACTAAGTATAGGGTCACCAAGCCTGGAGCCTGCATGGATGACCCCGGGGCCTGACCAGGTGGGAGGTGGGGGCGGAGGGGGAGCTGGTGCTTTGCTTTTTCAGAGGGACGGAGCTACATCTCCAAGGGAGAAGAGGCCACGCGGCCAGCTCCACCAGCCAGGGTCCCCTCGTCCTCCTCCTCCTCTTCCATGATTACCACCCCAGCTCAGAGGCTGAGAGACCTACTGAGACCTGCCTCTGCCTTCCTCAAGCTTTGCAAAGCAGCCGTTAAAGCTGCACCATGGTCTGGAGAATAAAAGAACATTCTCCCTGGTGTTTCTTGATCCTCTAATACCCATCTCACTCTCATCCTGCCCTGAGGTTCCGGAACCTCCAGTCCACGTCCACAGCACAGAAGCTACCCTCTTTGGACATCCAGATGTCCAAAGGCCAGATGTCCCTTTCCATCTCTCTCCCTGGAAATTTGTTTTTCATTGACACTGAGGAAAACAAAGGAGGTGATAGAAGCAGGAGTGACCGGAAGGTTTAGGGGCAGAAGCGTGACTGCTGTGCGGGGCACTTGTGTCATTAGAGGCCACCTCTGGCAGCATGGCCGGGAGAAACCAGGATGAATGGTGCCTCAGGAGAGCAGACACGAGCTGTCTGGCTCTCCCCACACCAAGCCCGCTGCCCCTCACGTCCAGCAGACGACGGGGCTGCTCCTTGAGGAGGAAGGGAGGAGGGGGCATGAACTGGGTGGCCTGGCACGGAGGTGCTTCGGTTCTTAGCTTTCTGATGGCATCTGACGCCGTGGGCCACTCGTTCATCGCAGTGCTTCTCTGGTTTGCTTATAGCCCTGGCCACTCTTCAGCCCCCCGGCCACCTCTTCCATGCTGCTGCCCTGATGGTCAGCCTCCCTGGGGAATCTCATGCATGTCCCTGGGGTCCGATGCATGATGACCTAAATCTTCATCCCGGGCTCCCGTCTTTCTGGCCCCCTGACGAGATATTATACTTCCCATGTACAATCATGCAGCCACAAACATGTGTAGACCAAACCCTGTCCCCAGTTCCTCCCGGATTCCCATGGAGCAGATTGCCAAGGCCAGGGGCTGAGCGTGTTCTCCAGTCTCTGCTCGGCCTTGATCTCCATGGCCTACCAGTTGGTGGATGCCCATGAGTACCCCTCTCGCCATTTCTCCCTCCCCCATTCCCAGCCCAGGGAACCACAGTGCAGCGTCTTACCTGGTTCTCTGTGTGTAGTGCGGATGGGTCTGAGAGAACCGCTCGGTGGGGGAGGGAGAAATGAATCTGACGTATGGCAGGCCCTCCAGGAACTCACTTGAGGTCTGGTGGGAGAGATCAGACGAGGGGGCATGTGAGTGGAGTGACTCCCAGCTTTCTCTCCTGGGTGGCGGGGAGGACAGCGAAACCATTAACCAAGGACAGGAACAGATTTGGGGGACGGGAGGAGCAAGAGGTCAGTTGCAGACAAGGAAGTGGAATTCCTCCTTCATGTCCAGGGATGCCCTTTTAAAAAACGTGCTTCCGGGGCGCCTGGGTGGCTCAGTTGGTTGAGCGTCCGACTTCAGCTCAGGTCACGATCTCATGGTCCGTGAGTTTGAGCTCCGCATCAGGCTCTGGGCTGATGGCTCCGAGCCTGGAGCCTGCTTCCGATTCTGTGTCTCCCTCTCTCTCTGCCCCTCCCCCGTTCATGCTCTGTCTCTCTCTGTCTCAAAAACAAATAAATGTTAAAAAAAAAAAAAAAAAAAAGCGTGCTTCCTGGGGCACCTGGGTGTCTCAGTCAGTTAAGCGTCCAACTCTGGATTTCGGCTCTGGTCATGATCTCACAGTTTGTGGGATCGAGTCCTGCATCGGGCTCTGTGCTGACAGTGCAGAGCTTGCTTGGGATTTTTTCTCTCCCTCTCTCTCTGCCCCTTCTCAGGGGCTTCTCATGCCTTCTCTCTTTCAACACAAATAAATAAACTTAAAAAAAATTAAATTAAAAAAACCCCACACTTCCTGAGGCTCAGATCAAAATCACAATAGATTCTAAGGTGATGGAAGATAGAGTTCAGCAGATTTGCCGGAGGAACAGACTCTCTCCCAAATTTACCGGGTTCAGTTCCCAGAAGCATTTGGTTTCATAATCCCAATCGGTCCTCCAAGGCTGGGGAACCCTGCCATCCCAGAAAGACTGAGGCCCTGGGTGTCTGACAGCCGTGTAACACCAGCCCCAGGCTGCTGGCACAGCCCAGGCTGGAGGCCTGGCTGCGTTAGACTGCTGGCGGCCATCAGGGGGTGACATTATTTGGGTAAAGCATCGTCACACCTAGCATATCTGGTGCTTCACAAACCTCCATCCAATGAATGAGCTACAGCCCAGGGTCCAAACTGTCATGCGTTGATGGCCAGAGATAAAGGAACAAAATAATCAAGCGGACATTTCTCTTAATTATATTTTCCTCCAAACTAAAACTCTTTATTCAATTAAAGTATAATCACTTCTGTCTGTGCTGAATGATGCTGGGGAAAGAGCACTGGCTGGCGGCCAGGGGCTGTGCGGTCTGGGCAAGCTGCTTGCTCCCCCTCCTGGCTATGTGACTGACCCCAGATGCACCGTGTTCTTTCGTGTAGGACTGTTGGATTCTGCAAATAAACAAACCTATACATGTTGCGTGGGACATACTTATACTACACAACAACTGGTAGTTTATCTGGAATCCAAATTTAACTCGGTATCCAGTGTTTTATCTGGCGACCCAACCACATGATGAATGTTGGGAAAACAGTGGGGCAGAGGTGGTGGGGAGCGGATGGTTCTCCTCAGGGCCAGAGGGAGACCAGGGCTGAGTCTGCAGTGGTAGGAGTCCTGACCACTGACCACAGGACCTTGCCGGGAAGCAGGAGGTGTGAGCTTTCCCTCCAGCTCAGCCGGGGGGAAGCAGAGAAGAGGCTCCGAGTGTGCCACACCCCCCAACCGTCCTCATGCCCTGCTGTCTGTCCCTTGTGGAGCCGTCCCAGTCTGAGGCAGCAGTAAAGCTTTTGATGGGTTCTGGGATAGAAATCAGGATACTTGACTCCCCCCACTTCCTTAACCTTCAGCCTCTGGCACATCATGGAGCCTCTCTGGGCCTTTCCTCAGCTATACAAAGGAGTTTGGTTCTCAATGTGGATTGAACCTCAGAATCACCTGGGGAGGTTAAGCAAACCCCAACAGCGGGTACCTGGGCCCCACTTCCAGAGATTCTGATTCAGGTGGCCTCGGGCTGACCCAGGTACCTGTTTCATTTTTAGTTCCTGCAGGGACCCTAATGCTCAGCCAAAGGTTGAAAACTCGGGCTTGATTTTGTCCTGTCCTGGGTCTCACAGCTATTTGTAGCTACACTCGAGGCAGTCAGACCCACCTCCTGTGATGCTCCGGATGAATTCAGGAATGAAACAAGCCCCAAAGCTGCATGTAAAAATATTTCATAGGGTTTTTTTTTTCTCGTTGGTGTTTTTTTTATTTCACCATCCTCCTGCCCCTGGTAGATTTTGAACAAACAAGCTGGATGCATGGTGCCTTGTTTTCCTGAAGTACAGGAAAGGCTAAATCGTCCCAAAGCACCTCCTTCCAACAGGCGGGGCCCCTCACCCTGATGTCTTGAACCTTCCACAGTTCAGTGGTTCCCTGCCACTTGCTCGCAGTGTACTCTTGGGCAAGTTACCGTAGCTCTCTGTGCCTCGGTTTCCTCATCCATCCTGTTTATCACCGGCACAGTGCTATCATTGGTGAAGAGAAAATAAGTGCATTCATGTAAGGTGGCCAGAGCAATGACACGTGGGCTCCCAGGAATGCTATCTGTTATTATTATTTCTAGAGAAGTGTGGTGGGTGTGGCAGGAGGCAAGAACTGGCCAACCTGTTTCCACTGGTGTTTCTGGGAGGCCATTAAAATTGCTGTCTGCATGTGGAAATTGTATTGTTTGGGAGGACCGGAGAAGCCATTGACAAACTGTGCATACTTGCGGGGGACTCTGGAAAGCTGGACAGCAATGCCAAAGATCAGACAGTTTAGCACAGTGTAAGCCCAACAAGTTCTTTCCCACCCTGTGTTTTCAACCTGCCTCCACGTCCCCATCTGCAGACTTTTCCACATTTCACGAACGGAACACGGGCCGATTCGGCGTCCCAGGGCGCCCCCTTGTGGCACACTGGAGGAACGGCTCTCCTCGCGGGGCCTAACGAAGCGGCGCGGGCGCTGCGCGGTCCCCTGCGAGAGACAGAGGGGTACATTGACTCGGTGGCGCGGGGGCCGCTCCTGGGCAGGCGGACGGAGCTGCCGAGGCGTCTGTCTCCTGCAACTCTGGGCAAGGGCCAGGCCGCTTGGTGCCCGCGCCCGAGGGGCGTCCGGTGGCGTCCGGACACGCTGGGGCGTTCTCGTTTGCCCCAGTGATGCTGCGTGTCCCGCACCGTGGGACAGCCCCGCGCGACAGGGAGTGGTCACGCTTCGCCCACGACTTGCCAGCGGGCTGCCAGGCACTGCTGTGGGTGAAATCCTGTAGGGGTCTCCGCCCGTCATTGACCCTTTCACAGGTGGACACAAAGTTGTCCTCCCTGATGGGACACTTCTGGTTTTCCAGGACGGCACCTTAGCATATACGTGCTGGGAAGACGGCTTTTTCTTTGCAATTTTATCAGAGGTGTTCAGCATTTTGGAAAATCTTACCCCCTTGGCGAGGCTTACCCCGTATTTTCAAGAAGACAAATACAAACAGAAAGCAAGTTCTCTTAAATTGATCCTTTGCTCAGTATCTAGTAGGCGAAAGCTGCTGACTGCTTCATCAGATCTCTAGTGAGGTCTTACTGAGGCATTTGCATATGGAAATGAATATTCTTTTATCCTAAACTACCTTTTATTTCTAATTGATTGCTGTTAGGACACTTAATTTTTAAATTCTCTACAGGATCTGATTATAATTGTCCCTTCCTCCACCCTTTTGTTCTATTCCGGCCCCTCTTCTGGAAACACCCTCACAAGACACACCCAGAAGGAATGTTTTACCAGCTCTCTGGACGTTCTCAAGCCCAGTCAAGGTGACCCATGAAATGAACCGTCACAGTCTTTACTGATTTGGATTATTTCCCGGCACTTTTCCCCTTAGGAGGTGGGTCCCTGCCTGTGGCTCCCCCTTCCCTCGCTATGGGAGAGCACCGCTCATTTCCACTTTACCAGAGAGGCTTTGTAAATGGGAATAGAGATTGAAGTCGGGTGTGGAGGGAGAGAAAAGATTAGGGACAGTAACCAGGGGCTTTGTGCACACATGTTCTCTTCAGATGGGTGTGTGGAGGGTCCAACCTTCTGCCCCTGCCCTCCCGGGTCTGCCCACCTGGCCTGGGGGATGGTGGGTCCCCCGGGAACAGGGCCCGGGCTAGAGTCGAAACTCTCAGCTTTGCGGGGTGGGGGTGGGGGGGCAGCTAGACTCCTGGGCCACAGCTGATGTGCACGTCTCTTTTCCCACCCACGAGAGCAAATATGTGACTTCTCGGGAGAGGAGAAGTGGCCTCTGGCTTAGAGTTGGAGACCAGACGGGGAGATCTGTATTCAATCCCTGGACTGAATTCATTTTTGTTCTCAAATCTGTGTGTCAGCCACTATTCTTTGTGTACGATATTGTTTTGACATCTGTGAAGCTGGCGAACTGGTGAAGTCTCCTAGAGTTTTGAAAATTGGATCTATGAGATGAGCATATCCTAATAAATGGCAAGCCAAAAGCCGTAGGGCCTTTGTGATAAGTATTATTAGACCCACTGCGTTTGCCCACAAACACATCCCGTATTTAAATTGAAATAGGAGGAGTCATTCATGTAAAATTTCACTTCCCAACTACTACACTCTCCAAGTTAGAACTCCAAACCAGGAAAAAAATAAAAACATCTCCCAAGCAGCGAAAAGAAGTTTCCAGTGCCTTAGATGAAAGCTTGTGCGTTGCTCAAAGGAACATTCCTCCACTCAGAGTCCGTTCACTTTTATGTCAGACACAAATCTATCAAGTTTGGTCATATGGCTTCCAGACTGTGGTAGATTAAAGGCAAAAATCACAAACTGGGAGGAGGGTGGAGGTCCTGCTGGAGACTTGCAACAAAGAAAGAGGTGGAAACATGGCAAAAATCAGACACAAACTCCCAAAGAGCACCAGCCCAGGCTGTTTAGCGGAGGGCACCTCCCGAGCTCCCGAGGCAACACATCACTCCAGCACAGAGCTGGGGGTAAATAATGAGCTGAGGTGGGTGGCCATGACCCTGAGCTGCCCGGGAAAAGTGGACATTAGGAAGAATATTGTTTTGGTTTGCGTGCTCATGAAGGCAGAACTTGGGGCAAGAACTTGGATGTAGTTTGATAGGGAGGGAATCCCAGGAAGCAGCACCATTACAGAAGGACAAACCACACAAGGATGTTCTGTGGACGCTGCTGTTGCCCATGGGGCTCAAGTCCCTAAGGACCTGCCTGAGAAGCACCCAGAAGGTCCCGGAGCTGCCCTTACTCGCCCCGCACCTACCCCCAGCTTCCCTTCATCCCCACTTCTGGAAGTGGCCCTGGGGAAGGCCAAGGGGCAGAGAGACAGCGACAGCCAGTTTTGAGGCGGGCAGCTCCCACGCGCCCAAGCTGTCGCTGAGAATGGGCGGGCTGGAGGCACCTGCCGCAAGCACCCTCTGTCTACAGCAGCAGCTGTGAACTCCAAGCGGTGTAAACATTGGATGCGGTATCCATCAACAGCGCGAGTACTCAGTTATCCAGATGAGCCAACCCAGAGTGGCAATGCAAGCGGGCTGTGGGCTCACGGGGCGTCCCTGGGAGTGTGGAAGAACCCGTGCTCGTGGGTATGGTCACGGGGGTGCTGTGGGTGCAGTACCTACGTGAGCGGCTGTAAGTGCAGACACCTGGGCACTTGTCATTAATCCTGGCTTCAGCCCTCTGCACACCGTCTTTGGGCCAGGGCTGCTTCCCTAGTGTGACACCTTCCCCTAGTCACACATTATGTTTCATTTGCCCCTCTCCTGGGCTGGTATGAGGGTCCATCCCTTCATTCATTCCACAAATGTTTCCCGACGTCTTAGGTCAGGCTCCCCGGAAATAGACGTTGAGATGAGGGTCCAGATGTAGGTGATTTCTTTTTTATTTTTTATTTTTAAGTTTATTTTACTTATTTTAAGAGAGTGTGTGAGCAAGAGTGCGAGCTGGGGAGGGGCAGAGAGAGAGGGAAAGAGAGAGAATCTGAAACAGGCTCTACCCTGAGCCTGGCATGGGGCTTGATCCCACAAACTGTGAGACCGTGGCCTGAGCCATGATCAAGAGTTGGATGCTTTTTTTTAAAACATTTTTTTAATGTTTATTTATTTTTGAGAGAGAGAGACAGAGACAGAGACAGAGCATGAGGGGGGGACGGTCAGAGAGAGAGGGAGACACAGAATCCAAAGCAGGCTCCAGGCTTTGAGCTATTAGCACAGAGCCCGATGTGGGGCTCGAACTCACGAACCGCGAGATCGTGACCTGAGCTGAAGTCGGACGTTCATCTGAGCCACCCAGGTGCCCCAAGAGTTGGACGCTTAACCAACTGAGCCCCTCAGGTGCCCCAGTGATTTCTTGAAAGGAAATGATCCCAGTGAGAGAAGCAGGACAAGGACAGGAAGCCATGCAGCATGTGATTTCAGGTGGAGAGTCAGCCTCCCGCCCAATCCAGCAGGAAAGCTCTGGAGTGCAAATTGTTTCTCAGTTTGCCCCAACCCAAGGCAAGGAGCTGGGCTTTCTACCCCTCATCAGTCAGCCACTGCTAAGGACAAGTCCCCCGCATCCCACCTGCTCCCCAGGATGCGAAGCAGCCCCAGCAGCCTGGGGACAGCTCTCCAAAGAGGCACAGGAGCTCAGGTGAGGAGTGAAAATACCCAGAGGCCGAGGAAGAGCACACAGAACGAGAAAAAGGGGCCCCGGGGATCTGGAGGAGCTTTGCCGGTGCCCAATACAGTTAGGCTTTACTCTGAGCCCGGTGCAGGGTGGGGCTTTACCAAGAACTCTGGGAGGAACTGATTTTGGCTATTCCTGTCCCCAAATGCACCAGACCCTAGGAGACGCGAGTCCTCTATCCAACCCTGTAACTTTAAGAGCTTTGGTTTCCCATATATAAGTGAGGGGGTTAGACTCTGTAAGACCTCTCCCCTTCTACACTGACAAATGGCGTGGTTGGTCACTGAGGCTTAACGTTATGGCACATATGCACTGACGAAGGGTACACATTTTAGCATCTTTTTTTTTTCTAGAAGCATACGATTAAAACTCTGCTATAAGTCTGCTGATGAGACAGTCAGATTGTTTTCTTCGGTGGTAGGGTAGAATCACACGAGCATTTTACTTACATAAATTCCATCACAAGAATTCCGCAGAGGGGGAGAGAGAGAGAGAGAGAGAGAGAGAGAGGCAGAGAGGAAGTAGGGCGGGGTATGTGATTTTAGGTGGTGTTGAGGGTGTTGAGATAGTCGAGACAAACCAGGTTTAAGAACAAAAGGTACGAATGAAAGAATAAAAGGTAACTGCCACTTGAGACCAGGGCCAAAGGAGAGTAAACAGTGGAGCTCCGCTGTCATCTGGCTTTTGCCCACCCATGTAGCGGAGAACACAAAGGCCAGATTTCTGCCTGGAGTAGTAGCTGTTATATGGAGCGGGGTGGCTGTGGTTGCCGTGTGGGGTCATCTGTGGTGTAGGATCCACCGTGACCAGATCCACCTCGTGGATGCGGCTGTGGGTCTGCTTTCTGGAGCCCATCCAGGAAGGGGTGGCGTTTTGAGCGATGAGGGTTTTCCTGCCTGTCTCCGGCATCCATAAAGTATACTGGTAGGGCACGGGGACGGCTCAAAGCAGTGTGCTCCTGGCTGACCCAGTCTGTGTCTGGGAAGGGCCGCTGCACCCCCAAAAAATGCCTGGGGCCGGGGTCGGGTCGAGGCGGAAGCCTGAATGCCAAGCAGTCATTAGGGGAGATTGATGGACGGCCGTGCTTTGCAGGGGAGGCCCCGGCAGCCCACTGCAGTTCCACTGTGGTTATTTATGGCCCTGCTAGGGTGTCAGAAACCAGGTTGACAGCTCCCCGTAACCTGACCCGGCTGGTGCACGGCCTGCGGCCTTCTGCCTGCTCATCCCTCAACGTGAGGAATGTAGGCCTCAAAGACAGTGACCAGACCCGGTAGGTGTGGGAGGAAAGATTCCAGAATGCATCTCAACCCAGAGACCTCTTTATCCAGAGGGAGGTGTGTGTGCGTGTGCATGTGCGACACATGCTGGGACCCCCTAAATATTTATAGAAGCAGACATTGGTGAACTAGAGCACAGATAAATGGACTGGTACTCTTGGTCCCGGGCAAGGGAGCTCCAACAGCCCCAAATAGTAAGTCACCCAAAACCAGTTCTTTGTCATTGGCTTGGGGAACGTACGCTGAAGGTTTTTGTGTGTTTGTCTTCTCGGTTTGTTTGGTTTTGCTCTGCGCGTGCGTATATCTTTTGGTAGCCATAGTGCCGGTTCTCATCCTATTTGATTTACCCGAGCTTTCTTTCTTTCTTTTTTTTTTTTTTTCCTGTGCTTAACTGACGCTGCAAGTCAAGAGGCCTAGAAATGTTCCGGGTGCTGAGGGCTGAGCCAAGCCGGTCAGGTGTCTGTGGCTGATTCAGCCACCCAGGCCCATGCAGCCGGGCTCAGCACGGTGGTTTAGCAGCAGCCCGGCTGACGGTGGCCAGCATGGGGCCAGGTGTGCAGGCACAAGTCTGGGCTGGAGTGCCAGTGGGACCCGTTCCCTTTACAACACGGGCCTTGTCATTCCTAAGGATCTGCCCCCATGGCCGTGTGGCAATCAGGTGGAATGAGACAGGAGAAAAACCTCCCCACACTGAGGTCCGTGTCCTCGTGAGATGGCTCTGAGTGGGGGGCCTTTCCGGGAAGGAAGTGCGGGTCCAGCCGTGGAGAATGGTTTGGTCTGTGACTGCAGAGCGGTGTTCTGTGTTCGGGGTGGCTCCCTGTGGGGTACAGCCTCGGGGAGTGGGGGGTTCTCTCTGGGGGTCTTATAGAGTCCCCGGGGCAGCAGCGGGGAGGGAGAAAGTGAGGCTCCATGAGAAGAAGGACACTGTGGAATCCAGTGAGCTGTAAATACAACTTGGTGGTTCCCTGAGGTCATTTAGGCTGGAGGGACATGGCGGCCATCGGTCCCTCTATGTCCTTCATCTGTTTACTCCACAGATGAATGTCTGCAAGCCGTAGGAGACCAAGGCTAGTGTGACCAGTTCGTGAGGCGTTCAAGGTTTAAATGAATATATTCTCTCTGATACTTAATTCATCTAAAAAACACATATCTCCCGGGGCACCTGGATGGCTCAGTCGGTTTAGTGTCCGACTCTTGATCTCAGCTCGGGTCATAATCTCATGGTTTACGAATTTGAGCCCCGCGTCGGGCTCTGCACTGTCAGTGGGATTCTGGGATTCTGTCTCTCCCTCTTTCTCTGCCCCTTCCCTGCTCCCTGTCTCTCTCAAAGTAAATAAGTAAAAACTTTTAAAAAAAGTGAATACAAATCACGTATCTGCCACCTTTAGAGGAGTAACTCAGCTAGGAGTTCATTTTTTTTTTTAATTTTTTTTTTTTTTCAACTTTTTTTTTTATTTTTTTTTATTTTTGGGACAGAGAGAGACATAGCATGAACGGGGGAGGGGCAGAGAGAGAGGGAGACACAGAATCGGAAACAGGCTCCAGGCTCCGAGCCATCAGCCCAGAGCCTGACGCGGGGCTTGAACTCACGGACCGCGAGATCGTGACCTGGCTGAAGTCGGACGCTCAACCGACTGCGCCACCCAGGCGCCCCTTTAATTTTTTTTTTAACGTTTATTTATTTTTGAGACAGAGACAGACAGAGCATGAACAGGGGAGGGTCAGAGAGAGAGGGAGGCACAGAATCTGAAACAGGCTCCAGGCTCTGAGCAGTCAGCACAGAGCCTGACGCGGGGCTCGAACTCACGGACCGTGAGATCATGACCTGAGCCGAAGTCGGACGCCCAACCGACTGAGCCACCCAGGCGCCCCTAGGAGTTCATTTTTGATACAACGAATCATCTTCCTGCTAGTTCCTGGGTTTCGTTGGGCAGAGGTTTGCTGAGTGCCCTTGGGGCCCCAGAAGGGAGGCTGGCCCGGGATGTGGGGATGGCGGGTGGTCTGGGCCCTGGGTCCTCAGGGTCTAGCGAGGAGCCAGAGCTGTCTGCCAACAGTTACGGCTCATGGATAAAATGTGCTGGCAGAGAGAAGCCCAGGCGTCATGGGCCTCCAGAGAAGTACTTTTATCAACTGCTGCACAGCAAATTACCCTAAAACAGAGTGGTTTCAAGCAACAGCAATTATTCATTACCTCTCTTGGTTTCCGCGGGTCAGCACGCAGACAGGCATGGCGGAACATTTTGTCTCGGCGCCATCATGGGATAACCTGAAGGCACACCTGTTGTGACCTGTTGGCCCGGGGGCCTCCTGAGCATGGTGGCTGGGGTCCAAGAGCAGGTGTTGAGAGAGAGAGACAGACAGAGACAGAGAATGAACACGAATATGAGTAAGAACCAAGTGGAAGTGCTGACCTCTTCTGACCTAGCCTTGGAAGTCACAAGGCCTCACTTCCCCTACACTCGATGGGTCAGAGCTCTCACCAGACAGACCCAGACCCAAGGGGAGGGCCTGAGACCCACCTCTCCACAGGACCAATGTCAGTCACACTGCCAGGAGGTCCCGTGGGATGGGACAAGTGCATGGGAGTGGCCATCTTCGGAAAATACCGGGTGCCGTGCTGTATGGGAGAGGGGGGAGGGGCAGACGCTCGCACTGAGTCTTAACGACTAGTAAAGCTAAGATGTGTGGTGAGGGGGGCGGAGAGGGGCTCCAGGTAGCGAGGCAGCACCACTAGGCACCAGGATGTTGACGAAGCATGGAGACTTTGGTAACTGCAAGCAGTTCCATGGTGCTGAAGCCACTTGTGTGAGGCGGGGACGGCAGGGGACGAGGCTGTGGAGTGGGGAGGGGGGCTTAACCTGGAGTTCATGACCCCCCCCCCCCCCCCCGGGTCTGCCAACTCTTCTCAGAACCTGACAGAAGCTGTGGCCCCTCTCTCAGGAAATGGTGCACAGGGTATTGTACACCATTTCAGGGACCGGGGCAAGGCCTCCAACCCAAGAGGACCTCAAAGACCCCTTCCCGCCCTGCATTCTCTGGAGCCAGAGTGGGCCCCATGCTTGCCAGTGGCTGTGAGCGGGGCGCTAAGGGCAGGGGGTGAGGAATTCACCCCCCGCTGTATCAGGAAAGGAAGAGTTTGAACTTTATGTGGGGGACGTGTCCGTGGGTCAACGCCTGCTGCTGAAAGGCCCCCGTTCAGTGTCCTCTGCTCTGCCCCCCATCCCCAGCCATCCCAGGTGAGTGGCGTGGCTGTGGGGACACGACGTGTCGTGCTGCGCTGGGATAACGTGAGTGCTTGGGCAGAGCTCTCGAGGCCGGGCCTTCGGGAAGGACCGGCCCTCCCTGTGAGCAGGGCTCAGTCATCCCCATCTGTGTGAGGGGTGTGAAGGTGAGCGCACATTACATTTTTTAGGTCAGCGTTTCAACACTTTGATTCGTTGTCCAGCAAAACAAAACAAAACAAAACAAGTGTAGGTTTACCTTGTCGAGTGAGAACACTGACTGTCGCCGTCTCTCTGCCCTTGTGATACAGCCAGCCATGGTGCAGACACACAGATGCGCCCGTGTGCCGCGCTGTTCCTGTGCCCCGTCTCTCACGCCCTTCCCTGGCCCTCCGGTGGCCCGGATCCTGCCTGCACGCCCACCGGCATCCGTGGTGTCAAGGGTACTTACTCTTAGCTTGCTTGCCTCCCTGCTACCAGGGATGGGGTCACAGGCCTCATAGGGACCAGACAGTCTGTCTCTCCTTGGGGCCTCACCTGCCACTCTGCTTTCTCAGTCATTTAGAATAGGGTGGCTCGTCATAACAGAAAGGCCAGAGGCGTGGCCGGGCAGTTAAAACTCACCAGAAGCTAGGCTTCGAGTCCAGCAGTCGGCAGCAGGCCGATGGCACCAGCCTCTCTGCGGGTGTAAGTAGTCCCAGGAGGCCCCAGGAGTGCGTCAGATTCAACCCAGCCCTTCTCCCCAGTGCCTCGGTGGCATCATTGAGCCCTGGCCAGGTCTGGCATCTGCTTGGCACTCTGGGTCTTCCTGCAGTAGCTAGAGCCTCACTGTTCACAGAGTGCCTCTGTATGGTTTCCAGTCTCCCACTGGGGGGAGAGGCAGGAGGGTACGCTCTTCACATATGGGAAACCTTGGCCCAGAAGGCACTGTTCACTTGCCCAAAGTTGCACGGCTAGTTGCTGTCAGGACTGGCCACTGCCATGAGCCTAGCAGCCTCTCCAGGACAGCCCCGTTTCCACAGCACCGTCTGGTGTCCCTGATATCACTGAGTCACCAGACAGCACCTTGCCCGGCCCCACCCGTGAGGCTCGGCTCTGGGACAGTGTGGCCTAGCTGTGAGTCAGATGTTGCCTCAGCCAGGGAAACCTCCAACAGAGCCATGCTGACCCGTCCACATCTGCTAGCCCTCCCAGTCCATGTCTTCAGTGTGGACTAGCTGTCCTTTCGGGGAGGCGCCTCATGCTCCCTGTGTTCCCACTGTCCTCCCCTCAGCTGCCTACTCTGTTCTGCCCTTGCTAGGCACTGGCCTGCCGCTTTCACGCAGAGTCCTGGCCTTCTCTACTTGCTTTCTGTGCTGGGGACACATTTCCCAGGCGTCCTGATCTCTGGGCTTTCAAGTAGGCTTGGCCAATAGCAGGCGCGAGGTGGGAGGGTGGGCGAGGAGAGAAGCCAGGCCATTCCGTCCCTTGTCCCTGCGCTAGGCTTCCTCCACGTGGCCTCAGCCCGCACTGCACTGCACAGGCCTGCTTTGGTTTGTGCAGGGCCCGGTGGTTCCCGGCTCCTGGCTCCCGGTGCAAGCCTCCCTCTTTCGTCCTTCTTGCCCTAGATGATGCTGGTGGCTTCTCACCATGGCTAACCTCTGTGCTGCCTCCACACCCTGTTCGGCTTCTTAGCTTTTACATTGCTGTGTGACTGGTCCTCTGTATTAGATTCCCTCTGTCTGAAGGGCTAGTGTGCTTCCCGCCCCCCTGCACCCTGCAGATGGGGCCTGCCCCCAGGTCCCTTTCCTGTTGGGACGACAGCCACCAGAGAGTCAGGTGTTCTTCTCCTAACCCCAGGGCTTACCATTCCCTGACATTCTCAATGATCCTGGTTAATGTTTAATTTCAGTCTCTTTGTTTTCTGTGAAGCTGAGAACAGCGTGCTGTAGCCGGGAATGTAAAAGACCACCAGAGGACAACAAGTACCCACCCAGTTTTACTCAACAATTGCAATTGATTGTTTGCACTCCCCCCAGATTCTGGGGAATGAAATTTTATAATCTCGTAAAGCCCCCTAAAGCTGGAGCTGTAGGCATCAGCAATATGCTGGGCTCTGAAGAGCCTCAGCCTTCCCGGAACTTTTTACCAAGGTCGCTTTCCTGCATCACAGGCCAGATTCCAGTGGGATCCTGGATAAAGCTCAAACTCATCAACTTTATATCCAAGCCCCACCTCCCGCTCCTCCCTCTCTGTTCGGCCTGGACCTTTTCCAGCCAGACATCGTGTGTACGGGTTCCAGACAGGCCACGAGGTGGGTCTCGTCTCTGCACCTTTGGAGGACAGAGTAGAGGAGCGATTAGAAGTGCGAGGTCCAAATTTGGACAGGCTAGGGATCACGTCCAAGCTCCATCACGCCCCAGTTGTGAGGGCCACACAGCCTCCAGGAAGCCCTCTTGGATTTCTCTGACCCACGTTGTGCATTCCCAGTGTCCACCTGTTCCAAAAGCCATCCTTCCTAACACTCCCATGGACATCAAAACCTCCAGTCTTGTGATGTCTATTTCATTGTCATTTATTTGTGTGTTTGTCTAGTCTCCACCCAGGCTCTGTGTGCCCCTCAGACTGCCTGCATGAGTTATATCTAAAGATGGAAACCCACTGTGCACTTTGGCCAGAGCTGGCCGTTCAGCCCGCTCTGGAGACAGGCTGCTCAGCGTGTGCACATTTGTCTACAAGATAGGTACGTGTAAGATCGGCCTCTTATGTCTTTTCCTTGACAATTCAGAAGGAGAATCGTGAACAAAAAATCGGGCTGACACTCAAATCTCTATCTACCCTGTCCTCTCCTGGGTCACCTTGTACAGGCCACCTCCCACTGTGCTCTGTTGCAGTTTTCCTGTGTCTCCACTTGCTGCCTCAGTGCACCCCAAGCAGACAGGACAAGAAGGCTGTGGACCTCCACAGGCCTCCTCAAGTTCATGAGGTGCCTGACTTGTGGATAAAGATCAGAACTCACAAGTGCGACCTCTTGGGGAGAAGGAGGGGATGTTTATGCATGTATGAAATTTGAGGTGCCCAGGATGATTGACCCTGGACGAGTTCTTTCCCTTCTTTGGGTCTCAGTTTTCCCCCATCCGTCATTCAAGAGAATTGGATCAGATAATCTGGAACATTCCATCCAGCTCTCTGATCCAGAGATTTTGGGGAGGATTTTGCTAGCAGGCTCCACACTAACAGTGCCGGGATGAGGGCTTGACCTGATGCAACGGGAGAGCACGACCTGAGCTGAGATCAAGTGCAGGACGCTTAACTGACTGAGCCACCCAGGGACCCCTTAAATTTTTTTTATGTAGTTATTTTTGTCCATATAGATTTATAGAGTTCCTGTGTCAAAAACTGAGAGTGGTTGCCTTTAGCCTCTGACCCACCCCCTTAGAGTTTTTACAAATACTGGCGCCTAGGTCCCGCTTCCAGGGGTTCTAATTGGGATGTGGTGCCTTTTGGGCATTAAGATTTTTGAAAGCTTTCCAAGCGACTCTAATGCGAGGCCGATGAACCTTAGAAGGTATGAGAGGTGTCAGGCTCCACGCCTAGGCCTGCGGGGCTCCTAGACACGCTCCCTGAGCCGTGGCCACTAGAGTGCGCTGTCGCACCGCCTGGGAGGCGGCGGGAGGCTCAGACTCCTCCCCGCCAGCGGCAGGGGCAGAGCCAGGGCTGGGGGGTCGGCGCCCACGGGAGCGGCTCCTCGCGGAGGCCGTCCTCTCCCGGGCATCTGTACCTCGTTAGTGCAGGCCGTGGCCCCGCTGCGCTTGGCGTCAGTGAAGTGCTCCGTGCAGCGGAGATGCGGCCTTTGCGGCCCCACGAGACAAGTTGCTTGACGCAGCCACACGTACTGCGCGCCTCCTCCAAGCAGGATGCCGGGCTCACTCTGGGTACTGAGCCTTTGTTCACGCCCCTCCGACGACGACTCGGACTGAGACCCAGTGCCCTTCCCCATCTTCCCCAGCAGCTCTGTGCCTTGTCAGGGATCCGAAGGTCCCAGGAAATCCCCCAGGCCCAAGTCCTTGGATTTGCCAGGTCAGCGACAGGAACCAACTCAAACCTTTCTTAGGAGTTTTTCTTTTCCTTGACTCTCCTCTGCTCAGTTCCTTCCTTACTGCCTGCCCTTCCCTTTTCTGTCTTATCTGAGCTGTGTGGATCAGATATTCCAGGCTACTGTGTTTTCGTACGCAGGAGTGGCATAGATGGGGCCAAATTGCCACGGTTTCGTATGACAGATAAGGCAGTGCCATTTGTAAGCAACATCGGCTCTCTTGGTGGGTGGGAGCTGGGTGAGTTCTGACTGTTGATGTAATTAAAAAGAAAAAAAAAAAAAAGAAGTACCCCTTCAAGCAGAGGCGGGAATTTATTCTGGAGATGAGAGCCCAGGCAGGTACAGTGATGCTGTCCTAACTTCCCTCACTGGCTGAAGACTCTCTTCCTTTCCCTGGAGTTGCTTTTCCCAGCGTCCACGCCAGTGTTGCTTTTTATCATAAACGTTCCATTTCATCCCTGCTTCTGCACGTCCCCCCACCCCCTCAAATCTGTTTGGTGTCTGGGCTCACTGGTGTGAGATTTCATCTGGAGAAAGACTATGTGGGTAAAAACAGCTTGACTACCTCTGGTCTGGATGATGCCTCATGACCGTTATGGCTTTGACAGCTCCTTCTCAGAGGGGAAGAGGTAATTCTGGGAAGCAGGAAGCAGGCTTCATTTCTCCCTCTGGCCTTGCCTTCAAGTACCTGTTCCTAGTTTCTCTCATTTGAGTCCCACAGCATCCACCCCCGGCCATGACCAGCCAGTGAGGTGGGTGTCCCTGCAGCCCCACAGGAGGGTGGCTGCTTGGACGTTGGTGAGGGACGTTGGCGGAAGGTGTCAACACTGGGCCAATGGCGGAGAGCCAGCCAGCTCAGAGGGGAACAGAGGCCCACAGAGGGGAAGGGAGTTGCTCAAGGTCACACAACTGGTTCTTGGCAGAGCCCTTTTCAAGCTAATTCCTCAGAAGCCCCTGCCAAGGCCCCTCCGAGCTCCTACTAGGTCCCGGGTATGACATTTTAAGGCAGTGTTGAGGGAGTGGTGGCTGGGATCCAAAGGGAACCAATTGGGTTTAATTTGAAGAAATCTAGTTTCTCCTTGAATCCAGATGAGTGACCTCTTGTCAAAGCAGATGTCATTTCTGGGCTTAGCCTGAACTTAGGGCAACACTGAGTCACCGATCCAGCAGGGGTGTGGGTGGAAACAGCCTCCCCAGGACTCGGGGAATTTAGCCTGCCCCGCAATGGCCTTCAAGAGGGACAGAAGGCCAGGGGAGTACACATCCTGCTCCTTCCAGTGTAGCCTCTGATAGTGAGGGCCTGAGCCTTGAATTGGATCTCAGATGGGTCTGGGGTGGGGGTGGGGGGCAAGGATATCTAGACACTGGTGCATTTGGACTTGTGTCCCTGCTGCCCCAGCAGCCCATCCGGCATCAGGGACTCCTGTGCCATCAGCATGGAAAGGATCACGGAGATCCGTGTTCATGGCATATGGGTGAGAAATGTGGGTGTGGCAGGAGGGGGCTGGCCCAGGTCCCTGAACAGTTAGAGCCAGCGCTTAGACACAGGCTCTGGACTCTGAGTCATGTGTCCCACCACTGTCCTGTTTCCCATGTGGAAAGAGGCCCTGACCCCACCCTATGCGGGCTGCCTCTTTTCCTCCCTTTGGGGTCTGTAATGAATGTATCTGTGTTCATGTGCATGTGCACGTGCACAGACATTTCCTGTTTCCGGTATGCCTGCCTGCAAATCCTCTCTCTGCTTCACGAAAACCCAGAGAAAAGAGATTCTATAGACCTTAGCCACCGATTCCAGGATCACTATCAGGAAACCCTTGTCCCCACCTCTCCCGAATCTGCCATGCTCTAGTTTAAGTCCTTCCAGGTGGGGCTGGCAGAGTCTGGGACATGTTCCAAGGGCCCCCAGGAAAATGGGCCAGGCTGTTTCCCGAGGAATGCCTGCTCAGGGTGTCCACACTGCTGTCTCCAGCACATGCTCTCTCTGCCTGGGATCTTGAATGGTGCTGCTTTTGGGGGCGCTGATCCCAGCTAGTGATTTATTGCCCGCTTCCCCCAGACACTGCTTGTTCACTTCTGCCGGTGGGAAGGGATGGGGGACGGAGGGCGGTGAACACGTGTCCTCTGAGCTGCAGAGGAAGCCAGCAGGGATGACTTATCACCTCCCTCCAACAGTGACCTCTACGAACTCTTCCTCCCTGCCTCTCTCCACCTGATGCGAAGCAGAATGCACTTCCCTCCCACCTGGGAGGCTTCAAGCACCTTTTCTGCTCAGAGGACATTGAATGCAAAATTCCACCCAGAAGAGGAGGATGAAGGAAGGAAGGAATGCACGGAGCACTGCTCTGAGCCCCGTTATCTCACTGGATCCTTGTGTTATGACCCTAAGATTTGGGTATTGTCTCCATTTACAGATGAGAGAACACATGCTCCGGGGGCTTACACTGCCTGAAGTGATATGGAGGCGGATACAGTTGGCATCCGAACTCTTGTCTGGCCAATACCAAAGCATGCTCTTCCTTGACCAGGGTTTCTCAGGAGTTGTCGCGGGCCCCCTGCGTTGGAATCCCTTCTTCATTCAGTCAGTTCTGTTAAACGGATAGGACCGACCCAGGCACTGATCCAGGCTCGTGAGATTCAGCAGGAAACAAGACCGGTCCTCCCTTTGTGGAACTTGCGTTACTGGGGAGACCAAAATAATTATAAGAAACAAATCTGTTATACAGTTGTCTTAGCTTGGGCTGCCGTAACAAAATCTTGTACACTGGGTCGCTTAACGAACCCTTATTTCTCACTGTTTTGGAGGCTGAGAGGTCTAAGATCAAGGTGCAAGCAGATTTGGGGTTCTGATAAGGACTGTCTTCCTAGTTTGCAGATGTCTTCCTTCTTGCTGTGTCCTCACAGGGCGGGGAGAGAGCTCTGGTCTCCCTCCTTCTTATAAAGGCACTAATCCCATCATGGGGGCTCCACCCTCATAACCTCGCCTCAACTTAATCACCTCCCAGAGGCCCTCCCTCCAAATACCATCGCATTTGGAGTTAGGACTTCAACATATGAATTTGTGGGGAGGACGCAAACGTGCAGTCTCCAGCAATGGCGTGACGGAGGGTGTAGTGTTGTGAGGAGAAGGAGCAGGGGAGGGGATGGGGACCAGGGAGGTGGTGTATGGGTTGTGGTTTTAAATGTAATGGTCAGGATAGGCTTTACTGAGAAGGTGGCATTGAACCAAGACTTGAGAGGCCAGTGTTTTACTCTTGACCCCGTGTTTCCTGTACCTACTTAGACCTACCGGCTCACTCAGAGCCTCCAGGAGTGGGGTCTGGGAATATGTACTTTTTGACAAGTCACTTAGGCACACCAAAACTGGGAAATTCCTGCTTGGCACCCTGGTGCTTTTTCTCCATGCAAAAGACTCTGACCTAACAGTTCAGGAAATATTGGCCCAAATCTATGTGTGACTTTAGGAGTTTAAGAGTGCAGCTGGAGGGGCGCCTGGGTGGCTCAGTCGGTTGAGCGTCTGACTTCAGCCCAGGTCATGATCCCGCGCTTCGTGGGCTCGAGCCCCGCGTCGGGCTCTGTGCTGACAGCTCGGAGCCTGGAGCCTGCTTTGGATTCTGTGTCTCCCTCTCTCTCTGCCCCTCCCCCACTCTGTCTCTCTGTCTCCAAAAATAAATAAACATTAAAAACAAACAAAAAAGAGTGCCGCTAAACTCCAGGATCCTGACTTGATAATTGGCTAATATTTAGTAACTCAAGCAGTCAAAACACACCCCTGACCATGAGCGGGTCTGGAGAGCCCTTAGTGCAGGGCAAGATGTTGATTTTGTCAAGTCGAGGGGCAACCCAGCTTCTTGAAGCTACAGGCCGGTGTCATGAGAAGGGTGTGACTTGGAAGACTTGGGGTCTAGACTGGGCTTGACTGTGGTGAGCTTGGGCAGGTCATTCACTTTAAGGAGTTTCAACTTCCAGGTTTATGAAATGGAGCTGCTGAAGGTTCCCCTACTTATGTCACTATGCTGCTTCAACTTTGCCACCAGCCAGTCTGTGTATCCATCAGTCCATCCATCTGTCTGTCCATCCATCCATCCATCCATCCATCTATCCATCCACCAACCCATCAGTCCATCCATCCATCCATCCACCCACCCATCAGTCCATCCATCCATCCATCTACCCATCCATCAGTCCAACCATCCATCCATCCATCCACCCATCCATCCACCCACCCATCAGTCCATCCATCCATCCATCTACCCATCCATCAGTCCAACCATCCATCCATCCATCCATCCATCCACCCATCCATCCATCCATCCACCCACCCATCAGTCCATCCATCCATCCATCCGCCCATCCATTCCCTCACCAGTCATCTCCACTGCCATCAATTTCCTTATTGTATTATTATCTGCATTTCTAATGTGGCCCATTCCATGCCTAGAACTTATTATAAAAGAATTTGGCCTGAGAAAATAACGTAGAAAAATTGTATGGAGAGTAATTAACTGGGGTACTGAAATCTTTAATCTTGGAAGATCTGCTCAATGAGGTCCAAAGGTGGGGTTCGTGCTCTCGTCTGGGGGAAGCAGACAAGTGCCTTGTAACTTCAGTTGCTGTGAAAGCGGCGGTAAAGGCAACCTCAGATCTCCCCTGATGGCTGGGAGCCCGGCCTCAGTGCCCAGCCCCATTAACTGTTGGCTTCCCAGGTGCTGAATGTAGCCAAAAACCTCCTTCGCTGTTTGAAGTGCTTATTGGAAAAGCAGATTTCATCTTGGCTGGAGCTCTGAGCGGCTCCTTCTGTGGGGTACTCCCCAGGGCTGTAATTGAACACAAGAAAGCATCGGCCTCCTTTGGCATTCTTGCTTTCATCTCAAAGTCACATTTTAAAATTTATATTTAAAAAAAAAAAGTCAGGGAAAGGGGCCAGCCAGCACAGCTCACATGGCCACTGGTGCCAGAACCCCCAACACGGCAGCTCCAGGAAAGAAGGCTGGGGAGGATTAGAGGAGAGAATCAGGACTGTACGGTATGGTGATGCTTCACGCCAGCCTTCTGGGAGTTCGCAGCATGCTTTTGAGGCCAGGCCAATGGTGTGACCTGGGCCGTGCAGAGCAGGAGTCCTGAGGGACCAGGCCAGTCCAATCACATGACAATTTTCTAAAAGCCTGGGCAAACAGGAGAATCTAAAGCCTTCGGACACCCAACCAGGAGCTGACCAGCCCTCTCAGTAGGAAATGCTGCCGGCAAACCTGCTTCCAGAGGCGTTTATCAACACTGGTGACCGCAAGTGGGAGAAAACCTATACTGTTTTCTTTGTCCTCCTGATGCTCCCTTTTCTAGAACTTGGGCAGGATTCTGAAAACAGTAGGTGTCTAATGGATGTTAAACAAGCTCTCCTATGCAGAAGGATTTCAGTTAAGCGTGATACAGTCTTTTCCTACGAGTCTTAGTAAAACCAATATCTTCTTCTGAGGCCAGTGTGAGACTAAAACTCAAGCTTCATGGAAAATTGCAAGAAAATAGTGGTCTGGAGAAGGAATAGCCCCCTTGCACAAGATTATTGGTGTAGCATCGGCTTGTGCCCCACTTTGACCCCTTCATCGTTTTCAGGGATTTTTGTTTATGGAAAATCGTCATTTATGCAGCTGGTTTCTTCTCTGAGAGTAGGATCTTGCATTTATCTCTGCCTTACACTAAGATGACTGATACCTTGAATTTAGCCAAAAATAAAACATGAAAAAAATTGGGTGCTTTAGAACAAAGAACACACACTCAATAAGGTTATTAAAATTGTCCTATTTTCAGGACCACAGGAAGGAGGAGGGGAGTGAAAATACAAAACTTAAAACTATTATGAAAGTGAACTCTGAGGCTCCTAGTAGCCAATTTAGAAAAAAAAAAAAAAAAGGAAGTAGATTGACTCCTTAGGGGAGATAAAGTTTATCTTGTCTTTGAGTTCTAATTTTTTCAGGGGCTCCTGGAGGGTGATACAGTGGACCAGTGTGTCAGCAACAGTTTTATGCTAAATGCATGAATATTTTCTATCATGATCTTGGCCAGCATTTAGGACACCACTAAGACTAGTCTGGGAAGTGGAAGGATCTTGGGGTACAATGGAATGTGGGAAATTCTTTTTTTTTTCATTTTTTTTAACATTTATTTCTTTTTAAGAGAGAGAGAGAGAGTGTGTGTGAAGGGGGCGCACAGAGAGGGGGGGAGACACAGAATCCAAACCAGGCTCCAGGCTCTGAGCTGTCAATGCAGAGCCTGACGCAGGGCTTGAACTCACGGAACGTGAGATCGTGTGACCTGAGCCGCAGTCGGACGCATAACCAACTGAGCCACCCAGGCGCCCCTGGTATGTGGGAAATCCGAAGAGCACTGGTAAAATCATCTGGCACGTATATCATGCCTTCCTTACTGAAGGGCACTTCAAGTTAGATGCAAAAAAAGACGAAACACAAGCTACTAAAGGCTTATCTCCAGGGAGTCACTAACTCCACATGTGGCCAACTTTCCTTCCTGTGCCCCGTTCCCCCGCCGCACTGAGCAGAAAATGAATCATCTGGTTGAACAGCTAATAACTAAGTTTTGTTTGCTGTTGGTGTCCGTGGCCATGCATGTATGTGAGTGGATGTGAATACAAGCCCTTCTTCCCCTGCCTACTTCTCCCCCTCGCCCCCAACATACACACCGCCACGGAGAAGACTCAGTTTCCTGGAATCAGTTCCTCTGTCGGTAATTTTGATAACCAGCCAAAGTAGAGGGTCTTTTCAAGGTCTGAAGGTCATTAACTCTTTGGAAGAATAACAGGACAGTTTCTGAATGCTCAGGGTGACCGTCTGTGGGTGATAGCCTCAATTACTCCAATTACTGAATGTTTACAATGGAGTCGGGAGAGCCAACAGAATCGGGAGAAGGAATCTTTGCCCCATGACTGTGGGGTTCCTTGTTAGACTGAGCTGAGTCCCCCTGAGCTGAACACAGCTCACAGGCCCCCACAGCTCTGCCCTGTGATGGTATTTTTGCCCCCTTTGGGGAGGCATTGACTAGTAAACCAAATTTAAAGGATTTATTCGTTTATCTTTCACCGAGGACCCAGCGTATTCGAGGTGCTGCGCTAGGCCCCAGAGGCTCTGCCATGTGGTTCCCAGCCCTGGAGGAAGTGGAGAAATCCATTCCCCCTCCATATTGTGATGAGGCAATACAACCTCCTATGTGATGAGCCCATAAGAGGAGATGAAAGCAAGTTCTAAAAAATTCTTCTCCCAGATTGTGGTTTTCCTTCCATGGAACCCCAGGCCATCTTCCTTTCTCTATCATCGTGACTGCTACCCTTGGGGTCAAGGGCATGACTTAGGCTTAAAAGCTGTAAGTTCGGTTGCCACGAAGTCCCCTCTGAATTCTGAGAATGTGGCGTTCATCTCCAAGGGGAAAGTTATTGCAGGGACCAGGGTAGCTCTGCAGGGGACTGGCTGTCTGCGAGGGGCGTCCACCTTGCTTTCCCCTAGGGCTTGAGGACTGACCCCTAAGAGGCCCCCGACCATGGCCACAGGACAGGCCAAGCTTCCTGGCCTCCTTCCACCCTATTCTCACATCCAGGCTCCGGCTAAAAAAGCAGCTGGTGATTCCCAGCCTTGTTTCAGCCCCTGACCAGCGGGAACTTTCCAGCCTGACCGTGGTCTGCAACGAAGAGAGCCACTGGCCCTGACGGAGCTAGTGTCTTGGTCATATGCTCATCTCAAAGCCATTGTCCCCCAATATTTTTTGTGTGTGCGGATCTCTCAGCAGCAAGAGAAGTGATAGGGAAGTTTGATCTTGTTCCTTTGCAATAAACAGAAGCAGATGGTTTCTTTTTGAAACCGATGGTTCTTCACCATTTTCTACCTCAAAACATCTGAGGAATTTTAGCATGGTCCCGGACCGGGGATCGGTGCCATCGGCATCCCCCCGGGGACTTGTTAGAAATGGCACATTCTTGGGGCGCCTGGGTGGCTCAGTTGGTTAAGAGTCAGACTTCGGCTCAGGTCGTGATCTCACAGTCCGTGAGTTCGAGCCCCGTGTCGGGCTCACTGCTGTCAGCCTGTCAGCGCACAGCCCACTTCGGATCCTCTGTCCCCCTCTCTCTATCCCTCCCCCACTTGCGGTCTCTCAAAACTAAACATAAAAAAAAAGAAAGAAAGAAAGGAAGAAAGAAAGAAAGAAAGAAAGAAAGAAAGAAAGAAAGAAAGAAAAGAAATGCGCATTCTTGATCCCGATCTCAGAATTACTAAATCAGAAACTCTGGAGGTGGGCGGAGCGGTTTGTGTTTTACCAAACCCTCTGTGACTCCAATGCTACTCATGTTTGAGAGCCACTGAGGCATGTGCCAGAATCTCCGGAACTGGGCGTGTGGGTGGCCTGTGTGGTTTGAAAACCCCCCTAAAAAGATGATGATGTCTTTCCCCTACCTTACCCTACCCTATTTGAAAATCCTTCATCTAGAACTAATTATGCATTGGAAGGGCTCGGCTCATGCCACACTCTTTGTATTTTGATGATTTTTTTTTTTTTTTTTTTTTTTTTTTAAGCTTCGGAAATTTTATTCCATCGCAGAGTGACCCGTGCCCGGCCTGGAGATGTCTCTGCAGAGTTGTGTCTAAGGACTGAACGTATACTCGTGGAGTCTGAAAGAAGGAGAAGAAGTTTCGTCAGAGTGGTTGGGGAAAACCCATCTGAGTAGCTTGCACAGGAGGGGTTGGGGAGGTGACAGCCCCCCCAGAACACCCCCCTCCCTCCCCGGAAACTGCCCCTCCTCACCAGCTTGGGAGGTTGCAGCACCAGGAACCGCGGGCAGTGGGCAGTTGCCCTGCTGATCCGGGAGCCAGCATGCCGGCCTGCGTTATGTTTTTGACAGGCTCCTTAGAGGAAACAGATGTCAAGGGCCTCTTCTGATTGCCCTTGACACAGAGAAGATGTACCCTAAGTTGTCTGGTGTTTGCCAACAGTGGTAGATCTGAGTTTGTTTTCTTTTTCTCTAAAAATGTTGTATTCGGGAAGCGGCCTTGGATTTGAGGAGACGGCGGGTGTTTAAAAAGCAAGGAGAGTTACCTTGAATCCACCCATCGCCCTGCGATCTGCAGGTGTTCGAGCTTCGTCGACTTGCCAGGAAAACAGCTAGGAGAGAGGCAGCTTCTCAGCAAGTGGGTTTTCCTGTTTCAGGGTTGGTACTGGCAACAGTGGCTTATCTGGGTGACGGGCTCTACCTCCCCAGAAGGCGGTATTTCCCTTGTGGCTACTGAGGCAGGAAGCAGGTGGCAGGGAGCTGACCCCACAGATCCCCCAAAGCAGGCCGGGGTTTGCCACCAACCGTGGCCGGTGCTGATCTCACTGATTGCCAGAGACAGGGAGCCTGTCTGAGGAGATGGAATTGGCTGATGTCCCCTGCAGATCCGGTGCTACAGGCCGGGGGTGGGAGGCATCTGGGCCTCTGTCAGGGAACAGGAGGTCTGCTGGGGTCCAGCGCTGCCGCTCGCTTGCTCTGAGTGCATGCGAGACGAACCCGGGCCCAGTCCGTTTTGTCCTGATGCTCTCTGCCTGAGCCCTGGCCTCATTCGCTAGCACGCAAGTTCCCCAGACGTGGAATTTTACTGGTTTTATTCCCCACAGTGCCTGGCACACGGTAGGTTCTTAATAAATATTTGTTGACTGAATAATTGAATTCTTGTCCCCCACCCCAAACCTCCTCTCAAACCCGATGGGAAAGGAATTTAAGGACTTGTCCCTGGCTGTCAGCTGCTCTTCTGGTGCCCTGGCGGCAAAGACTGTCACCTTTCTGCAGGGGTTTCCAAGAGACGGCTAGGGAGAGGAAGTGCGTCCCCAGTATGCAAACACCAGGCCAGGGTGTCACATGTTTGTAAGATGATGGCTCAATTCTCTCCCTCCTCCACCCTCTCCTAAGGACTGTGGACTGAAATCCAGCATGCAGAGTGAGGACATCAAGGGACTGAAACACACAGCCATGAGGGACAACTGCTTCTCCAGCAGATTTCTTTTATTTAAAAAAAACATTTTTTTTTTAATGTTTATTTATTTTTGAGAGAGACAGAGACAGAATGTGAGTGGGTTAGGGGCAGAGAGAGAGGGAGACACAGAATCCAAAGCAGGCTCCAGGCTCTGAGCTGTCAGCACAGAGCCCGACGCGGGGCTCGAACTCACGGACCGTGAGATTAGGACCTGAGCCAAAGTCGGATGCTCAACCGACTGAGCCACCCAGGCGCCCCCAGCAGATTGCTTTTAAACCCATAGTTCACCCAGAAGGTGGAGACCAGCTGACCACCTGACCACATAAGCAGTTCTGCATTGGAGGGGGTTGGGCCAGATAACATGGCAGAGTCCTGGGCACTCCCTTGAGTGATCCCAGTGGCTTGCAGTGGGGCAGGGAGCTTCCCACTGGTGGGCTCCAGGCTGTGTGGTCCCTGGCTGAGGACCCACGCCCACGCTTGAAGGGCCCTGTAGGATGGCCAGGCAGGACTCTCTCCTCCATGGACTCAGAAATTCCAAACGGTTCCAACTATTAGTAATATGAATACAGTATTAGTAATATTAATAGAAAAACATTCCCTGGGGCTTGACGAAGCCACTGAGTTGTAATGTGCCTATAAAAGCAAATGGGTCACGTGTTGTGGTTTTCGAACTTTCCCTTGTGCAATCAGGTGGTAACACGGGTCCCGTGGTGGCCTCCTTGATGGGCTTGGCAATAAACGTGGCAGCATGAGAGTGATCAGGAAAGAGAAAAAGAGTGAGGCATGGAGACAAGCATGATATGCCACATTAATCTTAAATGAGATAAGACTGGTTGTTTTACCAGGAGGCCTAGGCCAACCCCTTCCAGCCTCAGCAGCAAAACAGGGAGGAGCAGGGACTTGCCTGTGGTCCCGCAGTGGCCCAGACAGCCCTGAGGTTTGATGGCTATGAATGCAAGTGCACTGGCAGGGCACTGGGCATCTGGCTGGAGACCACTTAGGAAAGAGTTCCAGGTCCTGTGATAATCGGCCTGTTAAACATTCATTTAAGTAGTCAATCATTCATCTTCCAGGAAGTGCCTTTGGAACACGTGCTGCACCACTACCAGAGAAACTCTGGTGACAAGAGACACCACACCCCCCACCCCATGCCTGCCTCGGTGCCCTTGTCCCCACCTCTGCCCTGTTACTATGGATGAAGGATGAACGTTCCATGCTGGCCAAGGTCGGCCCCCCACCTGCACGAGCCCTCCCGTGCCCTCCTGGCTGCTCAGGGATGCTGCTCCATTAGTCTCTCCCTCCTTACTGGGTCTCTCCTGACAGTGGGGGACTGCACTGTCATTTCTTCCACCCAAATATACCGTCTCTGGACCCTGCTTCCTCCCTGAGAAAAATGGCCTCAGTGCTCTTCTCCTTAAAGCTAAACTCTGAGCCACAGCAGCCTGTGCCTGTGGCTCCAAACCCTCTCCTGCATTCTGCTTTGAGTCCACCCCTGTCATGCTGTCACTCACAAAACCATCTTGTCAATGTCATCAGTGTCCTCATTTTGCTAAATCCAGCGGACATTTCTTGGGCCTCATCGGGCCTGACCCGTCAGCAGCATTAGACGCAGTCGGCCCGTCCCTTCCTGCTGCTCAAACAGCTTCTAGCGCACCACGCTCCTGGGGTTTCTCTTCTACTTCTGGCTCCACCATCTGTCTCCTCCCCTAGCTTCTCCACAGCTTCCTGAAAAAGGAGGTACAAAGAAGGACATCAAGCCTCAGTCCTCAGAACTCTCCTCTATCTATCCTCACTCGCCGAGTGACTTTAAATGACGCTTTCACGCTGACTCCCAGGGCTGTGTCTCCTTGGAGCTGGCTGTGTATGAGGCATCTCTGCTGGGCGGCTGAATGCTGGTCTCTTCCAGAACGCAGCTCCTGCTCGCACCTCCCCCTCCCCCCACGCAAACCCTCTCTTGCCTGCTGTTTTCCCCGTCTCGGCTAATGGCAAGTCCGAAAAAACCTCTGTATCCTCTTTGAGGCTTCTTCTAGGCTCAGTTTGAGTGAATCATCAAATCTGAAGCTCTACCTCCAAGGTCTGATCATCACCTTTGCTGCTGTCACCTTGGGCTCACCCATTAATATGTCTTGGCTTGAGCATTACAAGACATAACTGGTTCTGCCTGCTTCCACCCTTCCCCACAACCCCCTCCCTGCCTTCAGTCTATTTTGCACACAGCTTCCAGAATAACCCTTTCAAAAGTAAGTTAGATCATGTCTCTTCCTTCCCATCTCACTCCGAGTGTCAACCACATTTATCCCAAGGCCTGTAGATGCCTGTATGATGTGTCCTCCTATTACCTCTCTGACTGCCTCCCTCTGCTTTCTCCTTTGCTCACTCTTTCCTGCCTCAGGACCCTTGCACTTACAGTTTCTGTTGCTTAGAACTCTTTTCCTCCCAGATCTTTCCTCAAACGTTGCTTTAGTCCTTCCTGATCTCCTTATTTAAAATTGCTACCTATCCCACTCTCATTCCCCATCCCCCATCCCTATTCTATTTTCTACATTGTACTTATTCTCTGATATTTTGCCATAGCAATTCAGTGGTGGGGTGGGGGTGGGGAAACTGCCCTGTGTTCAGGGCATAAGGAGATGCATCATCTGTAGAAGCTTTAGGAATAATCATGAAATGTACTAAAGGTCAGTCGGTTTTAGCCCCATGTACTGGCCATTCTAAATAATGCCCATCAGGGTGGGCAGCTCCCACTAACTCTCCCAGGTTTAATGCACTGCATTTCCCTTATTTATTTGCTTATTGTTCTTTTCCCTCCACTAGAATGTAGGATGTTTTGTCTGTCTTGTTCATTGTTGTTTCTCTAATGTTTGCTGCGTGGTAAATGCTCAGTGAGCTTCCGTAGAATGAATGAAGGAAGGAGAGGGTTCCACGAGTACCCAACAGCTGAGGGTTATCAAGATGGTTTCCTGGATAAATCCATGGCTAAGTGGTCTAGTTACAAAAGCCTAGAGCAACTTCACTTTCAGGGTCACCAAGCCAAGCATAGGAGTCAGAATTCCTGAGTGTCATTATTAAAAGTGTTTCCTTCGTAATGTTAATGTTGAGTGAATAAATGTGTTCTTTTATTTGTAGATGGCCGAGGGTCCATGGGGATGTCTTGCAGAGACGGCTGGCTGTCACTGTTATTTTTTATTTTTTTAATGTTTATTTATTTTTGAGAGACAGAAAGAGACAGAGCATGAGCTGGGGAGGGGCAGAGAGAGGGAGACAGAGAATCTGAAGCAGGCTCCAGGCTCCATGCTGTCAGCACAGAGACCTATGTGGGGCTCAAACTCATGACCTGTGAGATCATGGCCTGAGCAGAAGCCGGATGCTTAACTGACTGAGCCACCCAGGTGCCCCTGGCTGTTGCTTTTAATCAGAATGGCTATTTTCCACTCCTGCTGAAGAACTGGAGGCTTGGGGCCTTGTACACAAGGTCAGAACCTTCACTTATATCTTGAGTTAAAGTGTGGACTCTGGGAAACCACTCAGGAGGAACAGTCCCAGAAAGTGACAATGAGAGCCGGGAGACATTCTCAATGCCACCTCCTGCGGGAAGTCTTCCCTACTTTCTCTTCCCTCTTCTGGGCAGAGTGTATACCTTTTTCCTCGTGGCTTCACGTTTACTTCTTTATTTTAACACTTATAATGTGTTACCGTCTTTATTTGCTCCCATGTTTGTATCTTCTACTGAAAACTGACCCCAGAACAGAAATGATGCCCATTCATTTCAATTCCTGGTCTCTAGCATAGCAGCTGGCACACTGGAAGAAATCCATAAATGTTTGCTGAGTGCACAAATGACAGAGTAGATATTGAATAAAGGGCTGTGCCACTATCAAATGAATATAATGTTTATCGTGATGATGCTTTTGAATGACAATCCTGATAAAGAGAGTGACGAGTAGTCCACAGTGATCAATTAAAATCTAGAATATAGATATAATATACATTTTTTTCTGGAAAGGTCATAGGTCACTTAACTCTGTTTTTTAAAGTTCCAGAGGCCCAGTATCATCCACAATCGTTCAAACATTACTGACGCAGAGTGCCTATTAAGCATCAAATATGTTATGGCTTCCAAAAAAGAGTGCATTGGGCCGAAGACCAATGTTTTTTTTCTTTTTTTAATTAAGTGGCGTTAACCTGAAATGCTGGTTTTATGTGTGTAACTAATCTGAGGCGTGGAGATCAGCTCATATGCCAGTGCACTGATCCAGCCACAATTGACAGGTGGGCCCTACCCCACTACAGAGAAATCTTACAGGCTTCAGAAACCAGTCTAATGAAATGCGATTTTTCACTAGTTCAAAATCAGAGTTCAAAACCAGTTCAGTGAACATGTAAGTATCCAGTTAAGACAGGAGGTTGAACAAAATTAATTTGGAAACTTTCATAGGCTTTAAAAAAAAAAAAAACAACCCCAAAACTTGAGACTTTAAAATCGACTGTTTCATTATAGGCAATGCATTAGAGTATTAAATATATGTTAAATTTCATTTAGCCGATCCCTCCCCAGACTTTTAAAACCGCTACCAATAAATATTTACATATTTCCCCCCCTCCCCAAAGCGTTTCCCCAGGCACACGCAAATACCACTCATTCTGAGGTCCTGTTGCTCCAGATTAAACAGATTCTCCTTCCAAGAGAGCAGCGCGGAGCATTCTGCTCCAGCCAGAGCAAGGTTTCTGGCTCTCGGATAATTTCACCGCCTCTGGTTGACTGAGCGGGGCTGGGAATTGCATTATGAAAGCCTTCCACCTCTCTCCCAAGCCAGCCTGGGAGAGGCGGCCAGGGTTACATCATCCATCGCGGGCCGCAGCCCGCCTTGTTTGAGGCCAGCTCACCACAAATGCTTTTGGAGCATCCCAACAGTGGGACCATCATTCGCTCCACCATCCCAGACGGGGGCAAAACTCGCGTGGCACGTTTCCCACTTCAGGAAGACTGCAGTGAGCTTCCTTGCACTTCTGGGACAGTATCCCTTCGTACCGGACAGGCTGCATGGTAGTTAGCAGGCTGGGAGGCTTTGGGAGGTTTGCTTTCAGCAGTGAGAGGGCACAAATGGAGACACTCTATAGACCTGGGGTCTAGGGCTGGGAGCCTGACCCTTCCTCGTCCATGCCCCACCCGTGCTGGGACACGAGTACCCGAACACCTCAACATCTTGGGGTAGTTTTATTTTATTTTATTTTTTAAAAAAAATTTTTTTTCAACGTTTTTTATTTATTTTTGGGACAGAGAGAGACAAAGCATGAACGGGGCAGGGGCAGAGAGAGAGGGAGACACAGAATCGGAAACAGGCTCCAGGCTCCGAGCCATCAGCCCAGAGCCTGACGCGGGGCTCGAACTCACAGACCGTGAGATCGTGACCTGACTGAAGTCGGATGCTTAACCGACTGCGCCACCCAGGCGCCCCTCTTGGGGTAGTTTTAAAGTCTGTTTTAGTCTCAGCTAGGAGTCTCAGTCACTGGAATATCTACGTTCTCAGACTACCCAGGGGGTTCTTATTTCTTTTTTAAAAATTAAAAAAGAAAATTCAGTTAATCCGTAGTCATTGTAGAAAAATAAGGAGGAAGTGTAAATAAAAGGAAAATATTAAAAATTAATACCAGGAGGTTAAAATATATACACATCAAAGAAAGCAATGGACCTCCAGACCAGTTAGTAGGTAGGTCTCTCTGAAATCAATCCGGCAAGAAAAGGATGGTGTGCTTTGGACCCTCTACACTGTTGCTCCTTCCTTATTCTCCTTTGGGGACCACAGCACGACAGCTGGTGTGCCACAAATGGCGGGCATCACTGACACCGGGTATGAACAGCATTGAGGAGCAGGCATGCGCTGACCCCTCTGAAGGGCCGCTGTGCTACATTCTCCCTCGAGACTCCCAGGGGGTAGTCCTGACTGGGCTGGGATCTGGGATCTGGGATCTGGGATCCGGGCTTAGGCTTCCGATCTCCAGCCTGAACCACTGTCTGCTCCACTCTGCAACAAATTGCGTTCTTCATGGCACACTGCAAGTATGAAGGAGCAAACAGTCTGCTGTTGAGACAGTGGCAGGAGGTCTAGGTGTCCCTGGCTGCTTGCGGGTTTGTGCTTCCCACTTGTGTCCTTCTCAAGCCCATCGGCCGGTGTTATCACCAGTCCTCTGTGTGGGCACCCAAGAGGCAGCCTTCTAACTCAACAGAGGACGGCACTCAGAAGCTGGAGTGAAGGGCTCTTTGGTCCTTTGGGAAGTTCCCCAGGGGGAGGCTGTGCTCTTATTCTGATGGTGAATGTTCTCTCACCCAGGTTCTGTGTGGGCCCTGGCCAAATCCTCTGGGAGAAATGAGCAAGGCATATGGTCAATGAATATTCCCTCCCAGCCATCCAGGAAGTCTGCCTCCTCCTCTTACCCCCAGGCTTCCTGGAAACGGCCCATCTGACCTGTCTGCAGGCCTTTGGGATTTTCCGGAAGGGAAGCGCCTGTTCACAGGGCCTATCTCAGGCTTAGTTTTGGGGCCGTGGGGGGAAGGGTGGGAATCTGGGGCAAGGTTTCTCTCAGGAAAAGGGCATCCAGTGGGCCTGCCCTCTGCCTCCCCCCAGACCTCATCACTTTGGAGGCACCTTCCCAAGTGACTGCTGTTGGACGCAGTCCATTCCCTGCTCTAATGACGTTGTAATTAGGATTTCTGCAGCACCTACCAGAAAGAGAAGCAGCGAATACTTCATTGCCCACCCTCAAAACTGCCTCTCTCCGTTCTGCCCGAGAGGCTCAGAGAGGATGTCTGGGGTCAGCCATATGTCTATATTTTAGGTCAGAATCCTGGCCCTCGGAAGCCCCACTCATGGTTATGGTCAGCCAAGTCCGCTCGGCCATGGTGGCAGAGGAGGGTCAGATAGTGGTCAGGCCGAGCCCGTGTTCACTGGGCCAGGATCGTAGAAACGTGTCCCATCTGGCAGCTATGCCTCTCTCACTCCAGGTCCTAGAGCTTCTCCACCAGGGCAAGGAAGCAGGTGCAGAGCGCCACGGCGAGGTTTCTCCAGGAGCCTGGCCTTTATCAGGCAGCTAGGAGCCTCCCGGGGTGGGGGGCGGAGGCTCCAGGAGGTTGGGAGGCTAGAGTGGGGAGGAGAAGGCGGGGAGAGGGGGGAGGGGAAGGAGAGGGAGGACAGAAGGGGGAGAGCGAGGGGAGGAGGGCCCAGGAGGGGAACGGGAGGGGGAGGAGAGGACAAGGAGGGCAGGGCAGGGCGGTTCGGGAAAGTGGGCGGCGGCCGCGAGCCTGGGGCGGCCGTGCGGACGAGGGGCGGGCCCGCTGGTGTGGCCGATGAGGCCGTAATGAAGCCGGGAGCCTGGGCCCCCTTTATTCCCGGGAAACCTTTTTAAAAACCCCTTCCTCAGCCCCCTTGCGGGGCGATTGGGGACAATGGCCGGCGGCACAGTGGGCCGAGCGGAACGCCCCCTTTAGAGAGGCCTTTCCAGCCGCGGGGCCAGGGCTTGGAGGCTCCGGGGGCAGCGAGGCCTGGGCGAGGCCGGGGCTCTGCCCGCGGGCGCGCCCTGCGCATAGGGGCCACGAGGCCACCACTAAAACAACAGCGAGGGTTTAAAAAATGGTGCAGTCGCGGAAGGCTTGGGCCCCGTGGGTCCTTGGCAGATGGCCAGAGCGGCTCCGCAGGCGCCCACCTGGCACCCGGGGAATGAGGCGCGCACGCAACCGTGGGACGCATGGTTGCGTTTCCCTGAATGCCACTGTGGCACATTCCTGGCCTTTGCAATTATTGGGAAACGCGAGGATCTTTTTTTTTTTTTTTTTTCCCTACCGTTCTTGCCCCTTCCCCCTCCCTTCGTTTTTCTTCCAGGCATGGAATTATCTCCTTTAGCAGTTCAAAAGACATTCCATTCCCATGACCGAAACAGAAATGGTGAGGCTGGCTTACCGAGGCCCTCTCTCTTATAGGGAAATTCAGGCAATAAGTCATAATGAATCACAATTTAAAATAACATTTCTTTAGCTTTTAAGGGTGTGCTTTTCTTATTTTCAGAGAGCTGCTGACAGTTCTGTGTCTTGATTTCCCTCAGAAAGAACCCATTTCCAAATTTTATTCCTTTACAATATTCCTCAAAGAAAACAGAAAGAAAGAGGATTGAGGAGACTCCTTTTGAACCCCCTCTGAACTCTAAAGTTCTTTAAGTCTATCAGTGCACAGAGGCTGGTGGATTTTAAAACAGTGGGGGGGGGGAAACCTATCACCATGATAAATGATCGATCTAATCTGTCAGCTATCCACCCCGATTCTGGTTGGTGCTCTGCTTCCCCAGACCCACACCTCACATCTGTTCCAGAAAACAATGACGTACACATACTGGCTCACCAAAGGCAGATGTACCTCTGTGTCTGCCAGAGTATCTGGAAAAGTCTGATCAAAAACACTCTCAATATTGTGTAGTCCAAGAGGAGACACTGAACTGGAAAAGAATGGAAGGTGAGGGGGTGTATTTCCACCAGAGAATAAAATTATTGTACAAGTTTGAACTCATCTTTAAACAAAGCCATCTCAGGCTTTCATCCCTAATGTGTTGCCTTTTACACCCAGGCTGGAGGGTGTAAGGGTATCTTAACAAGTAATTGTTTCCAGTAAGGGTCACTTTTGGCCTCTCAAATTATGGCTCTGGTATGTCACACTGGACAGATATTTTTCATAGTTCACTGGGTCTGATGGGTCTGAGAGTATTTAAGGCTGCCCTAGAGAGGAGCCCAGGGACATGGTGATTAGGGGGCTTCTGTAGGAAGTGCAGTGGAAGGGACAATGGGCCAATTACCAGCAAAGCCAGCGGTCTCCCTTGGAGAGGTTAAGGAGGAGAGCACATGGCCTTTGAGCTACCATGTCATCTGTCCTGGGGCTTAATCAAGTTATCATATCACCCCGGTGTCTCCAGGCCTCCATCCATCGATTTGAATGAAGACAAAAATTTGCAGACAAATTTCTAGCAGCAGGAAGTTGGTGCTCTCCTGCGAGGCTGGATGAAAAGCACCTGTAACCTTGTCGGCCTCGTCCAGCTCCTGCTGGGAGCTGCTTCTGGCTGCAGCCTGCTGGCTTCAGAGCCTGCCTGTCAGCAGGGGATGCTATTATGTGTTTCAAGAGAATGCCCTGGAACAGGCTCGGCTGTGGCCAGGACAACACAATGTGGCCAGCTACCCATAAATGGGTAGGTAGACACGGTCTCCTTCCTTTTGATATTGGCTTGGACTCATATTTAAATTACGACAGGGCTGGCAAGCCACAACATTCATGGTGGCACGATGGGGGTATTTATGTTTCTCCCTCTCTGTGGGGAGTGTGAGAAGTAGGGCGTTCTACAGGATGCCATCAAGGCCAGACCTCTGCTTTTCTTTGACCTGCATGTCCCTGTTTGTGAAATTCACAGGTGTAATTTATATGCAGTCTGCAGGGTGGAAGGGAGAGGAGTTGAGTGTAGTAGATGGAATGTTGGGTGGGGTCGTGAGACGTGTGCTCTAGGCCTAGCTCTGTGACCTGGGGAAGTGGCTTGGCCTCTTTTTGTCCTGGTTATTTCACTTATAAATAAGAGGGGGATAACGATCCAGGCAGTTACCCACTTCGCAGGTTATGAGTCAATGTGACAATAAATGCTGAAGAATCTGTCTATCCAGTAATGAAAAAACTTTAAAACCACATTATCAATGCCTCTAAAGTCCTTCCAGCATCAATGCCCTATGATTTGATGTTCCAAAGAGGAACAGGAGAAGAAGAGCATTATTAATTAGCATTAATATGAGAGCATGTCATCCAGAGAATAAGTTGATCACTGAATGCGAATTTCATGGCCATGAGTAGGAAAAGCTCGAGGATATGACTTTTAACACTCCATGGGACCTGTTGATCCGATCAGAAGCAACTTTTCCGAAGCCCACAGAAAACTGGACTTTTGGACATTTTGTTGGAGGACTAATAGCCTTAAAAAGTAGGAGGAGACCTGACCAACAAATCACTCCTTCCCCTGCCCTTCAGACTGTGTTTATATTCTGTGGCCACTTCGTGACAGGGGATATCAACCTTGAACCCAGTGGCCGCTCCAGACTGTTTCCTCATCTATAAGACGGGGCATACTTCTCGGCGTCTCTAACTCACGGGAGCATTGGTGGAATCGACTGGTTGACAGGTGAGAAAATGCTTTGTAACTAACGTGGAAGGCGCTAGATGGGTTTATGCTGTGCATACCCACACGCACACGCACACACACTCATAAAAGACTATTATTGACCCTTTACCTGGAGCCTGAAAGAACACGGGGAATTTCACGGCCTTGTGGACCTGACTATATGGATCCAATGTCACCGATGGTCTGGCTCAAAAGAGGATTCTTCATTTGGAGTTAACATCTGGCAGCTCTCTGGGAACCAACAGATACAGGGTGCTTCGCTGACTTCCATCTCCCGAGGGGTGGCCCTGTGGGCACAGGCAGGGCTGGGACCCTGGGGCCCAAACACAGAGATAATCCGACAGCAAAAAGCTAGAATAGGGACTGAGTGCCCTTCATTCATTGCTTTCCAGTTTGTCTGCCCTAAGCCCCTCCCCACAAAATATCCACCACTCTCCCAAGCATCACACGAGGTCCTTCCTGCTCCATCATTTTTGCTTCTGCCATTTCCTCTCTATCATCTATCCACTTCCTCTGCCTATTAAATCTGTTTCATCCTTCAGGGTCCTATGCAGTGTCACTGTTGTGAAGCCACAGTCTTCAAACTCTTAGCCCAGTCGGAACTGACTGTCCTCACTGTGAAACATTGTCCTGTCCTTTGCCCCATCGGTCCGTTTTGTATTAGTATGCACCTCTCTCCCTGCTTACTCTGAGCTTCTCAGCTGCAGAAACACCGTCTAATTCCTCTTGGGGTTCCCTGGTCCCTAGTACAGCTGCTGATGCACAGTAATTTATGCACTAAATCTTAAATTGCATTCTTTTTTTAAGTTTTATTTTTATTTATTTTGAGAGGAAGAGTGAGAGCAAGCAGGAGAGGGGCAGAGAGAAGTAGAGAGAGCATCCCAAGCAGGCTCTGCACCGTCAGCACAGAGCCCGATGTGGGGCTCGAACTCATGAGCTGTGACACCATGATCTGAGCGGAAATCAAGAGTCAGGCACTTAACCGACTGAGCCCCCCAGGCGCCCCTTGAATTGCATTGTCCTCACTCGGTGTGTCAGAGAGGGACATGAGGGACTGTGGAAGGGGAGGAAAAGATGAAATCTTGTCTTTTCACGTTTATTTTAACCACATCCATCTTTGGTTTTTGCCTTGAATCCCAGCCGATTTGAAAATCTGAAAAATTGCTTCAGTGTAGTTGGCAATGTCAGTTTAATTATGCCTCCTTTCCAAGTGGGTTAGTGCTGCCCAATAAGGCATTCCTTTGCTGCCTCCTAAGTGACGTTAGGAAATTTCTGCAGAAATGGTTCCTGGCCAAGTGGACGGCAAGGCAGCTCTTGCTCAGGCTCCGGCTCACAAAATGCCCCTTGTGCACGAGTCCATGGTATGGTATGAACCTCACACCCCGGCCAGGACCCAGGGGCACAAGTCCTGTTTCTCAATTCCGTGTTTACACATTCAGAGAATGCTGCGAGCAGGAGAGCATCTCTTCCTGTAGTTTCTAAGTGTGGGGTCCCTGGACCACCAACGATTCATAAAAGTAGTGAACCAGGCTCTTTGACCCGTTCCAATATTTCGAAAAACCAGAGATAAGGGTGCAGGGCCTGCTGTCATGTAAAGTGTCTCTGTCTTTTGTTCTCTTTCGGTTTGGGCTCCGTTCAATATGGTAGCAGGGCATAGCTGATGATAATAAAAAGTTACCAAAAACTACATTCAATTTTTTAGGTCAAAGTCTTTTTTTTTTTTAATTGCAGTATCGTTTACACAACAATATTTACATACTTTATGGGTGCCGTTTGATGAATTTTTGGCAGTCGTGCACAGTCATCTAGCTACTGCCACCATCAAGATACGGAGAATATCCATCATCTCCCAAAGTTCCCTCATGCCCTGTCATCGTCAGAACCCTCCCTAGAGCCCCTGCTCCAAACACCTGCTAATCTTATCATTGTAGTTTGGCCTTTTCTAGAGTTTGATGTAATAGAATGGTACGTTGTGTTGTCTTTCGTATTTGACTTCTTTCACTTACCATGAGGTTTGGGAGATTCATCTATATCGAATCAATGTTTTGTTTCTTTTTATTCCTGAGAAGTATTTCATAGGATAACTACAACTTGTCCATTCACCAATGGATGGACGTTTGGCTTATTTCCAGATTTGGACTCTTGCATCTGTGGCCATGAATAATGTTGCTTATGAACCTTCACGTCCAAGTCTTTGTGGGGACATATGTCTTCATTTCTCTTGGGTAAACAGCCGGGAGTAAAATTGCTGGCTTGTATGATGGATATATGTTGAACTCTACAGGACACTGGTAAACACTTTTCAAAGTGGCTGCACCTCTGTCATTCCCACCAGCAGTGTATGAAACTCCAGTTTCTCTCCATCTAACACCCGGCGTTGATGGTCATTCCATTTTACCCAGCCTAGTGGGTACGTGATAGTGTTTCACTGTGGTTTTACCTTTTATTTCCCCGATGATTGGTCATGTCCATATTGGGCAGTCACATATCTTTGTTGAGGAGGTATCTGTTCAAGTCTTTTGCCCGTTTTTTAATTGCACTATTTGCTTTCTTGTTATTGTGGAGACAAGCCCTTTACCAGATACGTATTTTGAAAATATTTTCTTCCAGTCCGTGGCTTGTCTTTTTATTTTCTTACATGTGTCCTTAGATGAACAAAAGTTTTTAATTTTATCATATATATATACATGATATATCACATATATATCACATATCACATATATATACATATGTGTATATATATATATCTCACAAATCTATATCTCACATGATCTATATCTCATCATATATATCTCACCTATATAGATATAGGTATATCTATATATACCTATATCTCTGTATATAGATATATATTGTGACTCACGCTGTTTGGGTCATGTTTAGGTAGTCTTTGCCAACACAATATCACAAGGATTTTCTCCTATGTTTTCTTCCAGAAATTTTATTTTAGTTCTTAGATTCAGGCCTATGATCCATTTTGATCATTTTGTATATGGTGTGAGGCAAAATCTAAGATTTAGTTTTTCCCTCATGCAGATATCCAGTATCACTTTTTTTTTGGGGGGGGGGGGTAGGGGAGAGTGTAAGTTGGGGAGAGGGTCAGAGGGAGAGAGAGAGAGAGGGAGGGAGAATTCTAAAATTCCAAGTGATCCCCACACCCAGTGCAGGGCTCAATCCCCATGACCCTGGGATCATGACCTGAGCAGAAATCAAGAGTCAGTCATTCAACTGACTGAGCCACCCAGGCATCCCCAGTATCACTTAAGAAGATTACTCATTCCTGGGTGCCTGGCTGGCTCAGTTCTAGAACACGTGATTCTTGATCTCAGGGTCATGAGTTCAAGCCCCACCTTGGGCATGGAGCCGACTTCAAAACAAACAAACAAAAGACTACTCATTCCTCATTAAAGAACTATGGCACTTTTGTAAAACAAACAAAAAAAATCAATTGACTATGTAAGCGCAAGTCTATTCTTGGACTCTCTGTTCTGTTCTCTAGGTCTATAATTATAATTATATAATATAATATATATAATATATTTTGTAATTGTAATTATGCCAATGCTACTATGCTGGATTACTTGAAGTCAGGTAATGTAAGTTATACATATATATATATGTTTTTTTTTTCTTTCTTTCTATTTTAGAGAGAGAGCACGATGGAGCAGGGGCGGGGGCAGAGGGAGAAAGAGAGTATCTTAAGTAGCCTTCATGCTCAGCAAGGAGCCTAATGTGGGGCTCGATCCCATGACCTGGGGCCATGACCTGAGCCAAAATCAAGAGTCAGACACTCAACCAGCTGAGTCACCCTGGCACCCAAAACTTGTTTGTATTTTAAAGATTATTTTTACTATTTTTGATTCTTCGCTTTTCCATGTAATTTTAGAATCACCTCATCACTTTCTCCAACACAGCTTGCTAGGATTTGATTAGGATTGCATTAAATCTGTAGGTCGGTTTGTATTGGAGAAAATGGACATTTTAACAATATTGAATCTTGAAATCTATGAATGTGGTATACGTCTCCATTTATTTAGGTTTCTTTAATTTCCTTTAGTAGTTTTATAGTTTTTGGAGTGCAAGTCTGACACATCTTTCTTTAAACTTATTCCTAGATATTTTTTACATTATTTGTAAATGGAGTGTTCAAAAGCTTTTAATTCCCTGTTGTTCATTACTTGTATATAGAAATACAGTGAATGCTTTATTAAACTTTTTATTTTGAAATAATTATCGATTCACAGAAAGTTACAAGGGGAGAAGACTCAAATTACTGTTCACCCAGTTTCCTCCGATGGTTACAGTACAACACAGTACAAACCAGAAATTTGACATTGGTACAATGTGTATGTATATCATTATTGTATGTATGTATTCACATAACCACCACTATAAGCAAGATACAGAATTATTCCATCATCCCAAAGATCTCTGTTGTGTTACCTCTTCCTAATCACACCCGTCTCCCTCTCCTACTATCCTTGACCTCTGGACACAACCAACCAATTTTCTATCACTATAACCTTACATTTTAAGAATGTTATATAAAAGGAGTTGACTTTGAGCTTGACTTTTTTCACTAAGCATATGCCCTTAAGATCAATCCAAATGGTTGCATGTATCAATAGTTACAATTTTTTTTTATTGCTAAGCAATATTCTATAGTATGAATATACCACTGTTTGCTTCACCTTTCACTTACTGAGAGACATTTTGTTTGTTTTCAATTTTTAGATGTTACAAATAAAGAGGTTAAGAACAGTCATGTATAGTTTTTTGTGTTGACATACATTTTTATTTCTCTGGGATAAATGCCCCAAAATGCAAATGCTGTGAGCTATGGTTGTGTGTTTAGTTTTTTAAAATTATTATTAAAAACTTTTTTGTTGTTTGTGTGCTTAGCTTTATTTATCTATTTTTTAATGTTTATTTATTTTTGAGACAGAGAGAGACAGAGCATGAACGGGGGAGGAGCAGAGAGAGAGGGAGACACAGACTCGGAAGCAGGCTCCAGGCTCTGAGCCATTAGCCCAGAGCCCGATGCCGGGCTCGAACTCACGGACCGCGAGATCGTGACCTGAGCTGAAGTCGGACGCTTAACCGACTGAGCCACCCAGGCACCCCTGTGCTTAGTTTTAAAAGAAACTGCCAAGCTGTTTTTTCAGAGTGACTGTATACCGTTTTACATTCCCACCAGCGATGAAGGAGAGATCTGGTTTCTTTGCATCCTTGTAGGTTTTTGGTATTGTGACTATTTTTAAAATTTTAGTTGTTCTAATAGAGGTGTAGTGATATCTCATTATGGTTTTAATTTGCTTTTCTCTAATAGCCGGTGATGTTTACCATCTTTTCATATGCTTATTTACCATCTGTATATCCTCTGTGGTGAAATGTCTTCAAGCCTTTTTTCCCATTTCCTAACTGAATTGTTGGTGTTTTTTTTTTTTTTTTTTTTTTTTACTCTTGAGTTTCCAGAGTTCTTTATATCCTAAATATGAGTTCTTTGTAAAATATGTGGTTTGCAAGTATCTTCCCCATTCTGTAACTTGTCTTTTCAACCTCTTAAGAGTGTGTTTTGCAGAGCAAGTTTTTTAATGTTCATGAAGTCCAGTTTATCAGTTTTTTAAATTTATGGATGATGCTTTTTTGTCTAAGAACTCTTCACCGA